>NC_138205.1:108470907-108548407 GCF_964194415.1 Vipera berus
TGCATCTCCTTGAAAGATGGTGCTACCAACGAGATCTACCAAGCCACCATTCTAAAGTGGGAAACAGGATTGAGACTTTCAGGTACCCAATCAAAAGGCTCAGCTGATCTGCCATGAAAATAAGTCGTCTTCCCCAATCCTCCAGATATTTTGGACTATAACTGCTAATGTCTCTTAATTTTTTTTCTCTCCTTAATGAATATTCTAAGCATTGTTTTCAATATTATTTCCATTTCAGCAATAAACTGAAAATTTTGATGTTGGATAAGTAACAGTACCCCTGTTTTCAGCTGATGTATTAAAATGATACGTTGTACATTAATTAACCATCAAGCATCTTATTCATTACAAAAATCATTTGTATTAAGTGGGTACTTTTTATTAATACACTAATGCACTTATTGATTAGATTACAAATGTTAACATTCTTAAAACTTTGCATTAGAAATGTAGTAACAGAGAACAATTCAGTTATTCAGAAATCTGTTACCGGTCTATTATAGAGAGCGTCCTCTCGTACTGAATTGTGGTTTGGTATGCTGGTCTGACAGTCGCGGATAGGAAAGCATTACAGAGGGTGGTGAGCACAGCACAAGACATTGTGGGCTGTCCCCTGACGCCACTGGATGACATCGCCAGGGCTTGCTGCCTTGGAAGAGTGAGGAAAATTCTCAGGGATGACTCACACCCTGGACGGTATCTCTTTACTCTCCTACCATTGGGTAGGAGATACAGGAGTATAGCCAGCCGTACCAACAGGCTGAAGAACAGCTTTTATCCATGGGCTGTTCGGCTTTTGAACGAGATATAATTTTATAAACTTTATGCATCATTCATTCATTAGTGTAGGCCAGGGGTGGACTTCAGCTCCCAGAATTCCTGAGCCAGCACAAGTCATAAAAGAGCCAAGGTTGCCTACCCCTATACAGTTTTGTAGATATAAAGTTGCTTTTACTTTGTTCTGAAGTTATGGATTAAAAAATAGAAAACAGAATGGAATGTTAGGCGAACTGGATGATGGGCATAATACAAATGTAACAAATTAGAAATTGTTATGAAAAAATCTTTCTCAAAGCACTTGAACTTTGGGGTCAGTCAATGAAATTGAATGTCAATAGTTTCACAGTGAGCTTTCAGATTTAATTGGCAAAGGATATCTTGAGTATTGGCCAGACAGTGCTGAAATAAAATTTACATTCTTAATGGGGAAAGCTCTCTCAATAACTGCTAGTAATAATTTGTAAATGTGGAACTGTTTGTACATAATGATAAGCCAGAATTACTGGCTTATCTTGAGTTACAGAAAAAATATAGTCTGATAACTGCTATTCATTTCTGTTCTGCTTGATCTTGGTAGCTTTTAAATGTATGGATTTCAACTCCCAGAATTCTCCAGCCAACATAGTTGCTAGGGAATTCTGGGAGTTGAAGCTCACACATTTTATAGTTGCCAAGGCTGAGGAACACTTAGATCATCAGCTTGTACAAAGGAAGCATCAAGCATGAGTGAATCAGCTTTTTGTGCATCTCTGTGCTCTGTCAGATTTATTTTTTTCTATGAATTATCTAATGATAAACAATTGCTATAGATAAATAAGTTGCCACCAGTCAGGCTGAACCTCCTGATATCTCCTGGGTTGACGTCTAAGCTATTCTATCAAGAATTTCTGGGATGTTCAGCCCTGGGATATTCCCACTCAATGCCCAGAAAAGCAGCCTCGGGCCAATCCTGAAGGAAAAGTTGTGCTCTAGAGCCATGCAGTTCTTAATGTGCAGAACGTTTCTATGGAAATGTCTAAAAGACTTTATTGGGAAAAGGGAAATAGAGGGGAAATAGAGGAGAAGAAAGCCACAATTTCTGTCACACCATAGATAATTTACAGATCAATAGTTAGCTTATCTAAACTAGTTTCAGTACTTTCCTGTTCCTTGAATAAACTTACATTTATCACATGTTCATTGCAGAGAAGTTGGTTGGAAGACAGCTTGGCTGTTCGTAGGCCTTTTTGATGTTTTTATTCTTGCCTTTTTCCTGAGCATTTCTCTCTAGGTTGGCAAAATGTAGGTAGTAAGTGAAAGGCAGTTTCTGTGAGTGGATGGGGTTATTGTTTGCCCCACTAAAGGGCTGCAGTATGATCCAGTTATATTGTCCTGTGTCTAAAAAATATATCTTCCTAATCACTTTTAATGGAATTACAAAGGTGCAATCTACTAGTCACCCATTTGCCTTTGTATAAGTGGAACTACAAAGATGATTAGGGGATTGGAGGCTAAAACATATGAGGAATGGTTGCTGGAATTGGGTATGTCTATTTTAATGAAGAGAAGAAGGAGAGGGGACATGATAGCAGTGTTCCAATATCTCAGGGGCTGCCACAAAGAAGAGGGAGTCAAGCTATTCTCCAAAGCGCCTGAAGGCAGGACAAGAAGCAACGGATGGAAACTAACCAAAGAGAGAAGCAACCTAGAACGTAGGAGAAACTTCCTGACAGTTAGAACAATTAATCAATGGAACAACCTGCCTCCAGAAGCTGTGAATGCTCCAACACTGGAAGTCTTTAAGAAGAGATTGGATGGCCAAATGGTATAGGCACTCTTTAGGCACTCTATCAGATCTAATTCCTTAAATCTATTTGTCACCTCTACTGAAAACCCTATGGACAGTACCAAAAAAATGGCATAGCATGTTGTATAAGAAGACAAAGACTGCAGAAAAATGACATTTTTTCATCCATAGAAAACCTAGGAGTCTTTTTAAGAAGGCAAGGTGAGATTCAGTACACAAAGAAGCTAGATAACTTCTGCAACAACTTTTGCATTAATATATCAGATCTTTTGATACTTCTTTTTAAAAAGGGACAAATTCCTATGCATATATTTATTAGAAAAAATTGACTTCAAATATAAGAATTTTGCTGACAATTTGAGTTTTAGCCCTCTGTTGGACTTCTAGCATAAAACAAATTATACCAGTGTTTACCTTTCTACACTCACTAATCCACAAAAATGTTTCTTTAAAAAAAAGAAAAAATTGTGTTGTATGCAAATAATGGTACAGTAAATACTTTGCGTACCCTAAGTACTTTTCTCATTTGTATTCCACTATTAACCAAGTGCATTTAATTTCAGTTTTATCTATTAAATCAATAATGTTTCTGTTCAGGGGAGATTTTACAGCAAAGATTCAATTTGTGTCAATTAAGTAATTATACAAGTATTGTAAATGCACTTAAATGATATATATTTGGATTTAATGGACATCCCTTTACTAAAAGATTGATTAAATTAAAGATTACCAATTTACTTTTAAGAATTTCTATGTAGAGGCATTCCAAGTAGATATATCTAAAATTTGTTGTTGTTAGCTGCGAAGTCGTGTCCGACCCATCGCGACCCTATGGACAACATTCCTCCAGGCCTTCCTGTCCTCTACCATCTTCTGGAGTCCATTTAAGCTCACGCCTACTGCTTCAGTGACTCCATCCAGCCACCTCATTCTCTGTCGTCCCCTTCTTCTATTGCCCTCGATCTTTCCCAGCATTAGGCTTTTCTCCAGTGAGTCCTTCCTTCTCATTAGGTGGCCAAAGTATTTGAGTTTTAGCTTCAGGATCTGGCCTTCTAAAGAGCAGTCAGGATTGATCTCCTCTAGGACTGACCGGTTTGATCGCCTTGCAGTCCAAGGGACTCGCAGGAGTCTTCTCCAGCACCATAGTTCAAAGGCCTCAATTCTTTGGCGCTCAGCCTTTCTTATGGTCCAACTTTCACTGCCATACATTGCAACTGGGAAGACCATAGCCTTGACTATACGCACTTTTGTTGACAGGGTGATGTCTCTGCTTTTTAGTGTGCTGTCTAGATTTGCCATGGCTTTCCTCCCCAGGAGCAAGCGTCTTTTAATTTCTTGGCTACAGTCCCCATCTGCAGTGATCTTGGAGCCCAGGAAAATAAAATCTGTCACTACCTCCATTTCTTCCCCATCTATTTGCCAGGAATTGAGAGGGCCAGATGCCATGATCTTGGTTTTCTTAATGTTAAGTTTCAACCCAAGTTTTGCACTCTCCTTCTTCACCCGCAACAAGAGGCTCTTTAGTTCTTCTTCACTTTCTGCCATTAGAGTGGTATCATCTGCGTATCTTAGGTTGTTGATATTTCTTCCGGCAATCTTAATTCCAACTTTTGATTCATCTAGCCCTGCCTTTCTCATGATGTGCTCTGCATATAAGTTAAATAGGCAGGGCGACAGTATACAGCCTTGCCGGACTCCTTTCCCAATTTTGAACCAATCAGTGGTTCCGTGTCCAGTTCTCACTGTTGCTTCTTGACCCGCATATAGGTTTCTCAAGAGACAAATAAGATGGTCTGGTACTCCCATCTCTTTAAGAACTTGCCACAGTTTGTTATGATCCACACAATCAAAGGCTTTAGCATAGTCAATGAAGCAGAAGTAGATGTTTTTCTGGAACTCCTTAGCTTTCTCCATGATCCAGCGTATGTTGGCAATTTGATCTCTAGTTCCTCTGCCTCTTCGAAATCCTGCCTGTACTTCTGGTAGTTCTCGATCCACATACTGCTGAAGTCTAGCTTGTAGGATTTTAAGCATGACTTTACTAGCATGAGAAATGAGTGCAATGGTGCGATAGTTTGAACATTCTTTGGCACTGCCTTTCTTTGGAATTGGAATGTAAACTGATCTTTTCCAATCCTGTGGCCACTGTTGAGTTTTCCAAATTTGCTGGCAAATTGAGTGTAGCACTTTTACTGCACTGTCTTTTAAGATTTTGAATAGCTCAGCTGGAATACTGTCACCTCCACTAGCTTTGTTGTTGCTCAGCTTTTCTAAGGCCCACTTCACTTCACATTCTAGGATGTCTGGCTCGAGGTCAGTGACCACCTCATTGTGATTATCAGGGACATTAAGCTCATTCTTGTATAGTTCTTCTGTGTAATTTTGCCACCTCTTCTTAATCTCTTCTGCCTCTGTTAGGTCCCTGCCATTTTGGTCCTTTATCATGCCCATTTTTGCATTAAACGTTCCCTTCATCTCTCCAATTTTCTTGAAAAGATCTCTGGTCCTCCCTATTCTATTGTTTTCTTCTATTTCTTTGCACTGTTCATTTAAGAAGGCATTCTTATCTCTTCTAGCTATTCTCTGGAATTCTGCATTCAATTGGGCATATCTATGTTTTTCTCCCTTGCCTTTCGCTTCCCTCCTTTCCTTAGCTATTTGCAAAGCTTCCTCAGACAGCCATTTTGCTTTCTTGCATTTCTTTTTCTTTGGGATGGTTTTGGTTGCTACCTGTTGTACAATGTCGCGAACCTCTGTCCATAGTTCTTCAGGCACTCTGTCTATCAGATCTAATTCCTTAAATCTATTTGTCACCTCTACTGTATATTCAACAGGGATATGATTTAATTCATACCTGAGTGGCCTAGTGCTTTTCCCTACTTTCTTCAGTTTAAGCTTAAACTTTGCAAGGAGAAGCTCATGGTCTGAGCCACAGTCAGCTCCTGGTCTTGTTTTTACTGACTGTATAGAGCTTCTCCATCTTTGGCTGCAGAGCATATAGTCAATCTGATTTCTGTGATGACCGTCTGGTGATGTCCATGTGTAGAGCCGTCTCTTGGGTTGTTGGAAAAGAGTGTTTGCTATGACCATCGTATTCTCTTGACAAAATTCTATCAGCCTGTGCCCTGCTTCATTTTGTACTCCAAGGCCAAACTTGCCTGTTATTCCAGTTATCTTTTGGCTTCCTACTTTAGCATTCCAATCCCCCATGATGATAAGGACATCATTTTTGGGTGTTAGTTCTATAAGGTGCTGTAGGGCTTCATAGAACCGGTCAATTTCATCCTCTTCAGCACTGGTGGTTGGGGCATAGACTTGGACTACTGTGATATTGAATGGTTTGCCTTGGATTCGCACTGAGATCATTCTGTCATTTTGAGGATTGTATCCCAGTATTGCTTTTCCTACTCTTTTATTGACTATGAAGGCTACTCCATTTCTTCTGAGGGATTCTTGCCCGCAGTAGTATACCTGATGGTCATCTGAATTAAATTCACCCATTCCTGTCCATTTTAGTTCGCTGATACCTAAGATGTCGATGTTCAGTCTTGTCATCTCTTGTTTGACCACGTCCAGCTTTCCTTGATTCATGGATCTTACATTCCAGGTTCCTATGGAGAAAAAATCTTTACAGCATCGGACTTTCCTTTCACCACCAGACACATCCACAGCTGAGCGTCCTTTCGGCTTTGGCCCAGTCGCTTCATTCTTTCTGGCGCTACTAGTACTAGCCCTCTGCTCTTCCCCAGTAGCATATTGGACGCCTTCCGACCTGAGGGGCTCATCTTCCAGCGTCATATCGTTTTGCCTTTTGGTACTGTCCATAGGGTTTTCATGGCAAAGATACTGGAGTGGTTTGCCATTTCCTTCTCCAGTGGATCACGTTTTGTCAGAACTCTCGGCTATGACCTGTCCGTCTTGGGTGGCCCTGCACGGCATAGCTCATAGCTTCATTGAATTACGCAAGCCCCTTCGCCACGACAAGGCAGTAATCCATGAAGGGGATATCTAAAATTAGAATGGAGTAAATTGCATTTAAATAAATTTTTAGAAGTCAAATTTCCCAACATTACATTAGCAAATAGTATATCACTATATAGTATTGAATACATCTTTTGCTCATTTATTATGCATGCATTTAGATTGTTTATATACATGAACTTTACAATATTAAGTTATAATATTGATTTTAATAAAATAGAAAAAATGTTCGATATTAAAATGTAGAAATGTTTCACAGTGAACTCAGTAAAAAAAAATAAAGAATGTTTAGTAGTTTGCACATTTCTATTTTTTTCCAAAAATTATACACTGGGCTTTACTCTCCATATTCCCTTCTTGTGGTAAAACTAGGAAGAATTATTTTGGCTATTGAATCACTGCTGATTCTAAATAGCAGAAGGTCAGATAGATTTATTTACTGAGAGGTCCTGTGGTTAAAGTGCTGGATAATTTTTTTAAAAAAGTTTTTACTTCTTGAAAAACCTTTGGTGAATATGATACACCCCTTCAAATTGAACACAAATATAATTTTACAATGGCTATATCATGTAGAAATCTTAAGAAAAATAAAATGAAAATTTAATAACTATAATATATGGAACTTCTTTCCAAGAAATCTAGGTGTAGTTAGTGACAGACATGATGAAAGTTTTCATCAGGATATTGCCACAATAGAAAAACTGGTGTCTTTCAAAGATGGCTGATTATTGTGGGACACTGCAACAAGATGCATTGGAGTACAAATGCAAATCAGCAGCAAAACACTTTTCGACCTATTGAACTCATGCAGCCTATTGGAAACATTATACAATTAAATATAGTCATTAAAAGTTATTTTCATATTTTACATGTAAATAAAAATGAGGGAGAAAGTAGCACTTTCAGACTTGCAAGATTCTATCACCATCGTTGTTTAAATAAAAGTAATTTTAGACCTACAGTATCTAGCATTGATTTCATAGTCTGCTTTACCCTATAGCAGGCATGTCAAACTCGCAATGTCATGTGACGCTGTGTGACGTATTGCAGCTTTTCCCCCATTGCTGGCAATGGGGTGGGGACGGTTTTGGTGCAATGCATCGGTCCCCGCGGGCTGGCAGTTTGACATGCCTGCCCTATAGTATCCATATGAAATCAAGATGCCTAATATGTTGTGATGTCATTTCATGTTTGCACCACAATATTGCAATAGCTAAGGGGCATATATTTCATGACTAGCCCCACTTCCCTTCCTCCTGTAGACCTCCTTAGAAGGAAGGATTAGTGAAAAAAAAGGGTCTGCAAAGAATTAGTTTAAATGTTGACCATAAACAAATCATTAATTGGCTTGTCATACAGAACTATCACTGAATATCTAATTCGCAGAGGTGATTTAAAAAAATGGCCGTTGTAATTGCCAAGCCCCCCAATTTTAATCACATGACCATGAGAATGCTGTGATTGTCATAAGTGCAAGGACTAGTCATAAGCCACTTTGTTTAGTGCCATTGTAACTTTGTAAAACCATTAAATAAATTGTTGTTAAGTCAAAGAATATCTGTATACATTCTTCTGAGAATAAATCCACTAACCCAAAGGAATGGTACAAGTCCTGGCAACTTTATATATACATTGTGAAATCATGAACATAGTGGTCTCAGTGCACGACACTATTTTTGTGATTTTAGATTTCTGTTTCTTCTGAATGCAGCTTTTCTCAAATGATAACCTCTGGCAGTTTTCTTTTTCTTTTTTGTGGTAGAATAAACTTAGCAATAGAAAATAGGAGCTATAGTTGCCTGAATATGTTTGACCAAAACTTAGTGATTATGGTTTCCCTTCTAAGTTGTAAAAACAAATGGAGTGTAATTTGTCAAGATGCTCAACAAGAAAGAATGAAAATGTTAAGATTATGTGCAGTTTGGGCGACCGCTAAATGCAGCAAGCTACAGGGATATTTCCTCTTGTCAGAAATCTGCAGTATTGTTCGTTATTTGTGCTATGCACTGTTTTAAAAAAGCTCAGCTAATTTGAAAACATTTTGTTGATGCACCATATTTCTCCAAAAATGCTGGGACAATGTTACACTAGGCCAGTGATGGCGAATCTTTTAGAGACTGAGTGCCCAAAAACTGCCCCCGCCTGCCCTGCTCTGCCCCTGCCCCACCCCACAGCCCTGCCCACCTGCAGGAGCACTCACCACCTCCACACAGATCGTCCAGGTGGCCCAGCAGTGCCATGATGGCCACGCCCTCCACCCACACCCCACAGCATCAACTGCATGCGACAAGGCGCAAGGGTGGAGTCTTGTCCCCGCTGCCTGGCTGCCATGTCCTTGGCTGCACTGCTCCGTGCGGGCCATGCTCGGGGGCGACTCTCCTCTGAGAGCGCTAGCATAGGTTGGGGTGAGCACACTGGTCAGCCTGTTCTGCGGCCTGATGGCCAATAGGCCACAGCCCAGTAGTGGGCCGTGGCCCACAGGTTGGAAACCCCCGATGTACACTGTATACTTCTCTTGCAGTTCTTTGTGTGCAATCATAATACTTCTGCTTCGATCCTGCAGTTGGAAATTATTGCTTTTAATACAAGAGTATTTTTATGGATGCTTTTAAAGCAGGACTCACTTGTCTTGCTACCATTTTGCCTATCTTAGTAAAAGCAAAGAAAGAACACTAATCAGGTGTAATGCAAGGCCACCCAAAACATGGTTGTGGTACTAGGGAATGGAAAAAATAATTATCTGGATGGGTTATGACAGATTCTATTGGAATATCTTTTACTAGCTGCTTTTGGAAGGGTTTGGAAAACTCAGATATTTCAGTTTCTGGAATATCTGATGTCTTCCATATTCCTGAGAGAATTTAATGTTATGATCTCCTTGAATCTGGGTGGTACAAAGCTCGTAAGGCTGAACGTTACATTTTTACGCTTCTTCATCAGAAAATTATAACGAGGAGTGGATCATTATGAGTGAATCATTATAATGAAAATGCTTACTCATCTTTGTCATCTTTCCTTCATCTTATATCAAGTTATATAATTTTTTGCCTTAATACAATCAAAACTATTGAATTTAGAAGCTTTTGACTTTTTGAAATCCTTTTTGCCTTCCAAATATAAAGAAATGTATCTTCTGCATGTGCCTTATTATTCTTCCCTACATTGGTTCTTTTAAAATGAAAGTTGATTTGAAAGAAAATAAATGTTCATGTTGTACAGCCTATCCAGTTTTAGATGTAAGAGCTTAATTTCTTGCTGTTTTAAACAAATATTCATTCTATTATATTTGCTGTGCAGTTTTAAATTGCAGAATGTAAGGAAGTCTCTTACCCATCTTATATTTCTTATATACTTATATATTTCTTCTCTCTGAAATACAGTAGAATTCTTCAGTTTAAAAGAACTGTTTTTAGCATTTTGTACTAAGCTAAAAATTGCATTATCTTACAGTTTATAATCCACCTTCTGTACATGTCCTCATTCTGTATGGATGTCAAGAATTTTGTTGCTATAAATTGTAGTGGTGGGCAGTTTATAAGCTCATGGGAGATAAATGTACCAATGGCTCCTAGCATTGGTGGCAACAGAGAATTTTTTGTTTTAAGGCTAATGACATGTTTGGAAAAACCATTTGGAGCAGGTGATAATTTGTTTTTCCCACTTGTAACCTGTTATTTATTTATTTTCCTCTTTCCCTGGCTATTCAAATTACACATTGGGGAGATACTTTCAGTCAGCTGTTTGTTTTTCTGCCTAAGCCAGGGGTAGGCAACGTTGGCTCTTTTATGACTGGAGGACTTCAATTCCCAGAATTCCTGAGCCAGCCATGCTGGCTCAGGAATTTTGGGAGCTGAAGTCCACGAGTCATAAAAGAGCCAAGATTGCCTACCCCTGGCCTAAGCTTTTATTTAAAAAGTGATCCATGCTTGATCATATCATATCAACGCTTGATCATGGAGTGGGTTGGAAAATGCTGATCAAGATTGATTAGCTTGAGTAATGTAGATTGATCCCCCCTACACAAAAAATATTGGAATGTTTTTACCAATACATTACTGGATGGTTACTATTATGGCATTATTGGAGAATGAGAATGAAGTATGTGTAGAAGGTTGAAAAATTTGGACAGCACAGTCAGTATTTTTTCATAGGGTGAGTTCTGAATCATGATTAATGTTCTCATTGTGATGGAAAATATGAGATTGGATAAAAGATATTTTCTGAAGATATGGGAATTTTAAATAAAAGACACATTTATCTCCTGCCATTATATGTAGTTGGTACTGTTAACCTCATCCCAATCTGGCAGTTTGGAGGGGAAAGAGAGAGATGAGCAAGAGAGTCACAAGTGTATACAAGATCAGGTAAAGCTCCAAAGGGCAGATAGGATGGAATCCAGAGTGAAAGAAAATATCTTTGTTCATTAGAGCAGAGGTCCCCAATATGTGGACCGCGGCCTGAGTCATAGCCTATTTGCAATGGGGCCACATGAATGGCTGGTTGGTGCATGCACATTTGCATGTGCATGGCCCTACTCGTGAGCATTATGGGTGTTTGGGGCCTCATTTGCGTGAGCGTTGTAAGCACTCGGCCTCACTTGCATGACCTTCATGAGCGCTCAGGGCCTCACTTGTGGGAACGTCACGAGTGTTCTCGGCCTCACCTACCCCTCCCACAAAACCATCCTTTTCTCCCTCCGCCCTCCGGACCACCAACCCAGAAAGGTTGGGGACCCCTGCATTATAGGCAGCAGGGGAAATCGCTTCTGTAGAAAATTTAAGTGAGCAGAACCCATTTGATGTTATTCTGACATTTTTCTTCTGGTATTTATGTTTTGTCTCTGTTTTCTGGGGGTTTTCCCCTCCTCCATCCCTTTTATCTCTTTATCTACACCTTTTATAAAATGTTTCAAATACAAATACAGGTGGTCCTGGATTTACAACCAATCAGAGTTCCAAAGACTAGCCAGTCACGTGATCACATTTGGGTACTTGGCAACCAATCCACATTTATGACCACTTGCAGAGTCCCATAGTTATGTGACTGCAACTTACAAGGTTTTTTTAATGGGTTTGCTTAATAACCTCACATTTGCTTAGCACTGCTGTGTTCACTTAATGACTACTGCATAAAAGTTATAAAATCACACATGGTCATGTGGTGATGTGCTTAACAACTGTCATGATTTAAGACTGTAATTTTTGGCTGAATTACAGTCGTAAATCAAGGACTGTATAGTAAAAAATATAAGTTGGAAGCAATTTTCTTTAGTCAATCCTGGATTTCACAGCTGTTTTTTAAAAAGTTGCTTTCTTCACAAGAAAGAAAGTGATATTTTCTTTTAAAGATTGAAGTATTAATTTAAAAATACCTCAAGTACACTTATGGGTGGGTCCCTTTGGGTTGTAGTATGTATTTTGCTGCACTATGTTAGTAGGTGATTTGTAATCCCAAGACTTGAAGAGCACTGTGAGAGGGTTGAGAAAGAGTGGTTGGCTCAAGGTCACTCGGCTGGCTTTCATGGCTAAGGTGGGACTTGAACTCATGTTTTCCTGCTTTCTGGCCTGGTGCCTTAACCATTAGCCTCAGCTGGCTCTCTTAACATCCACTGATCTTCTTCATGACAGATAAAGATTTTCTCAATTTCTGCTGCTCTCCTTTATAACGGATGTGGTTAATATAAGTTCCATGATCCTCACATCTGGCACAGTGATTTTGAGTCATAGGACTTTGTTAATTCCAGAAAAATGATATTTTCCCACTTGTCTTCATAGTATGTTCTGGCCTTTAGAACTTTACCTGAGCCCTGTATACACCTGTAGCTCTCTTCCCCCTCCTTCCCTCTCTTCAAATCACTTTAGTCTCGATCTTTTCCTGGGTTTCCAGTTTCTGAATCAATCTGTTCGTTTTGGTACCTTTGCATGGAATGAGATGTGGGGGATTGGGTTGCAGTCATGCGGTTCTTGGTTCTTTCAAACAAGTATGTGAAGCAGCTTGTCTGGATTGTCTTCAACCTCTGCATAATCTTATCGCTATCCTGCTATCAGGGGCAATAGTCAAATTGGTTAAAAAGCATCCACATGTCAGATCAAATCATTCTGTCATGTCCCATATGTGTGTTTGATATTCTGATTAAAGGATGGTTGCTAGTTTACTCTTTCTGAACTTTTGAATGCTGTTTTGGCATGATGGGCTGGTAATCTCTGCCAGACGGAAGCAATACTATAAGGAGAAGGATTCTGTCGTCACCTTTCTCCCTCCAAAATAACCCCAACAGCCCTCCCAATCTCTCATTCTCCCCAAAACTGTACTCCCAGACCACCAATGGTTGCTTCTTTCTTACTATTTAATTATACTTAACCCATATATTTATAAATTCTTCTTGGGAATCTATTTGTTATGAAGGCACAGGGATGTCCATAAGAAGTGGTCAAAAAATTCAAGCTGGCAGTCACTGGTATGAATGCTTATTTTTTAATATGTGTTGCCCTGTTGTGACCACCAACATGAATTTTTTGGCTACAATTTTCAGACAACACTACTTATTACTCCATCACGACAAGGAACTCTCCTACATACAGGAATGTTGAGAAGGATATTGTTGGTTCGGCATCAGGAGTCAGGAAAAAGCCCTTGAGCATCAGGAGTAAGGATAAAGCCTTTGATTCTCTTCTTCCACTTTTACTTTGTTTCTGTCATGATGCCAAGGTGAAATGGGCTAATTACCACTCTGTTTTTGTTGCAGAAGTGACTCTGAAGGTTCATGTCAGTGATGCCAGCACACATCAGCCAGTCACTGAAGCCTTTATCGAGATTTTTACCAACCAGGTTCCAATTGCTTCAGGAAACACCAGAGCAGATGGCACTGCCTTCATCAAGTTTCAGTATAAGCTGGACAGTCAGCTAATCGTTACTGCAACGAAACAAGCTTATGTGCCAAACTCTGCGCCATGGAAACCTGTAAGATTGCCTGGTAAGAGATCTTTATTTTTGTTCTGAGGTAAGATTTGACTTCTAAAAAAATGGGGGCAAGAGGCTGAGGGAGGGACAGATATAAAACTTGTTATAATTATGACTTGATGATTTTTATAGAATCATGGGTTCATCATATGTGATAAGTGAACACTTTTGTAATGTGAACATGTCAAGGAGCATCTTCGAACATGTAAAGAATCCCTTTTCCTGATCAGTCCTGAGTAAAACTATATGTTTTAGAGGATAAAGAATAGAGGTGTAATTTATTCAAGGTGGTGCCATTTGACTTCTCAATGTATCTTTACCCATCCCCCTCAACTCAGGTCTTATTCCATTGGGGAATGCTGGGAAATATTGGAAGTTGAAGTCCAAATATTTTAAGGTTGAGAAGGTTGAGAAACATTGGGGTAAACTTTGAGTCTATAAGCATGGAACAAACCTTATGCAACGATTCTGCCTATTACTGTACTTAAGAAATGTGAATTATTGGATGATATTGTTTCTGCAGCTTCTAATTAAAAATTGGCATATGAGGAATGCATATGAGTCAAGAAACATTAATAGACAAAGGGTAAAGAATATTTATTTTTGCAATTAGATTAATTCCTGTTTGCTTTATCCAGAGCTTTCTTAAGTAAAAGATTTGTTGTTAATATAGGGGGAAAGGCGAGGGAGAGGAATCAAATTTAACTATCACTGAAATCCAAAACTGCACTTTCAGGAGAGATGGCATTTCAAATGAATGTTTGTTTTTGAAAGAAACCGTTTCTGAGCATTCTCCATCAAGTTCATTTGACATGTTGCCAGCACTCTCAATGAGAAGAAACTATTATTTTGTTCCCTCTGTCTGTGTTAAATGGCCAAATGAGAGAGTTTAAAAATAGCAACAAAATGACAAAACAAGTACCTATTGTGTATATTCATACAATTAATAATGAATTATTCTCAGATCATTAGGAAACAATCCTGCCTATTTTGTTCTTATGATTATTATTAGGATTTTTGTTTCTATTATTATTATATTAAATATTTTTAAGAATGAAAAATAGACAAATAAACTAGTCAAAATAAAAACGGCAAAAAGAAAAGAAAAAATAAAGTACAATAATACACAGCGATTATACCAGCGTCATAGAATTAAATTGGACTAAATTTGTTAGGAAGATTTTTATCTAAAGTTAGGTAAATTACATAGTTACATAGTCTCATTTGTTCATTAATCAGTTTCATTTTTAACCAGTTTCATTAATTAGTATATATATAAATTATTCAAATTGCTAATAAAGAATTTTAGGGAGGTTCGAAGTGATTGGTTCAGCCTCCCTAAAATTCTTTATTAGCAATTTGAATAATTTACACAAATAATGAGCTGTCATAAGTTGTGACTATATCCTGTGGATAGCCTTGAGTTAGGCCAAAACAGGAAAGAAAGAGTTAATTAGCAAGGCATATTCAAATGACTTGACAAATATTTAACACAGACACACACACACACACACACACACACACACACACATAAATTTTTAAAACGTTCATTGTTAAAATCTGAGTAATATATAAATATCAACAGTAATAATCAGATTGTATAAATTATAACATAAGAATAATAGTAATTTCTGTCCAAGTAATGAAAGATCTATCCTTATTTAACAGATTATTGAAATTTAGAAAGCTAAGATTTTATATTAAGAGTACTCCACATTTGAGATGTGATACAAGAGTGGTTTCTAAGTTGAAAGGAATTCTGCGTTGGATTTAATTCTGAAATGCAAAGCTTTTCTGGATATTGAGTCATATTTATTTATTTTTTTATTTTAATTCCACTTATATCCCGCCCTTCTCCGAAGACTCAGGGCGGCTTACAAACTTAGCAGTAGCCTTCATTCTATGTATATGCCTGCTTATTAGGGCTTTCACACACACCCCAAGCGGCATTATTACAAATATTTCATTCCCTGCTGATTTTATACGTTTGCCTACTGACAAAGAAATGATCACTCTATAATTGTAATGGTAGGTTTATTTTAACAGTGAGCGAGAATAACAACAAAATCCACAAAAACATATTTCAAAAAAGTTATTAATTGATTTGCATTTTAATGGGTGAAGTAAATATTTGACCTCTTCACAAAACATGACTTAGTACTTGGTGGCAAAACCTTTGTTGGCAATCACAGAGGTCAGTGGCCACCAGGTTTGCACACATCTCAGGAGGGATTTTATCCCACTCCTCTTTGCAGATCCTCTCCAAGTCATTAAGGTTTTGAGGCAGCTCGAATCTTCAGCTCCTTCCACAGATTTTCTATGGAGACTGGCTAGGCCACTCCAGGACCTTAATGTGCTTCTTCTTGAGCACCGCTTTGTTGCCTTGGCCATATGTTTTGGGTCATTGCCATGCTGGAATACCCATCCATGACCCATTTTCAGTGCCCTGGCTAAGGGAAAGAGGTTCTTACCCAAGATTTGATGGTGCATGACTCCATCCATTGTCCCTCTGATGTGGTGAAGTTGTCCTGTTCCCTTAGCAGAAAAGGACCCCCAAAGCATAATAATTCCACCTCCATGTTTGACGGTGGGGATGGTGTTCTTGGGGTCATAGGCCACATTCCTCCCCCTGCAAACACAGTGAATTGAATTGATGCCAAAGAGCTTGAATTTGGTCTCATTTGACCACAACACTTTCAAGTTCTCCTCTGAATCATTCAGATGTTCATTGGCAAACTTCAAACGGGCCTATTCAACTGCTTTCTTGAGCAGGTGTACCTTGCGGGCACTGCAGGATTTCAGTCCTTCACAGCGTAGTGTGTTAGCAATTGGTTTTTTTTTAATTCCATTTATATCCCGCCCTTCTCCGAAGACTCAGGGCGGCTTACAAGCTTAGCAGTAGCCTTCATTCTATGTATATGCCTGCTTATTAGGGCTTTCACACACACCCCAAGCGGCATTATTACAAAGTCAGCTTAATTGCCCCCAACAATCTGGGTCCTCAGTTTACCTACCTCGGAAGGATGGAAGGCTGAGTCAACCTTGAGCCTGGTGGGATGCGAACCTGCACTAATTGCAGGCAGCTGGTGTTACTTAAGGAGGCATTAGCCCACTGCTCCACCAAGGCTCTGTTTTCTTGGTGACTATGGTGCCAGCTGCCTTTAGATCATTGATAAGATCCTCCCCTGTAGTTCTTGGCTGATTCCTCACTATTCTCATGATCATTGCATGGAGTCCCAGACCGAGGGAGATTGACAGTTATTAAATGTTCCTTATATTTGCAAATAATTGCACCAAGCGTTGTCACCTTCTCACCAAGCTGCTTGCCGATTGTCTTGCAGCCCATTCCAGCCTTGTATAGGTCTACAATCTTGACATCCTTGGACAGCTCTTTGGTCTTGGCCATGGTGGAGAGTTTGGAATCTGATTGATTAATAGATTGCTTCTGTGGACAGGTGTCTTTTATACAGGTAACAAGCTTATTACCTGTATTACAGGTAACAGTTTATTACCTGTATAAAAGACACCTGGGAGCCAGAAAACCTTCTGATTGATAGGAGATCAAATACTTATTTCACTCATTAAAATGCAAATCAATGCATTTTTCTGGATTTTTTTGTTGTTATTCTGTCTTTTAGTATTAAAATGAACCTACCATTACAATTATAGACTGATCATTTCTTTGAGGACAAATGTACAAAATCAGCAGGGGATCAAACATTTTTTCCCTCACTATAAGCAAGATTTTAGAAGTGGTTTGGGACTAAAACTCATGGTCTCTTGGTTTCTAATCTGATGCACCAAACTGGCTCTCTATATTAAATCCTTAAAATATTTCTGGAAAATAAAAATATGACTGTCAACCATCAGCAAAATATGTTGTTACATGTTTGAGGACTGGTAATTATAATTCAACATCTGGAGATCCAAAGGAAAAATTCAAAGGAAAAAATTAACAAAGACAAAACAAAACTAGACAAGAACATTTTAAAAATGTGAATTAAAAGGACAAAAAACAAAATGCATATTATTCTCCCCTCATTGAACACAAATATATTGCAGCAATAATAGTTTCTCCCCTTGCAAACAGGTCCAAAATTTATAAACTTCTACATGTATTCTATATGTATTTGCAACCCGTTTGACCTTTCATACATTGTACAGTCATGTGAAAAAGAAAGTAAACCTTTCTTGAATTCTTTTACATATCAGAACATAGTAAAAATCATCTGGTCCTTAGCAGTTGTAGGTAAATACAACCTCAGATGAACAACAACTCATGACATATTACACTATGTCACCATTTATTTTACAAAAAGAAAGCCAAAATGGAGAAGCCATGTTTGAAAAAGTAAGTACACCCTTACTGCTCCCATAGGTATGAAGAGGCTAATCAAGTGTCCTTGATCAACTGATCATCAGCAAGAGTGATTACGTCTATAAAAACCAAAATTTTAGGCGTTTGCTGCTCTCCAGCATTGAGATGTGTTAATACAATGCCAAAGAATAAAGACATAACAGTGATCTTAGAGAAGCAGTTGGTCTTGCCCATCAATCTGGAGAAGGTTATAAGACCATTTCCAAATAATTTAAAGTCCATCATTCTACATTGAAGAAAATTATTCAGAAATGGAAAACATTCAGTACAGTTCCCAATCTTTCATGGATGTCCAGCAAATTCACCCCAGGGTCAGACCATGCAGTGCTCAGAAAAATTGCAAAAATCCAAGAGTTACATCTCAGACTTTTCAGGCCTCAGTTAGAATGTCAAATTGTGTAATTAAAAAAAGATAGAACATGTATGGTTTATCTGGAAGGGTGGCCAGGAGAAAGTATCTTCTTTCTAAAAATAACATGGCAGCATGGCTTATATTTGCAAAGTTGCATCTGATCAAATCCTTTTGACAGTTGAGATGTTTGGTCATAATGCACAGTGGCAAGTTTGGTGAAAACCAAACAGCATATCAGCACAAACATCTCATACCAACCATCAAGCCACGGTGGTGGAAGGGGGATGATTTGGGCTTGTTTTGCAGCCACAGGACTAGGCACCTTGCAGTCGTTGAGTCAACTATGAACTCTGTATGGCAAAGTATTCTAGAGTCGAAGTGAGGCCATCTCTTCAACAGCTAAAGCTTGGCCAACATTGGGTCATGCGGCAGGATGAACCCAAGAACATCCACAAATCTAGAATAGAGTGACTGAAAAAGAAAATAATCAAGGTGTTGCAATGGCCCTATTAAAGTCTATACCTCAACCCTATTGAAATGCTGTGGCAGGACCTCAGAGAGCTATGATTAAACAAATCCCTGCAAATTTCAGTGATCTGAAGCAATGCTATAAAGAAGAGTGGACCAAAATTGGTCCATAACAATATACTTAGCTTTTTACACATGACTTCTCCATTTTGGCTTTCCTTTTGTAAAATGAATATGACATGGCATGATAGGTCATGTATTATTGTTCATCTGAGGTTGTATTAACCTACTTTTAAGAACTACTAAGGCCAGATGATTTTTACTATGTCCTGATACATAAAACCATAGAACTCAAAGAGGGTGTACTTCCTTTTTCTTGTGACATATATGAAGAAAAAATAGTTAACAAGTTAAGCAACAGCAGAGTTAAAATTCAAAGCCCTCTGCTAACAATCTGTTTTTGTAATTTACTTATAGAAACTATAATGGTTTCTTATCCACTATAAATCACCCCAATCATTATCTTTGTTCTGTTCAGGATGAAATAGCTTTGTTTTAGCTGTTACTTTTCTTAAAATTTTAATTGGGAACTTTTCCAACAATTGTATCTTATTTCCAAAGTTCACTGTTAGACTCTGTTGTAAATATCTCTGCAGCATCTATTGTTGAAAAATTCTCCTTAAAAACACAGTATTCATCTTGTCAAGAGAATCCAGTCCATCCTTCATATATTCCCTTAGCTCAAAATTTCTTGTATTCATATTGTTTTTCATCTTTTTAGTAGATCTATAATTTTCAGACCCATTACTTTCTTCTTCACATCTGGCAGCAACAGATCAGATTCCAATTCATCAAGTTCCAAATCAAATTCAATTGTATTTTCTGTTTTTGGATATCATCTTGAGTTTGGTTCAAAGCCGTTGTCGACCCATTAATTTTTTTTTATATATTTTCAAACATAATATGTAAATGAGGACCCAGATTGTTGGGGGCAATAAGCTGACTTTGTAATAATGCCGCTTGGGGGGGGGGCGAAAGCCCTAATAAGCAGGCATATACATAGAATGAAGGCTATTGCTAAGCACATTGATTTGTGCTTTAGATTGTAAGCCGCCCTGAGTCTTTGGGGAAGGGCAGGATATATATGAGATTTTAAAAAAATATTATATTATATATATATATATATAATATGAACTATTATATTTTCAAATAAAACATGTAGGTTGGAGAGCATTCTTTTTTCAAATGCTTCCCAGAAAATGTTACCACTATTTGGGGATATTTTGAAAAATACATTTTTCTTTCAAAGGACAAGAGAACAGATAAATCATAGCCAAATGTCCACAAAGAAAGGTTCAGATAGAGTTTTTCCCCAGAATCAAAAATGTTTTTAAAAAGGAGAAATTTTCCATCAAGAGTTAAGAAATAAATATCTAAACTCCTTCTTTTTAACAGCTAGAAAGAAAATTTGTACTCTAATCCTATATGTCCATTCGGATGACTTTCACTACAGAAAGTACATTTCCACCACGGACTTCCTTACAATGAAAATAAAAGTGGTTTGAAGTTTAATAATAAAGAGGAAAAGAACAGGAAAAAAAATCAGCTAGTCATAAAGCTTTAAAAAGTGCAATTAAAGTTCCTGTGTGTTTAAGAAAAATGAACAACTGAAGGGAAAAGGTGGTAAGAGACTCAACCTTCCAATCATTCCTTACCAAGAATTGTGGTCTTCACAATCCTCTTTTCTCCAGGCACATGATCATCTGAAGGTCATATTGAATCCTTCTTAGTCTCCCCTTCATAAAACATGGAGAAAGTTGCTAAATAACCAGCTTTGGCAGCATAAATTTGTTATTGTTTGACAGCATTTTAGAAATTTAAGAGTATTTTAGAAGAAAAATCTATTTCTTTAAGTTGCTCGAAATTAACCACCTTTGCTTACTATTTCAAATGCTATTTCAAATATCACTACGTTTTCTTCCTACCTTTGCTGGGAGATTTGCAATTTTTACAAATATCCTTCCTCCGAAAAAAGCTTGACATTGCAATTCGTATTAAGTAGCATTGATGAGAGCTATACATCACTGGATTAGAAGGCAAACGAATGCTTGACAGCACACATGGATGCCCACACAGACTATCTGCAACTCCTTAAAGCAGCTATGTTATTCTTAGGATAAGGCAGCTGCTTAAGGAGTTATTATATTTATTAAACAAGCTTATCTACCAGAAGGAAGGTTGTTAAACAAGAATCAAAACTACAGAATAATAAAAAATAAGCCCAATAAACTTTATATACATCGATCATATCATACCAGTTCCATCAACAGTTGCAAACAGATGCTGCCCATGTGGTTAGAAGCATTTTTTTATCGTCAAATATTTCACACCAGGGTTTTGTATGGTTGTCATTAAGTTTATAAATCCTACAATGCTGATTGAGAAAAAAAAGTTCACCTATGGTGTAACTTTTCTTAAATATTCATTACTTACCCCCCCTCACCATGAATTTCCCCTCTTTTACCAGTTTAAGCTTAACATTGGCCTCTAAATGTCTTTACAACAATTTGTCTAAGCAACAGTATTTGGTAGATATTATCATTTGATGGAGGTAAATATACATTATCTAAAAAGGATATTTCTGTTAATAAATATTTAATTAGTTGCTCCCCCATCCCATTGGAATACTGCAATTAACCTTTTTTTTAATACAGTGTTTTCTTCCCTGAGCCTTGGCCTTCTTCCTGAGCGGTCAGCTACTCTGATGGTTTATGAAGATGTTGTCCAGATAGTCTCAGGATTTCAAGGTACGGTTGCATGTACAGATGCTTTCTTTATATTGTCCCAAAAAAAGGAAGTATTATTTATGATGTATTTTATAGCTCAGTTTTATGTCTTTTGATTTCTTTCTATTATATAATGGAGAACTTGAATATGTTAGCTAACTCACCTTCTTTGTTCAGTCCCTGGAGAAGTCTCTGCCCCCATTTTAAAGGGAGAAGATCTGTAGTGGTGATTGGCCCTATTTGATCCTGGGAAAATAAAGGGTTTTCTAATTGCAGGAGTGTTGTTCCCTGATGCGAAACACCAGCAGAAGCAGTGAAGCCAGCTGTTTCTCCCTCTTCCTAATCTGTGGAGGACTTTTTTTTTATATGTGTGTTATATATATATATAATTCTATAATAATCACATATATAATTTTAATTGTATATTTTAAAAAGAAACACAAAAAATATAAAACAGGGAAATTAAAAGAAAAGCAATAACGTGCACACATTTAGCAAATTAACTATAAAGTTGCAATACCAAAAAAATTAAGAAGAAAATATTTAAAAAACCAATAAAAAACCTTACTGTATTAACATACTGTTGGTATAGATCACCTAAATATATTACTTATTTAATAACTTAATTACAGTATGTCAAATTCCACCTAACAATTTATCTATGCTTGCAAAGTATTATGAAATCTGTGCCCAAGGAACATGTGGTTTTATTAATTTATTAATTAATTATTCATAATTTATTGCTCAGTCATGTGAAGGACTTATATATGAGAGTCAGGTTTAAATAAAGTTACATTTATCCAAGGTAAGATTAGTGGCATTAGCAATGTTTTGCTAGTATATAATAACTGTAACAAAATGCAAAAAAATAATAAACTCTCCTTAGAATCAAGCTCAAATCATGTCAACTGCATGGAAGTTTTCCTGGTAATGATGCCAGGATGTTGTGTTCATAAATGCATTTAGCTTGTATACTACCAAATCAATACAGACTCAGGGTACTTTACAAAATAATCAACAGGAAAATGCTCATAAAAGTTGAAATGGTGCAGGGTGTGGTATTCCCTGTGTCACTTTACAGAAACAAAAGTTGGACATGGATAGAGAGAATATTGATGCTGTTGAATTTTGGTGTTGGAGAAGATTCTGAAAACAAACAAAGGAATTATCAAACAAATCAACCTAGAATTCTCCTAAGGAATTCTTAAAGAATAAATTATCAGGGTCAAATTATATTTTGGATATATTATGCAAAGACTGAGCTTTCTGGCGAAGGCCCAGCAGCAAAGTGGATGAACTGAATTATGTGGTGATAAGTGCATTATTGTATTTTCAGTGTGGGAAAAGAGAAAGATTATCTGTATGATTGCTAAAAATCAATGGCATGTAATCAATGAAATCAACATTTCAAACATACAACATAATTGCAGTAATAGGGTTAGTGACAGGTAAATGAATCATTACAAAATCAATGAATTAACATAAACCAATTAAATCATGTAAAATAAAATTGAAGTAAAATGAAAGCACCTTCTTTGGGGAGGTCTTTTCAACTTCCCAGTCTATCTATAGCTCTGGGATTTCCTCATGGTTTCCTGTGAAAATGTTAACTAGGACTGATTCTGCTTTGAGTATCATCCAAGCTCAGCTAGGTGCTGACACCTTATGTGCCTAGAGGAAAACATTCCTTGCAGCCTAAAAACAGACAACAGTATTCACTGAAAGTATAATTATTTTTGTAAATAATAATTAAATATCTCATCCAGAGGAAGGTAATTTATTCCACATAGATCCAGCTTGAAATGGCTGTCACAGTCATATATTTCTCATCTATAGAGATCATTTTTAAATGTCTTATTGTTGATTTTTAAATAGATCATTAATAGACAGTCTAGAATGTCATAGAACAAATGACATTCTATTTGTACTACCCAGAAAACGATGGCAGAATAGAATTTCGGGTAAAACCTTTGTCCATGTATTTTAGAAAGCAAAGTTTTAGCTGGCTAGTTATGTATTTATGTATGTAGACAGGTAGACAGACAATTGATCACTCTTCCAACCTATCAAAATATAAAGCAAAAATAAAATATAGGATCTAATTTTACAGTAAAATAGATAAAAGAAAATACACTAATATTATACTTTGTGATAAATACATGGGGTCAACATACTGCTAAGCTTGTAAGCCGCCCTGAGTCTTCGGAGAAGGGCGGGATATAAATGTAATAAAAAAATAAATAAAAATAAACACATCATCTTTACAGGATGCCCCAATCTGTTTGATGTAACTGGTTCTTAGTCCAATTTTCTTAACATTCTGCTCATGATGTATAGATTAGAACCCATGAGGAAATAGGACAATCAGTGATTCAGATCCCAGTGGGCTTTTCTTGCAAATAGGTATGTTAACTGCCTAAGCCTAAGAAAAGCACATAGTTAATCAAAGGAAATGTGAACAATGTCTTCAGTGGCTAGGGCGATGTATGTACATGTCCTCTTATAATAGGAGTTGGAAGTGCCCATATTTGGCCATGGAATCCAGCATCTCCAAACTGGCTCTAGAATAGCCTCTTCATGAGAATTGTGTCTATAACTTTGACAGGTATTTCTCAAACTGAAAAGTAGTTTTACTTTTAGCTAACCAACTTAAAGATCTATTTGTTTCTAGTAATCCCATGTCAGTTTCAGCACTGATGTCTAAAACTCTCTATTTAAAATTTCCCTTCCATGGGTGAAATTGAGAGTAAATATTGCGAGGAAAAGCCCATGCTGTGAAATAACTTTGGCAAGGTAGCTGATCCAGGAACTGGATATTTATCCGTTCTACTAAACATATTTTGAATAGTCTATCAAGTAAGTAATGTAGCTTTCGTAAGGCTCAATACTTATGATGCAGATTTCAGAAAACCACCGAGAGGGGTAAGGGGAGTTTTGCTTTTTCATTGTTTTTATATTGGATTTTTATCCTTGTAAAACACCCAGAGAGTGAGTTGGTTAGCTATATAAATTTTCATAAATAAATAAATAAATCCCATGCCATAAGTCACCACTGAAACTATTTTTGCCCTGAAAACTTTCAGCATAGCGCACAAGGTACATGGATATTTGTAAACAAATAATTTATATAATCTTTCAGTACTTTGCCTTGCCAAGTTGTTAAAATGATTTATCCATGATCCTGTATTGGTAAAAAAAACACTGCTAAATAAGTACAATAATTCACTTGTTCAATAGGCTTCCCATTTGTCTGCCTGTTATATTTTATGGTAGGTAAAGTAAAGGTTTCCCTTCTTCAGTTGTGTCTGACTCTAGGCGGCGGTATTCATCTCCTTTTCTTAGCCAAGGAAGCCAGAGTCATCTGAAGACACTTCCATGATCATGTGGCCATCATGACTGTATACTGAGGCACACAGAATCTGTTAATTTCCCACCAAAGTGTTACCTATTTATCAACTCACAGTTGCATACTTTCAAACTGTTAGGTGGGCAGGAGCTGGGGCAAGTAACAGGAGCTCGCCCTGTTGCACATAAAAATAGTATATTTCATGCTATTTTTATTAATTACCATCATTTTAGATTCAGCTTATTAATGTTTACAAAAGCATAGTATTAAGCTTTTACAACAGTCTTCTCAGGCCTTATTGTGAATATGCCTTTAGAACTGTATTACCAGCGTATGAAATGATACTAATAAATTTATCATGGATCTTTGCATATGAGTGTTTGAAGCATACAGGAATATCTGTGGCATAGAAGTTAAAAAGCTTTGGGATTGGGATACAGCCCTGTCTGGGTAGATATATTCTTAATTACCATTACATGTGTATAGACTTTCAAATGAGTATTTGAGTAAAGTCTGGGTTTCCTATTTAGGTTGCCCAATTTCTTCCACAAAATATTTCTGTTTATATAATCAAAAGCCTCACTGAGATCTATACAGGTGGTAAACATTAGTTTCTTGCCATTAGTTGTTTTGTTATGAGATGGTATAGAATAAAACAATTGTCTATGTGGCATGCTTTTATCTAAATCCACCTTGTCCTTTGTTTCTTTCTATTATGCAATCTTCAGTTTTGGGCAAAAGGTGTTTTGCATAATTTTAACCACAATTCCAGTAAGGTTTATTGGTCTATGATGTTTATATCTCCCTTGTCTCTCCATTTATATTTGGAGACTATTAAGGCATCTTCCTATCTGACTGGGATGCAAACTATAGTATTTACCTGAAGAACAGCCGTTCTAACAGTGTGGCCCACCCACAAATCACTATGAGTCTTGAAGAGTTCTGGGACTCGAAAACTTTTTCCAAGCACCTAATTAGATTTCAGAGATTGGATAACAAATTTCTTTTCTGATACTAACACTGGATGCCCATGAGGAATATTTTCAAAGGCTAGTAGCAACAGTTTGCTTACATGGGGGGCCCTGGTTAGAATTAGTAAACAGATTTGCATAAAAATTCTCCCGAACTGAAGCTGGAATAGGAATATTGAATTGGAATTTACATTCTTTCAGTAATCCTGGTATAATTTCCCAGAAGAAAATTCAATTTGTCTTTTTTGCTGAAAATTACATCTATTTTATTAGCACAGGAGGCTTTCTTGCAATCATATCTTATTTTTAACATGTTACGTTAAAGTGTCCCTGAACCTGGTACATTGCTGTCTTCAGTAGCTTTCTGGTAAATAAACAGTGAAAAATCAAATCAATTAGAAGTTATTAGAACAAATTAAAGTGGTTTCTAGTAAAAAGTTTATCTATTAAAATATTTCTCATCAAAAGACAGAAATCAGCATCATGATTCAGCATTTTAATCTGGGTAGAGGAGAAAATTAAATTTCTTTAAGTCTGAGCCTGTCCTGAATTCAAACAGGTGGATATTGGCTTAGTATCCATCTTTGCCTAATTAAACTTTATATTCTGCCTCACTTTGAGATTAACCAATAGCCTCTTGTTAGGAGGCATAGATAATCTAGTATCAAAGCTGCCTTGGAAATGGACTGAGGTTGGTTGGTGATCCCTATTCTTTTTCATGTGGACTTGGAAGTCTGAAAACATTCCATTCTTGTTTTGTGTAGCATACCTGTAATCTTAAACAGTGTTTCCTGAATAGGATGCAAAAAGATATGTAAAACCAGATTCAAGGATGCCAGTTATGACCCTGGAGTATTTCTTTGGGGTCCCTAGGGGGCCAGGGTGAATCATTTATAAGAATAATCCTCAGGAATAACACCCAGGTATACAAAATCTTCTAAGGATCATTAAAGTGTCCTGCTAGTATTTCAGTGCTTGCTTCAGATTTGCTTTGTATACTTTGCTGGATTATAATTCTCCTTATTTGTATCATGGGCCAAGGGTACTGGAATTTTAGTCCAGATATGCTTGGAAGGTCCATGATAGAGAAGGCTGTCATACATTTTAATTAGTTTACTGGCATCTATAGACATTTTTTGTGATTGTACAAATTAATCTGCAAATGTCTCTCAGTTGCTTGGAAACTTTAAAACAATGTTTTCAAACTTGGTAACTTTAACATATGTGGATGTCATTTTCCAGAATTTCTCAATCACCAAAGCACTACTTTAAATGATGTCCATTGAACTTGTTTAAGCTTGTAATGCTGTCCTAGCTTGGCATCACTGCCTGTGTCAATGTGTGCAAAATTATATTTAGGTTTTCCAGTACCAACTATTGGCAGCTGGGAATCCTAGTTTTATTTGGAGGTGGCAAGAATTTATCTCAAACAATTTTATATTTGGCCTTATGCTGCTTTTGTTTTTTATTGTGCATATGGAAAAAATGTCTAGACATATTTCTGATGGATGAGAATGGTCTCAGAGGTCCAACAGAAATTACAGTATATTATGGAAACAGTGGGGACATATGCCTGCCAAATTCTGGGCACATCAGAGTTAAGAAAACTTCATTTACAAAATTACTACTTTCTATTTAGGACTGGAAACTAGCTTGAGAGGAATTCCTTCATATTTGCCAAATGCATTAGTTTTGCTAGTAACTGTTTGTGCTCACGTTTTGTTTCACAAGATTGCTATAATGATTTCAACATGCTGTCAATATCACTGTGTTTTAAATTAGCAATTGCTTGCTTTTCAAGCTGACATTTTTTCAGGACAGTTTTATGACCTGACTGTAAAGACTATCCACGTAGCAAATAATTCATATTTTGAGTAAGGGACGCGGTGGCTCAGTGGGTTAGGACGCTGAGCCTGTCGATCAGAAGGTCGGCAGTTTGGCGGGTCAAATCCCGAGTGCCGCGTAACAGAGTGAGCGCCTGTTACTCGTCCCAGCTTCTGCCAACCTAGCAGTTTGAAAGCACGTAAAAATGCAAGTAGAAAAATAGGGACCACTACGGTGGGAAGGTAACAGCGTTCCGTGCGCCTTTGGCATCTAGTCATGCTGGCCACATGACCACGGAGACGTCCTCGGACAAGCGCTGGCTCTTCGGCTTTGAAACGGATATGAGCACCTGCCCCTAGAGTCGGAAACAACTAGCACACATGTGCGGGGGAACCTTTACCTTTACTTTACCAGGAGAAAAGTTGCAATATGTAATCCTATAAATGAGGGATGGGCAATTAATTTTCCCAATAGACTACATGAAAAATTCAGACTGTATTGGAGGGCCAAAGAAATACAGCTGTGAAGATGCATAGGCACGCATGCATGCATATGTAAATTGAGAAAAAAATAGCAGTTGCCTTAAAAATAAAATAAAAGTAATGCAGTGGTATTGTGTGCATGGTGTATTTACATTTGATTTCTAATTTCCAGTTGATCTCACACGAGCCAGACAGTGACAGCTAAAGAGCCAAATACGGACCAGGGGCCATAAAATGCCCAGGTCTGCTCTAAATCATCATGAGGTTTAATTTAATTAATTTAATTTAATAACATTTATATACCGCCCTTCTCCCTGAGGACTCAGGGCGGTTCACAGGGCAGAATAAAATAGCGAATACAAACATTAAAATAAGATTAAACAAATTGCCCTAGTTAAAAACAATATAAATACAACACTAAAAACCCCCAGAAAAGTTAAAAAACGAAAAATAAAATAACCCCAACACCCAGGTTATTGAAAGAGTTTGTATTTTTCTCTTAGACTGCATGTATTTTGTGTACAAAATCCCATTTGCTGATGGTGATAAAGATTTTTGTATTCTACCTGTTTTGTTGTCATATTTTTATTTTCTACTTGGTGTTTTATTCTTGTTGAACTTTTTTGCATTTACATTTTATTGTTATACCTTTAACACCACTTGACGGAAAAACTGAATATAAACCCCCAAAGGAATGTAGAGAATAAAGGAACATGTGCTCATTTCTGTACCAATTGAAAGGGATCTTTGGGCATGTGCTAGCCTCTTGCTTACAGTGATATACATTGAAAATTTAATATGGGCTGGAATTATGTTAGAATCCAGTGCAAGCAACAACAGATCTTTATAGAACACCATTTCTTATGAGCAGGTATTAAAACCTGGATTTCATACCATGTCATATTATTTTAAAATAACTTGGTTGGCTTGGTGGTTATGAAAATTTACTGGTATTTATTGAATGAAAAATCCTGAGTAGCATAAAAATCCTGATTTGCTACAAGGAGTTAAATTCTGATCAGGAAAGGTTCTTTTAAAAGTTTGTTCTATATAGTGAAAGAGAAGCGTTTGGGAATACCAGAAACAGCTGTTCTAAATCTTCATTTGCATGTTATGCAAAAGTTTGCAGATGGGGGCCTTGCTGTGTTTGTAAAGTGTTTTGTTGGTGGTACGAATTTGTGGCTTTATAAGCAGATGCCTAATGGGATCTAAACTGATAAACACTACATGAAGCTCTCTCTGTCATTTTGCCAAGATTAGAATCTTCCCAAAGCTATATAGTGGTTTTGAACACAGATATAATTGAAAGCTGAGTGAAAAAATGCAAGTATCCCCCATCTTGATGTCTTTTCTTTATTTCAGACTATACTGTCCATTATCCCTAACCAGAAGGGCACTAGCTGTGAATGATGGGGTTGGAGACCTGCATATCTTTTTCAGAGAAAGCTGGCATAAATCATATTAGTTAGAAATCTTTGCAGAAATTTTCAATATTTTTTGGTACCATATGCTGAATTGATGTCTTATAGTCAAATCTCTCTAGTCAGATTAGGTCAAATTTCTCTAGCCTTGAAGCTTTTAGGTGACTGAGAAAGTTAAGTTGTAGAACTCTAAGTATGCTATAAGATGGAAGCAGTACTCACACCCTTCTGGGCTGGACTTACTGTACAAATAAATAGCAATATAGATAAATATTCCTCATGTTTTGGAGTTAAGTTGTTGTTTACAGAGGAATGTAGCAGGACTTTGATGCATGTAGAAGCTTTCAGTGAAGCTCAAACTTGAGGTTGATCATATAAGGTTTTTTTCATATACTGTATGAATTCTACTTAGAAACTCCCTCCAGTTTGAGGAATGCTTCAGCTAGCTCTTTGCCCTGATAGCATTCCCCTATGGACCTCATATGACTTCCCCAGTCTGATGTTCTCTAGATAGGCTACGAAGGCCAAACTTATAGAGTTTCATGTCGGAGAAGTCTGTAAAGGAAGTGGATAAAATATTGAGGTCTTAGGTGACTATTAGTCTCTTCTCATGAGAGGAAAGGACAGACAGGACATTAACAAAGGGCAGAACTGAAGATCAAATTGGTTTTTATACTCTGCTTTGCCCCTTCCATGTACATCAGACATTTCAAACTCGGGACGTCACATGACGTCGCACAACGTAATCAGGACGGTTTTGTCATTCCCGGCAATGGGGTGGGCGCGGCTTCCGGATGACGTGTCCAGCCCACGGGCCTGCAGTTTGACACCCCTGATGTACATTGTCACTTATCTGAGTTCAGGACTTAATTGTACAGAAATTTTTATTGTCCAAATAGTATATAACATCATTTAAACTCCTCAGAAAATACTAAATAATTTTTCTCTGACATTAAATAAAACAATGTTTGAAAAATATCCATAATAAGTAGGACCATGTGATACAAGGTAGTGAAAAGGAAGGCTGAAAGCTCAGATAATCTTGATAGAATTATAAGGTATGAGAAAAACCTCAAAGCATTGCTATTGATAGTAAATATATAAAAGTGTCATGATTTGGTATATGCTAAGTCTACATGAGCAGTACCATTTTTTATGCTTCTATTTTTTATTTTTATTTTTTTTTGCCTGTTGCTAGGTGCACGGATCCAACCCAAAGTCCATTTTCAAAGAAGAGCCCTGAGGCTACCAGAGAATACTAGCTATAGTGACCTCACAGCATTTCTTACTTCAGCTAGTTCACCCTGGGAAGTGGACAGTTTTCCTTATTTGCAAGGCTATGATGGCAATGGAACTGGTAGATGTTTAATCTTTATTCTTGGCATTTGTTTTAATTTATATGAGACAATTTGGCTTAAATATTCTTAGAATTCCATCTCTACATAGTCAAAGACATCTCTTTTTCTCTGTTGGCAAAGGAGAGAGTTAACATGATAAAAATCATGGAAAAAAAGAATTAAGTGAGCTCCATAAATAAATACTGTGGAAGGAATAGTTTAATATTTTGTATGCTAATGCTTTGAGATCAAGCCTCCTAATTTTTATCCGCAAAGGTGAATACCCATCAACACTCTCTGTGAAGACCAAGACAGACATAGGACACTTGAAATCAGAGTTTATTACATTGCATTTTCTTGGCAAGTTTGTGCCTATTCCTTACTACACAGTCTTTATTTTACCTTCAGTTTTCTCTCAATCATAACCTGACTCAGTGCCCTGGGAACATAGGGCTGCTTTCTGGATCACATGGTCAAGCTAGAATCAGATAAATCACAATCTGTGATAGTCAGAAAGTGTTCTCCTCTCCTCCTTTAAAAAAACGGTAAGATTATGATTGCAACTTAAAATGTAGCCTATTTATTCACAACAAAGCTCTGAAGCATCTTCTCAATGCCAATGTGCCTTGCAATCCTCTCTTTAGAAACCCATCAGGCTGTTTGACCTTCCAGTTATTTTTTTTTAAAAAAAATCAATCTTTATTTAAAAGTAAACACATGGGAAATTAGTATACATTGCAAAGCACCAGCCTATTATATCTTAATTTTTAATATTTCTGGTATCTAGAAATGGCGTACAGGCAATCTTGAAAAATAAAATTAGTAAATGCTGCAATGTGGTACTTTTCTTGGAAATAATTTTGCTGCCAGCCCTCTCTTAAAGGTGGGAGGGATAGTGGAGCAGGGAAATAAAATGAACATTTCATGACCGATCAAAATGAGAGTGGGAGTTATTTTGTAAGACTGCCCATAATATGTTTTCAGTATTCCAGATGTGCCCACTGGCCTAAAGTGATTATAGAGTCCTCGATGGTGAAGCCTAATTTCTAGGGGTTATTTAGGTTTAGAAATTTGGGGGGGAAAGCCATATTATATATGCTTTGTAAGTGTATCCTCTTCCTCTTCTCCATCACCATCCCATCTACCTTGGAGTGGGGGGAATGAGACAATATTCTTGAGGTAAACATCCCCAATGCTTTGGCAATGAAATGAATACACTGAACTTTCAGACTCTATGCAGCCACTTTGCCTCTTATTTTATTGAAATCACAGGATAAAGGTTCTACTCACAATTGGCACTTTTGACAAATAATTCCAGCAAAATGATGTGACTTTATTCTGGAGGCTACAGAATGGGTGCCAGACAACGTTCATCTCTGCCTCATACAGTCATATTTTTACATCAGCTATGACAAAATGGTGTTCTTGCTTTATTTTGTGCGTTTTATTTAAATATGGGTCTTTCCCATGGTAGCTTTACTAGCCCCATATCTCTGCTACACAGTGAATCAACTACCTGTCTAAATGTACATACAAAGATTAGAACTGTATAATGCAATTTGAAGTTGCAAAATACTATTCTAAGGTTTTGTCATCTTCTGATAATGGGGAAATAATTATTAAAAATATTTAAGTAATGAATATCTGTATTTGATGACTTTAATATTATATGTTATGTATTTTGTAACACTATTCATTTTTTTACAGGAAATAACACTAGGTATGATCTTACTCCTGTCACTGCAGTTAGTGTTCATTTACTCAGAAGTGATGGGACTCCAGTTCCAGTGAATGGGCCCATCTATGTAACAGTGCCTCTCCCTGCAACCAACAACTTGAAACATCATACCCACGTGCCAGCTTGGAGGTTTGACCAAAAATTGGGTAAGCAACCTTATTTCTGATTCCCAACAAGTAAGCTAGCAGTTAATTCATGGTCTTTAGCAGAAATGTATTTCTACTATGTCAGGCGTGAACTCTTTGTATTAGTTCAAGAACAATTCTGTTTGAGTAAGGGAATTTCCCTCTCCAATTTATTCTATTATTTGGTATAAAATTTGTGTGGCTTAATGGGATAGCTGGTGTGAAGCATAAATAGATACCAAATTGACATTTTCTTAATATATCTAAATGCCAAAGTAATTTTTGGTTGGCAATAAATTTAACTTACAGGTTTAATTTCAGGGCATAGCTTCCATTAATCCAATATTCATTTATTTGGGTTTTTATTTATAAGTTAAGATTTTATTTTTAGTTCTGTGAGAGAGAAAAAATAACCACACATACCTTTCTGCAGAAAGATGTCAATTTGTTTACCCTAACCCTATATCCTGTTTCATAGCTGCAGCATGATATAATAACATTAGTAGATGTTTGTTTTAAACTCCCCTCCCTCTCTCACACATATTGAATTAAATTATTAAGTCAAAGTGGTCAGGTATAAGTGTATTAGTAACAGCTAAGCGCAACTGTCATTAATTTGGCAGTCTGAATGAAGAACTTCCTCTGTAGTATTTCAACATCTGTTTCCTATGGAATAAACATGTTAAACATTTCACAAGAGGTTTATTCTTCTTTTCTTTATTTAAAACCATAAATTCCAATGGCATTGGACACATTTTATTTAATCTTTATTACTACTATCACCAGGTATAAAAAATATATAAAACAGGGGATAATGATGTTAACCATTCTTGGCGATTCTATGGCCAGGTCTCTCCACATCTTCCAATCTTGCACTATTTCTTTGAGTTGTTCTATGCTCTGGCTGGTGTCAGTTTTGATGGTGTCTAGGCACTATGTTCTTTGGCAGCCTGGTTTCCTTTAGCCACTAACTCTTTCCAACATAATTGCTTTCTCCAGTGAATTCCCCTGCATGACATGACCAAAATAAGTGAGACGCAATTTGTGATTTTTCCTTCCAGTGACATATCTGGTGTTACGTGCTCCAGTACTTGCTTGTTAATTACCTTTGTTGTCCAAGGAATACACAGAAGCCTTCTTCAGCACCAAGAAAACTATTAAAAAATCTCCTTAATCTGTTGGAATATTAATTTTTATGAAGATAACAGCAACAGCAACAACCAATCCATCAATGGAAAAACTGCACTGAATCAGTCAGTAATCAGGATGGACAAGGGAGAAGCAGTGCAGTTCTGGGCACAGATATGGGATAACCCAAAAAAATACAACAAGGACACAGTGTAGTTAAAAGAGGTATTCACAATGCTGAATAACTCAGACCAAGGCTATCAAACATCAAAACCATCAGCCAGACTATCCTACCTCAGTAATGATGATGTCATTGTTGTTGATGATGATGAGTTGGAAGACACCTTGGAGGTCTTCCAGTCCAACCCCCTGCTCAGGCAGGAAATCCTCTACCATTTCAGACAAATGGTTGTCCTGTCTCTTCTTAAAAATTTCCAGTGTGGGAGGATCTTTGAAGAATATAGTTCAGAGGTTCTGAGATCACATCTGCCAGTTCCTTCAGAACCTTGGAGTCTAATCCATGTCCTGTTGATTAGAATTCGTCTAGGGTGGACAGGTGTTCACTTACCATTTTCTCACCTATTTTAACTTGTGTTTCTAATCTGTTTTTAGGGTACTGTTTTTGATAGGTTGGACTCTTTTTTCCCTTTGTGTAAAGACAGGTGCAAAAAACAAGTTAGTTCTGCTATCTCCCTATTGCTTATCACTTTCTTGCCACTTTCTCCCACTAATGGACCAATCATTTCCTTAACTTTTTTCTTGTTTTTTACATGTTGAAAGAAGCTTTTTTGTTATTTTTGACTTTTGTTGCAAGCCTTAGTTCATTTTGAGCCTTAGATTTCCTCACTTCATCTTTGCATACTTAGGCTATTTGCTGATATTTTGCCTTAGTTATGTGCCCCTCTTTCCACTTTTTATACTTGTCCTTTTTGTCTTTCAGTTTATCAGAGAGTTCTTTATGCAACCATGCTGGTTCCTTTTGAGTGCTGTTATTTTTCTTCTTCATTGGTATTGTGCTAGACTGGGCTTTTATAATCTCACTTTTCAAAACTTCCCAAGCTTTGTGAGTTGTTTTCCCCTTGAAGATTCTCATCCAAGGAATCTTTCCCAAGTTCTCTCTAAGTTTATTGAAATTAGCTCTCTTAAAGTCCAAGACTCTAGTTTGACTATGTTCTATTGCTTGTGCTTCCATAATGTTGCATTCCAATATTGCATGATCATTCCACCCCAGGTTTCCTGTAGCTTCAACACCTTCTGTCATTTCATCTCTGTTAGTGAGAATTAAGTCCAGTATGGCTGATCCCCTAGTTCCCTTCTCTACTTTTTGGGAGACAAAATTGTCTGCTAGGTTTGTCATGAATCTTTTTGGTCTTCCACTTGGTGCAGAGTTTGTCTTCCAGTTGATGTCAGGGTATTATGATATGCTTCCTACATACTGTAGTTAACTGACTAGCAAAAAGTTAATTTATTTCCTCTGGTTGTTTGGGTGGTCTATAGTATACATTTTTCCCCTCTTTTATATTGACCCAATGATGCATTCAAGACAGATTTCATCATTGTTGTACTCTATTTCTGTAAATAAGTAGTTATTTCTTATAGAGAGAGCAACTCCACCTCCTCTTTTATTTGGCCTGTTTCTTTTAAATAATTTAAATCCCTCTTTGCTGTAACTCTAGCTTTACATGGACAATGGACAATCTGAAGCTGTATGGAAAAGCTCCATCTGAAATGAATTGCTGCTCTATATTGTTTGTATGTATACCCAAGATACAGCAATAGAGTTTGGAATGGACAAATGTGCCACACTCACTATCAAACAAGGAAAAATTGTGAAAACTGAAGCAGTCAATATGCCCCACGAAAATAACATTAAGAGTCTGGATGAGGATGATGCTACAAATACCTGGGTATCCTTCAAGCTGACATCAAGCACACTGAACTTAAGAAAAAGATTAGAAGTGAATACATCAAGAGAGTGAAGAAGATCTTAAAGTCCAAACTCAGTGGAGAAAATACTGACTACTGGAAAGACCAAACAGGTCTACAAGAAAAACCAAATGAAGAACAGAATAGAGGCATGGGAAGATAAAGCACACATGGCCAGTACATTAAAAAAATAGTAGGGAAAGCAGATATTAACAAGACATGGCAATGGCTAAGAGCAGGAAAGTTGAAGAAAGAGACTGAGGATCTAATTCTGACTGCATTAGATCAAGCCTTAAAGACAAATGCATACCAGCATTGAGAAGATAGCAATAGACAATAAGTGCTGCCTATGCAAAGAAGCTGAAGAAACAGTGGACCACCAGGTAACTGCTGCAAGAAGATTGCACAGACTGACTACAAGCAGCAGCATGACAGAGTAGCAACAATGGTGTATTGGAAGATCTACAAGAAATACAATTTGCCTGCAAGCAAGAACTGGCAGGATCATGAAATAGAGGAAGTCATAGAAAATGAAGAAGTTAAATTGCTGTGGGACTTTAGAATTCAAACAGACAGGCACCTGCCACATAACACCCTGGACTTAACAATTGTTGATAAGAAAGACAAAAGGTCTGGATAGTGGATGTGGCAGTGCCTGGAGGCAGCAAAATAGAAAAGAAAGAACTGGAGACAAAAACAAAATACAAAGACTTACAAATAGCTGTGGCAAAGGCAAGCAAGGGCAGTACCAATAATAATAGATGCCTTGGGCGCAATCCCACTTTGACAAATTCGCCATCAGTCAGTTGCAAAAGGCAGCTTTACTGGGGACAGCTTCCATCTTGCAAGATATCTGTAACACCATCAAATATCCAGATCTCCCTATCCCAGATCCCAGACAAAAATGCCAAACCCAGTCTGAACATCTGGCTGATGGTACGATGATCAATAGATCCTAAACAACAAATAGTTTTTCAAAACTAAAAACAAATAGTAGCAATCCTTTTAAAATTATGTCTTTAGGAAATAACTCAATTTACAAATAGAACTTTGCCTCAATCCATTCATACTGTATATAAATAAACTACTACATCCAATATATCCTCAAGTTACTCATTTATTTCATTTCCAGTTATGTTGGCGATCTGTATAGTGTATTTTGCTGGGATTCCCTGCTAGGAAAAAGCCTTATATCTTTTCTATGGAAAGCAATGACTCTTCTATGGTCCACAGTGGTGCAGTATTAAATCTTTCCAATAGTTTTACTGCATCATTATCTATTTATATGCCATATTGTTTCCTGCAAGAATGATGCATTGCCAACAAAACTTAAATGCCTTGAGATGCAAGCATAGTAAAATAAAGGAATAGCACCTTTTACATAATTGATAAAATTAGCAGCCTAATATTTCCTTGGAGACATTTTTACATTTATTCCTCAGATGAGATGCATTCAACAATAATTGTTTATACTAAGGTGATAAACAAAGAGATGCATTAACAATACAGCATATACACATATTGAACAAATCTTAATGCAATCATCCATCAATTAGCTTGTGATGATGTTGATAGATGAATACAGAAGGGAAGTAGTAGTTTGAGGGCTTTTCCAAAATTTAGTTGAAATTCAGAAGCTTCAATAATTTCTTACATGTAACAAATGTTGATTTTTCTTTTTGTCTGAACTCTGTTTCCTCTTCCTGTCGAAAAAGCTTTGCTGTGTTTATTTTGGACCACACACAAGCTATTGAAACAATGGATCATTCCAGATTTTCTCTTTGTTTTTCATCCTGAGTAATTTTATGCCAACATAAAATAGAAGAGGGGTGGTTAAGGTCCTAGATTGACATCAGGACTCAGGTTCTAATCCATCCACAACCACAGAAGCTTACTGGGTGACTTTAGGTCAGCTATTCTCTCTCAATCCACAACCAATCTCACAGGTTGTTGCTCTGGGGAGGAAAGCAGAAGGAACATTAGCTAAACTGCCTGGAGCTCCTGAAGGAAAGGTAGGATCTAAATTGAATGAATAGATGCACAGATATAGTATAGGTGTGCAGGTATTGTATAGGTGGTACCTGGCTCAATAGTAGTAAGTGTGAGAGGGATCTTGGAGTCCTAGTGGACAAAAATATAAACCAGCAGTGTACTACAGCTGCCAGAAAAGCCAATACAGTTCTAGGCTACATTAATAGAGGGATAGAATCAAGATCATGTTAAGTGTTAATGCCACTTTATAATGCCTTGGTAAGGCCACCTTTGGAATACTGCATCCAGTTTTGGTCACTATATTATAACAAAGATGTAGAGAGACTGGAAGACGTACAGAGAAGAGCAACAAAGATGATTGGGGGTCTGGAGACTAAAACATATTAAGAAGAGTTGCTGGAATTGGGTATGTCTAGTCTAATGAAGAAAAGGACGAGGGGCACATGATAGCAATGTTTCAATATTTAAGGGGCTGCCACAAAGAAAAGGGTGTCAAGCTATTCTCCAGAACATCTGAATGGACAATAAGAAGCAATGGGTGGAAACCAATTAAGGAGAGAAGCAACCTAGAACTAAGAAGAAATTTCCTAACAGTTAGAACAATTAATCAATGGAACAACCTGCCTCCAGAAGTTGTGGGTGCTCCAACACTGGAAGTTTTTAAGAAGAAATTGGATAACCATTTGTCTGAAATGGTATAGAGCAGGGCTTTTCAAACAGTGGTACGCGTACCACTTATGGTGCTTTGCCACATGGCAGGTGGTACGTGATTGCTAGCCAAGTGTAGCAAGGGAGGGGAATGAGCCTAAGCGAGCCAAGCCCAAGGGAGAGGGAGAGGGAGAGGAAAAGGCAGCTGCAGCTGCAGGACTTTCTTGGCTCGGCAGAAGCCCCAGGAGCCAGCAGGGCTTCAGCTGAATGGCTCCAGCTGATTGGCGCTTCCAGAAGCAGCTTGGAGCTGGAGGTGAACTGAAGAAAAAAAGGGGTGGGTGGGAGAGAAAAGGCTATAAAAGAACGTGGTTTGGGTGGGGGAAAGGGAAAAAATACAACAGGGAAGGTTTAATCCTTTTAAACAAATGTAATTAGTTTTACCCCCTTCAGTTGAGTCTGTCTGTGGCTTTTAGAAAGTTTTCTTTGAAGGTAAATTGGCTTAATTTAAAGCTAAAGCTTTTCGCAATTGCTGGAGCCTTTCTCTCTTGAGTTGCAACATTGTGACATGAGACAGGCTTGAGGGCAGCTTAAAGAGAAAAAGAAACAGAGTTTGTGTTTCTTTATTTTCTTGCTTTGCACTTGATTACTGTGTCTTTAAGGGTACAGGGAAGGGATTGGGTTTGTGTGTGTGCATTCTTACTATTTATTTATTAAATTTATTTATTAAATTTGTATACCGCCCTTCTCTCCTCTTCCACTACACTGTGGAAGAGCTCAGAAGGGCCATCCAGTTAACTCAGGAGTCTACAAACTTAGAAACTTTAAGACCTGTGGACTTCAACTCCCAGAATTCATCAACCAGCCATGAGGGCTGAGGAATTCTGGGAGGTGAAGTCCACAAGTCTTAAAAGTGCCAGATTTAAAAACCCCTGAACTAGCAGGTAGTGGTGCATATTAATAAACATGGATAAATTCATCATACTCTTGAAGAGATCTCTGGTCCTCCCTATTCTATTGTTTTCTTCTATTTCTTTGCACTGTTCATTTAAGAAGGCATTCATTCTTATCTCTTCTAGCTATTCTCTGGAATTCTGCATTCAATTCGGCGTATCTTTCTTTTTCTCCCTTGCCTTTTACTTCCCTCCTTTCCTCAGCTATTTGCAAAGCTTCCTCAGACAGCCATTTTGCTTTCTTGCATTTCTTTTTCTTTGGGATGGTTTTAGTTGCTACCTCTTGTACAATGTTACGAACCTCTGTCCATAGTTCTTCAGGCACTCTGTCTATCAGATCTAATTCCTTAAATCTATTTGTCACCTCTACTGTATATTCATCAGGGATATGATTTTATTCATACCTGAGTGGCCTAGTGCTTTCCCCTACTTTCTTCAGTTTAAGCCTAAACTATGCAATGAGAAGCTCATGGTCTGAGCCACAGTCAGCTCCTGGTCTTGTTTTTACTGACTGTATAGAGCTTCTCCATCTTTGGCTGCAGAGCACATAGTCAATCTGATTTCTGTGTTGACCGTCTGGTGATGTCCATGTGTAGAGCCGTCTCTTGGGTTGTTGGAAAAGAGTGTTTGCTATGACCATCGTATTCTCTTGACAAAATTCTATCAGCCTGTGCCTTGCTTCATTTTGTACTCCAAGGCCAAACTTGCCTGTTATTCCGGGTATCTTTTGGCTTCCTACTTTAGCATTCCAATCCCCCATGATGATAAAGACATCATTTTTTGGTGTTAGTTCTATAAGGTGCTGTAGGGCTTCATAGAACTGGTCAATTTCATCCTTTTCAGCACCGGTGGTTGGGGCATAGACTTGGACTACTGTGATATTGAATGGTTTGCCTTGGATTCGAACTGAGATCATTCTGTCATTTTGGGGGTTGTATCCCAGTATTGAAAGGGACATGGTAGCTCAGTGGGTTAGGACGCTGAGCTTGTCGATCAGAAGATCGGCAGTTTGGCGGGTCGAATCCCGAGTGCTGCATAACAGAGTGAGCACCTGTTACTCGTCCCAGCTTCTGCCAACCTAGCAGTTCGAAAGCATATAAAAATGCAAGTAGAAAAATAGGGACCACTCTGGTGGGAAGGTAACAGCGTTCCATGCGCCTTTGGCATCTAGTCATGCCAGCCACATGACCACAGAGACGTCCTCGGACAAGCGCTGGCTCTTCGGCTTTGAAACGGAGATGAGCACCGGCCCCTAGAGTCGGAAACAACTAGCACACATGTGCGGGAGAACCTTTACCTTTACCTTTTATCCCAGTATTGCTTTTCCTACTCTTTTATTGACTATGAAGGCTACTCCATTTCTTCTGAGGGATTCTTGCCCGCAGTAGTATAACTGATGGTCATCTGAATTAAATTCACCATTCCTGTCCATTTTAGTTCGCTGATACCTAAGATGTCGATGTTCAGTCTTGTTATCTCGTTTGACCATGTCCAGCTTGCCTTGATTCATGGATCTTACATTCCAGGTTCCTATGGAGAAAAAATATTTACAGCATCAGACTTTCCTTTCACCACCAGACACATCCACAGCTGAGTGTCCTTTCGGCTTTGGCCCAGTCGCTTCATTCTTTCTGGCGCTACTAGTACTAGCCCTCTGCTCTTCCCCAGTAGCATATTGGACGCCTTCCGACCTGAGGGGCTCATCTTCCAGCGTCATATCATTTTGCCTTTTGGTACTGTTTTCATGGCAAAGATACTGGAGTGGGTTGCCATTTCCTTATCCAGTGGATCACGTTTTGTCAGAACTCTCTGCTATGACTGTCCATCTTGGGTGGCCCTGCATGCCATAGCTCATAGCTTCATTGAATTATGCAAGCCCCTTCGCCAAGACAAGGCAATAATCCATGACGGGGTTAAGGGTTGAAAAGCCCTGGTGTAGAGCAGGTATGTCAAACTCACAATGTCACATGACATCGCACGACATATCATGACTTTTTCCCATTGCTGGCAATGGGGTGGGCGCGGTTTTGGCATGATGCATCCGGCCCGTGGGCTGGCAGTTTGATGTGCCTGGTATAGAGTTTCCTGCCTGAGAAAGGGGTTGGACTAGAAGACCTCCAAGGTACCTGCCAATTCTATTATTTTGTAAATTCAGATGAAAGGAAACACAAGGAAAAGAACTTCGTAGTATCATTCCACCATTGCATCTCCTATTTTTTTTAAAAGATTTAAACATAGTCTTCCAAATGTGCCTACTCTTGGCCTAGTTAAATTTTTGAATTTTAGCCAGCTCTGGTACTACAAAGCATTGTTTCCTATTGCCTAGGAGACAGGAGATGGCCCCCGACAGTAATAAGATAGTGTTTTGGTGAAAAGGTTGTTCTTCTTGTAGAACTACCTTATTTATGTGCAAAACTGATCCCCTGAAGACAGAACGATCCACCTCATTTCAGAGTAGAGATCCAAATCAGAAACTATTTTTCCCAGTGGGCGATCTTGGCTTTGCATCAGAAGGAAATATCTTTTCTTAAAAATTGGGCATCAGTTTCAGTTTTCCCAAGGACAATAGATAGCAATGTTTGCATTCCTTGTCAACAAGAGAAGGAAATATTTGTGTTTTGTTCTCTTGTGCTTTTCTGTTTCCAGTTTAAATGAGAAACAATTTCTGATGTGCCATACTTAACTGGCTCCAATTTATTATCATGCATCCGGGACAGACTTTTTTTTTTTTTGCTGGCAAATTAGCCATTATAATCCATTTGGAGCAGACAACGTATTAATTCAGAATGACTGTGGTATTTGAGCTACAAATGAACAGATAGGCATAATTTTAGTTTTATCTGTGGTTATTTTGTATGGGTATTAGTCTTTTACACCTTGCATTGGCTCAAATTGTTTGGAATTAAAATTCAAAACAGTGAAATTGTCATAGTTCGGACAGACAGAGATGAATAAAGCAGAACTTTGAGGCTTGCAAATTCCTCAAAGAACATGTTTATTACAAATTATCCCCACATCAAAAATGAAACCAAGTCTGGATATTTGACATTCTAATGTGAGAGTTGTTGGTTCAGTAATGAGTGTATATAAAATCTATCAACAAAAAGCATTTTCCTCAAGAATCATTCTCAAATTCAGTGTTAAGCTATAAAGTTGTCGAATATGGGAGGATGTGAACTTGAGACTTCCATGATTTTTTTGAAGAACTAACTATACTGTAAATACAAAAAAACATTTTCTCACGCATACAAATATCTGTGTCACAGATACACAGCTGAGATCTTGTGGACTACATTTGATACCCAGTATGAATTGTCCCTGTATTATATTTCCAGTGGAACAGAAGGAGAAATTAAATTAAATTATTGACTGGGACTAATTATCTGATTCACATTAAATTAAATTTTAATGCACATGACATGAAGTAAAATGTAGTGTTGTCTTGGCACTATCTGGCCTTTGAGTGACATGCCTTCACCAGATATTTATTTATTTATTTTAATTCCATTTATATCCCGCCCTTCTCCGAAGACTCAGGGCGGCTTACAAGCTTAGCAGTAGCCTTCATTCTATGTATATGCCTGCTTATTAGTGCTTTCACACACACCCCAGCGGCATTATTACAAAGTCAGCTTAATTGCCCCCAACAATCTGGGTCCTCATTTTACCTACCTCGGAAGGATGGAAGGCTGAGTCAACCTTAATTTGATTTTATTTCATGTAGATTTAAATATGGATGTTAAAAACCTTTATTTCCTTTAAATTTATGCATCTTTTAAATTTTCCCTTCTTCTTGTTTTCTCTCTCTCTCATACACACACACACTTAACAGTTTTATGTAGCACCCTGAGAAGTCTAGCCATTTGTGGTTTCTTAGCACAGCTAATGATAGGTAGCTGCTTCTTCTTGCCTTTAAGTTCTTAATAAGAATTTCTAATGCAGTTTAAAATAATAAAAAGCATTAAATAAATTATGACTCCCTTTAACTTGACATAGTTCCCTTATGTTAAGATGGAGACATTTAAGTCAGAGAAGGGGTATAATAACATTGCTGCTTGTGATACTACCTGTAGTTGTCCAAGTTGTGTTTGTAGTTCTTCCAGTTTTTAACTATCAAAGTTTTAAAATCTTGGGGGTACTGATTTGAAAGCTAGGGAACCTGCTTGTTTAGAGAGAGCTGTAGGGGTAGAAAAGACACATACATGAATGGGGTGGATCAGTTTCCCTTCAGAATCGCTTGGTCTTGACTCTCTTCACCCTGAAATCTTCATGTATTCCTATATACTCACACATGCAAGATTATGGAATTAGTATATTGTATAGGGATATAGATGAAATAGTGAAAGAAGACAACAAAAATATTCTGGGTGAAAAATTCATCAAAATATTGTTTTTCATTGTTTAAGGTTAACTTATAGCTATAGGCAAAAGAGCTTAGTTTTATCCAAGCAAAAGTGTTATACTTAACAGAATGCTACTAAATTGCTTTTTCTCTTCCCATCATTGTTTTTCAAGCTACAGAAAGGAAGTTGATAGTTCAAAGTTCATAGCTTATAATATTGAGACACACATATGTTTAATTTTAAGATTGCTGATATCTTGTTTTAGACATCCTTTTTTACCTTGTTATTGTTAAATATTTTTCTCGGAAAGGAAATATATCCTGTCCTCTACAAAAAGCATAAGTCTTAACTGCTTCCAAAGAACTTGCTGTTTCCTTGTTGCTATAGGAATAGGAGCCATCAAAAATAGTTTTTGTAAACCATCAGGAACAGCTACATAGTACATTTGATGCAACTGTAATCCCATGACATTGTAGCATAGACAAGGAAAGATCTACTTTACTATATTATGTTGAAATTCTATTTAAAAAGCAATTAAAAGCAAGATATAGATACATCAGACAGCTTTACTAGACTACAACTATGAAAATGAGCTGCATGAAACATTTGCAGCTAGATCACAATACTTTTAAACCATACTATGCTTGCTAAGCCATACTGAATATGGTCCAATCTTGTAATGACGCAATGTGAAAGTTCATATTACGACTCATGCATTATTAAGTAATCTTAGTAAGCCGAGAAGTGGAAGATAGAAAACACAGGCATTAAGATTTCTTCTGAAATATAGATAGACAGCAAATAAATTTATCAAATAAATATGTTACAAACCTGCAACCCTGGAATGGCAACTGCGTTGTGGTTAGGAGAAACCAGTTTTTGTCTTTAATCTAGTCAGGAAAAACTACAGGGGAAGGTAAGCATTTTTTCACTGCCTCAACATCAAGGGAGTTTAAGAACTCAGTTCAGTACTCCCATGGGTTTTTTATCTGAACATTAGAACAGAACATTAGAATAACATAGTTGGAAGAAACTTGTTCTAGTCCAACTCTGTGCTCAGGCAGGAGACCCTATACCATTTTACACATTTTAAATCTAGATTTTTTAATATATATATATATATTTCTCAACCTAACTTAAACCTAAAAAAAATCCCTATTGCACCAATTTTGATGTGAATAACTCAATAAAACAGATTTAAAAGGCAAGGATTATTTCATTAACTAGGAGGATATTTTCATACAAGATCAGTTTAAGGTAGCACAATAGATGGGACAGTTTGGCTCTGAAATGCTGGAGCTTGTCAACTTAGTTAGCCACAGCTGGTCTGCCCCATTTAAAGAAATGATGAGAGTTATACAAGTATAACCGGAGGGCCACATGCTGTCCTCCTTTGAGACAAACAGAAAAAGGTGCCCTACCCGTACCAGATTATTTCCCCATCTAGTCAAACAATATTGTCTTATTTTGACAGTAGCCTTCCTTGGTTTCAGACAAAAGGCTTTCAGACATTGCTCACTTCTCAGCCTTTTTCAACCTGAAGAGTGAGTATGATTTCACCATGATGTCCTATAACTCTGAAGCTGCGGTTTCCCATTATTTATTTATTTATTTATTTATTTATTTATTTATTTATTTATTTATTTATTTATTTATTTATTTATTTAATCCCATTTATATCCTGCCCTTCTCCGAAGACTCAGGGCGGCTTACAATTTAAGCACAAACCAATGTGCTTTCAGCATTCTTTGCTGAAAGCAGGATGTGCTTTGCATTTTCAACCATGCTGTTTAGTAGCTGTTTGTTTTTTATAAATGTAACCATAAGATTATGCTTGAATATTATTCATAAAGTGCAACAACTTCAAACGCTTAAATGATTTTTTTAATGACAAAATCAACCTGTATGTTTTATGCCAGCCATGAAGCAGCCTTCTTTGGTGTCATGTATTTTGTGTGTTCTAGCTACCTTTTCATTATTATGAAAGGAAGTTTGGGAGGGGGGGTTAAAGAAAGGAAGCTACCTATGTGTATATTGCGCTCTCTCTCTCTCTCTCTCTCTCTCTCTCTCTCTCTCTCTCTCTCTCTCTCTCTCTCTCTCTCTCTCTCTCTCCCTCCCTCCCTCCCTCCCTCCCTCCCTCCCTCCCTCCCTCCCTCCCTCCCCTTCAGATGTAATTAGAATTGCTAAGTGCAGGGACAGACGTGTTCTTTTGTTCAGTATTAGACAGGTAATTTACACATACAACAGGAAATGACAAGCAGAAACAAAAGAGCAAAGTTCAACTTGGATTTTAGTGATAAATCAAAGGACTATCTTTGGGAACAATTTTTCCTTAAAGACTGCACATTTTTTACTTATCTGTGTCCCTGAATATCCAGAATAGTGTCTCTTTTATAAAACAGTAGCCAGCTGAAGGGAAAATTGCAGCTGGCTGGGGGTCCTACAAAAAAACTATCCAACAATTGGGGAAAGTGAGGAGGATGTGACTCCTGATAAAATTATATTTGTGTAAGCTGTTGCCTGCTAACTTTAAAACAATGTCCAGAGCCCCTATATCAGTCTTCCCAATCTGCTGCTTTTTAGATATGTTGGACTACAGTTCCCTTGATACTGAATCAGCAAAGTACACTAGGAAAAATGAGACATTTTGTGGTCTCAAATACTTTGATTGTAGTATTAATTCTATAAGAAGAAGTAGAAGTTCATATCAAAACATGGAGCCATTGTATCCTCTGGAAGATTTGATGCATTTGCTTTACAGGCCATATCCAGATGTATGTGTCTGCACAGACACTTGGTTTCATTCCAGCAAAAGTGTTGTTTAAACAAGTGCAAGTATGCCTAGATCCGGGAAGACCTCTGAACTGCAAAGGTTCAAGTTAATTACTGTTCATCACTTTAAGGAGGGACACAGCTTTACTGTCTTATCATCAAAGTGACTAGTACTTGGATCATGGTGTATCTCAGAGCTGCCATTCCAAACAAGTGTATATGTGGAAAGATAGAAACCTACGTTGTGCATAGCTTTCCCTTTGAATGAAAAGTCTCCAGGTACAAGCACAGGGTAAGGTAAAGGTAAAGGGTCACCCGCACATGCGTGCTAGTCATTTCCAACTCTAGGGGCCGGTGCTCATCTCCGTTTCAAAGCCGAAGAGCCAGCGTTTGTCCGAGGACGTCTCCGTGGTCATGTGGCCGGCATGACTAGACGCCAAAGGCACACGGAACGCTGTTACCTTCCCACCGTAGTGGTCCCTATTTTTCTACTTGCATTTTTACGTGCTTTCGAACTGCTAGGTTGGCAGAAGCTGGGACGAGTTAACAGGCACTCACTCTGCTACACGACACTTGGGATTCGACCCGCCAAACTGCCAATCTTCTGATCGACAAGCTCAGCATCCTAACCCGCTGAGCCACCGGGTCCCTTAAGCACAGGGTACCTTTGGCTAATTAAAGGCATTTCCATTCACCTATCGTGTTTACCCTACAATTCATCAGAATTGTAATGGTGCCCCATCAGTGTTCCAATTGTTGCTCTCAGAGGTTAGAGAACATATGGAAGGAGAAGGATAGGAAGGCAAATGCTTAGCCAGCAGCCTTTCCCCAACTTCTTCATTTCTTTGCAGGAAAGAAGAAAAATACAAGTCACCATCTTTTCTCCAATTACTTCCCAAGATCAGGGGATTATGGCAAGGTTCTATAGGTCCTTAACTTTGTCTAGGAGTAAATCCAAAGAACTGGGAGGCACCAATCTCTCTGAGTGGTCTTTCACTTTCAGAAGAGATCTTGCAAAACTATGTGTGTTGCATTGTCTTTGAAGCAGCAAGTTGAGAAAGTTTGTGAAGTCTTCTGGAAGTCCTATAGCATTGTGGAGATTCCAGATTAGCATAGTCTTTGAGTGTGGAAGAGGTTAGGTCAGCCCTGCAAAAAGATTTAGAAACATTCTATACCAAAACCATGCAAGGAGATTTACCTGTTGCACCAAAGGACAAAATGCTTCCCCAATATATATGCTTAACTGTCCTTTACATCGACTCATCCTATCCAGTCAGGCAGGGTGGATATGTTGCGGATCTCATCCATTAAAAAGTTTTGATTGGTGGGATCCAATCAAATTGTTGCCCCTGTGCTTTAGAAGTCTCACTCCCAAAGGTTAGGCAGCACTTCCTCCTTCTGGCCTTATGAAAGATTGTCTTTCATCCCCCCAATTCAAAAGGGGGGGATGTCCAAGAGTGGCCATGACTCTGAGGGCAGTTGGTAGTTTCAGGGCACTCCCTCTATCTCTTTTAACTTCATAACATATTCATTTTAACTTGTTTTTAATTAACTTTTATCTCTGTTTTGACTGTCCTTTTTTACTGCTTTATTTAATTGTACACCACCCAGAGTCACATAGGTGAAATAGGCAGTGAAGAAATTAGATGATAGACAGACAGACAGATGTAAAAATTATTGGATGTCCTGCTGATTTTGTACATTTGCCCACTGACAAAGAAATGATCAATCTATAATTGTAATGTTAGGTTTATTTTAACAGTGAGAGGCAGAATAACAAAAAAAAAATCCAGAAAAACGCATTTCATAAAATTAAAAATTGATTTACATTTTAACGAGTGAAATAAGTATTTGACCCCTTTGCAAAACATGATTTAGTACCTGGTGGCAAAACCTTCCTGGGCAATCACAGGTCAGTGGCCACCAGGTTTGCACACATCTCAGGAGGGATTTTGTCCCACTCTTCTTTGCAGATCCTCTCCAAGTCACTAAGGTTTCAAGGCTGACGTTTGACAGCTCAAACCTTCAGCTTCCTCCACAGATTTTCTATGGGATTAGGGTCTGGAGACTGGCTGGGCCACTCCAGGACCTTAATGTGCTTCTTCTTGAGCCACTCCTTTGATGCTTTGGTCATGTGTTTTGGGTCATTGTCATGCCGGAATACCCATCCACAACCTATTTTCAATGCCTTGGCTAAGGGAAGGAGGTTCTCACCCAGGATTTGATGGTACATGGCCCCATCCATCGTCCCTTTGATGCGGTGAAGTTGTCCTGTTCACTTAGCAGAAAAGCACCCCCAAAGCATAATATTTCCACCTCCATGTTTGACGGTGGGGATGGTGTTCTTGGGGTCATAGGCCACATTCCTCCTCCTCCAAACACAGTGAGTTGAGTTGATGCCAAAGAGCTCGATTGTCTCGCAGTCTATGAGGCGGTGGGGGGGAGCTCATCTGCCCTCTCCTCACTGAAAACCTCAGCCAGGTCCCTGTATTCCTCCGGTATCTCTGGTAACCCCTTCTCTTTCCCCACTGCTGCTGTCTCTTCCCTTCAGGTTGGGGGGGGTGCTTTGGGGGGTTACGTTTTCCTGCTCCCCTTTTGGGAAGTTGAGTTCTGCTGTCCTCCAGTTTATCCCGGGGTTCCATTTCTTCAGCCATTCCAGTCCTAAAATCATTGGGCATTCCATGCCTGGGCCCACTATAAACGTTAGGTCTTCCCCATGGGACCCCAGGGACAGGTGAATTGGTAAAGTGGCTAGGGTAGCTGGTCCCCCCCCCCTGCTATTGATCCATCTAATTGACTAAAGGAGATTGGTTGTTTTAGCCTCCTCACTGGGATGCTCAGTCTCTCCACCAGCGTTGGGCTGATGAGGCAGTGGATGCAGCCAGAGTCTATCAAAGCTTTTATTTCGATGGCTTTACAGTAGATATAGAGGAAGCTAATATAGTCACTGTCTTAAGTATGGGTGGAAGGGGTCCACTTACCAATGGTTCTCCCTCTGAGCTGTCTTCCGAGGTGTCCACCGCCTCTGCGGTGTAGGCTGGAGTCCAATCCCAGTTCTTGGCCGGAGTTGTGGACTCTACAGTCTCTGTCCCCTTCATGGAATATTCTTTTGGGTTGCCTTGGGGCTTCCCCAGCTTTTTAGAAGATGATGCCTCTGTTTTGCATGGAGGGGCTTTCGAACGACATTCTGCAGCATGGTGACCCTCTCTCCCGCAATTGAAACATCCCGTTGTTTTTTTAGCTGTGGCCAGTGGTTTTTCCCCCTTGCGTGTTTGCTCGAGTGGCAGGCAGCCCCATGGTTTTCCTCTGCGGTGTCTCTTCAATAGGTCTATTTCCACTTCCTCCACCAGGACATACCAGTCGTCGAGATGGTATGGGTCTCCTCGAGGCAGGCAAGCATCATACAGGTCGTAGTTTAGTCCGTCTTTGAAATGGCTAAGGAGGATGTCTTCTGGCCAATTCAGCTTGCTGGCAATGGCTCGGAATTCTTGGATATATTCGGCCACTGCTCGCCTGCCCTGCCTCACGGTTTTGATTCTCTCCCGGGCCTTTCGGTCAGCCAAAGGATCTTCGAATCACCGCCTCAATGATGACATGAATCGGTTGAAGTCGTTGAGTTCTGGGGTGTTGGAGTCATGCAGGTTCACCACCCAGTCTGCAGCTGACCCGTCCAGGGCAGATTGCACAATTAGAATGCAGGTTTTGTCACTGGGGATATCCCGTCTGTATTCTTCCATATAGGAGATCAAATACTTATTTCACTCATTAAAATGCAAATCAATTTATAACTTTTTTGAAATGCATTTTTCTGGATTTTTTTTGTTGTTATTCTGTCTCTTACTATTAAAATGAACCTATCATTACAATTATAGACTGATCATTTCTTTGAGGGCAAATGTACAAAATCAGCAGGGGATCAAATATTTTTTTCCCTCACTATAAGCAACATTTTAGAAGTGGTTTGGGACTAAAACTCATGGTCTCTTGGTTTCTAATCAGCAGGGGATCAAATAATTTTTCCCTCACTGTAGATAGATGGGCAGGCAGGCAGGCAATGTTCTTATTTCCATCTGATTTATAAAGTGCAGTGCAGGCTGTGCGCATACACAGTTTTATTCTCCACACTGCTTGCAGTCCTCAGTGTATGCCTCTGCCAGTCAGTCTCTTGCTCTGCTAATAGTGGCATAGCCTTTCTCAAAAATTATGATATCCCCCAGATATGTAGGGGCTGCAACTATCACTGACCCTGGCCATTTTTCAGGTAGCTGGGAATTCTGGGAGGTGCAGATCCAACACATACGTAAGATATTAGGTTGGGGAAGGCTGCAAAATGCCATGGGATCTGAGACTCCGTAGCATAAGGGGTTTTTGATAAGTTCATGCCTCCTCTCAGATTGCACTAATTAAAGAAGACAGGCTTATCTGCTTTTGACTTCTAACTCCATGTGGCATAACTTACTGAAGGAAAATTTCTTTTGATCAAAATAGAGGTGATGCTAAATTTTGGCTAGGTTGTATCCTGTGCATTTATGTGTTGCTTGTACTACTTGTATATTAAGGCTATTAAGAAAGTCAAAATAGAGATATTGTTTTTTTTAAAGATCAGTCTGTTCTTTATAGAAAGTCTTTATCTGCCTCAAGTTGGAAAGAAATAATGTGTTGAAATGCCCATCCACCCCCACACACATGTCTCCACCCCCTCCAAAAAGAGGGAAGAATGCTTTTAAAGAGACAAGAATATTGTCTGTTCTGAAATTTCTATCACTCTTTTAGCTTGCAGAGATTTAGGCTTTGTATTTCCAAGTAACTCAAAATAATTTTTGGTAGTGTTAATTTACTAGAAATGCAGTTGTAAGACCAAATTAAAAAACGGTTTAAAATCTGACACTGGACCAGCCTTTTTTGTTCTCGGCATCAAGCTCCCTGCGCCCTGTGCGTTCCCACAGAGAGGGCCTCCTCAGGGTGCCACCGATCAGAGAATGTCGATTGGTGGCCCCCAGGGGGAGAGCCTTCTCTGTGGGCGCTCCGGAGCTGTGGAATCAGTTACCGGTAGAGCTCCGGATGGCGCCCGATCTTCGCTCCTTTCGTCGCGATCTCAAGACGTTTTTGTTTGTACAAGCCGGCCTAGCCTGATGGGGATTGGTGGGGTTTTTTATTTTTGTATTCTTAATTTTATCTTTGGGGTTTTATAATTGTATATCAATTGTTTTAAAATTGGGCAATCATTTAATTTCTTTTTAATATTTGTATTTTGTATTTTACTCTTGCCCTGTGAACCGCCCTGAGTCCTCAGGGAGAAGGGCGGTATAGAAATATTATTAAATTAAATTATTATTAAATAATATCACACAATCTTTACATGAATATTGGTTGGTCCACAGATTGAAACAAACTTAAATTTTAAGGAGGTGAGATACCTTTTTCTGTCCCCCCCCCCTTTCAAATACTTCACTGTAGCACCCACTGGGGGTCAGTAAAGAAAACTATTAGCACTTAATTCATAGAGGATACTATACAGATAATCCTTGACTTACGACCATAATTGAGCCCAAAATTTCTGTTGCTAAGTGAGACATTTGTTAAGTGAGTTTTGCCCCATTCTACAATCTTTCTTGCAACAGTTGTTAAGTGACCCACTATAGTTGCTTATAGAGTGAGCGCCTGTTAATCGTCCCAGCTTCTGCCAACCTAGCAGTTCGAAAGCACGTAAAAATGCAAGTAGAAAAATAGGGACCACTACGGTGGGAAGGTAACAGCGTTCCATGCGCCTTTGGCGTCTAGTCATGCCGGCCACATGACCACGGAGACGTCCTCGGACAAGCGCTGTCTCTTCGGCTTTGAAACGGAGATGAGCACCGGCCCCTAGAGTCGGAAACGACTAGCACGCATGTGCGGGGGAACCTTCACCTTCACCTTCATAGTTGCTAATAACACAATTGTTAAGTGAATCTGGCTTACCCATTGACTTTGCTTGTCAGAAGATCGCAAAAGGTGATCACATGACCCTGGAATACTGCAACCATCATAAATATGAATCAGTTGCCAAGGGGCTGAATTTAGATCATGTGACCATGGGGATGATCGAACAGTTATAAGTGTGAAAACCGACCATAAGTCACTTTTTTCAGTGCCGTTGTAACTTCAAATGGTCACCAAATGAACTGCTGTAAGTTGAGGACTTCTTGTACTGATATTGAGTGTCTGCATCTGAAAATCATGATCAGTTTATACTATAATAGTTATATATTGTTTCTGTTCTCTTCTACTTTATATAGCATTTTACAAATTTCTTTACATGTTTTACAGGGACGTGGTTAAAAAGCAATTTAGGCACTATTGAACAAGAAGGAAATGGATTGACCTGGACCTATATTGCATCCCAGCTGGGATATTGGGTTGCAGCCATGTCACCCACAAATCCAGGTAAGACTGAGCTTTTATTTGCCCCAGTATAAATTATATAGCATTGGGAAAGTTTAAAGAAGTTTCATTATAGATTTTATCTGTTCCCGATTTTATCTTCTAGCTCTTCAAAATGGAGAGTGCACGGGCCTTTAGACCATTAGGGGTAGTGTCATACCCCATATAAGAGAATTGCTTAAAATGGGGAAAAAGGAATCCTACACCATGTTTGTAAGAGCACTATTATTGGCAGTTTCTTTCCTCTTTTTCAACCCTGCAAGACATAGCCTAGTATGCCAAGAAAATACTTTTTGCTAGAACTTTTCAGAACACTGAAGGGCAGTGGGGAAGGGAAAGATCCATTTTAAAAATTAACATTAGTCCACAATAAGTTTTATATTATACAGTACTATGTTTAAATAAGGTACGCATTTCAGAATAACATTTTATTAATATATCCAGGAATTGTGAAAAGAGACCGTAAGTACTTCGATAGATTATTATTTTTTTACAAAAAAGAGTTTTAGCGCTTAAAGAGGCTAAATACGCTGCATCCATTTAGGTCACTAATGGTTGTATTGGGGGATCTGTAAAGCTAGTGGGATAATTTCCACGGTTGTAGGATAATCCTCAGATTACATCATTGTTACAATATGTAGCATGTGTGATTTCGGAAAATAATAGCATATGCAGGATTTATAATTATTTATATGGCATATGCCATAAATAGAATGATTTTTTGTTTAAGTGCATGTACAACACAAAATGCTTACTACTTCTGATATATGATCAGTTGTAGTCTTGATTTACACATAGACAGAATGAGCTAAGAATAAAGTAAAAATTGTAAAGTGGGAAATGGATTATATCCCAGGTCAGATCTCCAATGATGGATCCAGATTACAGTTTTAATGACTCTACTCAAGTAAAAAAATAAAGAAATCCTAGTTAGAACATGACTCAAACGACGGGACTTATCATTTCCATGATGCACTAATCAGGCAGAAACTCTTGCTTGCACATGCAGAGAACACTGCTATCTTCCCAGCCTAGGCACAGGCTGGAAAAGCACTTCCCATTTGGCTACCTGATACGGCTGTGTGTAAGACCAAACAGTCAGGGAAATCCTGTAAATTTCCTAAATCAACTTTGTACAGTTTCTGACAATTAGAGCCTGAGGAAATTCACCAACCATGCTAAGTGAGATTGCAGATAAACAGTTCATACAAGAGGGTTACCAAGCCCATGGCTAACTCTTGCCCTATTGCATCATTCATTGTGTAGGCAAGACATCTCCACATAGATGCTCCAGATTGCAATCCAGACAATAGCACTGGCCCATTGTTTTGGTTGGTTCCACTAATCAAATAACTTGTGTCAAAGGGCTGTGAACTGCACTTTATTTATTTACAGCACAGGCCTGTTCTGGGATACTCTGAGTAATTCAAATCACTGACATCCCTCAGCTCTGGAAACCTGTGTAATCAGGGCTGCTGTCTAGTGCCATTAGCAAATACTGCTAGAAGTGGATCAGGGCACCTCAGATGATACTCTGCTGCAAGGGGTTGTTGTTGAGAGATAGCCTGTGTCTAAATATACACTAAAATGAGTTAGAAAACTTTGACTTACCTGTCCTCGGAATTTTAATTTTTTCCCCATCTTGTAGGTCTCATTGTAGCGAAGGACTTCACTACTTACCACACAGTGTTCCTTTTGGCAATTCTAGGAGGAATAGCTCTTATACTACTTGTTCTGCTGTGCCTCCTTTTATACTATTGCAGGTAAAATGTCTCATTTTTATAGTTAATTATATTTGTAGAGTGGGTCGGCGTAAAAGATATGAATGGAAGGAAAAGAGACCAAATTATTTTTTTACCACATCTTTTGAGGAACACTTTCATTTTTGTATATCTTAGCAAGCCTTCCATGGATTCATAATTTCCACAAGTGAACCAGTATCTTTGGATTCTACTAATTAGTGTAAACAGGCTACCTGAAGATTGTATGTGAGCTGCCCACAAACCTGTGCCATCGAAATATGTTGCATTACTGGTCTCTTGCTATGGCACCAGACTAAGAAAAATTCTTTATGTGGACTTCAGTTTATTCTTATTATATTTAGTACTTTTAGAATTAATGGTCTTATACTAAGTACCTTTGAGAAATAGAGTAATATTACAAATGTTAGCATTTAAGCTAAAATAGATCTGATATTAAGATTCCTCTGAAAACAGAAAACAAAAATAGGATGGGTGATGCAGCTCATATTAATTTTTCTATTTGCTTCTGGAACAAGCCATATTATAGTGTAATCTAATTTCAAACTTGGAGCTACCAATAATAGTTTATGAAACTGTGGCATTTTTAAAACTGAGGAAAAGAAATTTTCTCTCATTTCAGCACAGTGCATGTAATCTATAAAGCAAGAATATTAACATTATTTTTTCTTTCTTTCTTAAATATTTCCTTGAGTATCCCAAAGGTGCTTTTTTTAGAGACAACTGGACTTTGTTTTCTTTGAAGACGTTTCACTGCTCATCCAAGAAGCTTCTTCAGCTCTGACTGGATGGTGGGGAATGGAAGGATTTATATTTCTTGCAGACAGCTGGTTTTTTGCATTATTTTAGAGAGACATTGAGGCCACTTGGACATTTATCTATGTCCTCAGGGTCACCTGAGTAGAGCAAATGGATTTTATTGAAAAAGCAAATAAACAGAAAGGGTGGCAAAAAAGGAATTTCCATTGAGGATTGAACCGCAGAACATTTAGTTTGGATTGCAAAATAAAATCAGGACATTAATTTGCTTGAGCCTCTTAACAAGTTGCAATAGCTTTCTTTACCTCAGCACTCTCCACTAGCAGTGGCCCACAGTTCCCATAACTTCTACCCACTCATCCTGGGCAACCAGGTTCATAATAATTGGAAGAGAGCATAGACATTTGAAATACCTAAGTATTCACTAGACCAGGGGTAGGCTCTTTTATGACTTGTGGACTTCAATACCCAGAATTCCTGAACCAACCATGCTGACTCAGGAATTCTGGGAGTTGAAGTCCACAAGTCATAAAAGAGCCAAGGTTCCCTATCCCTGCACTAGAACATTCTTTCGCTGCAAGTCCCTTTAAAATGAACTCTTTTTCTATTCCCTTTTTTTAACATTAGGAGAAAGTGTTTGAAGCCCCGTCAACATCATAAGAAACTACGGTTATCCTCAACACTCGGTGCTAAGAAGGATCAATCAACTTCTATGTCCCATCTCAATTTAATATTTTCCCGACGTGAATCAGAATTTCCCGGTGGGCTTTCCATAACTGGCAACAGGCACCCAGAATCCTCTGGCCACAAGGAACTAATAGTGGCTGTTCACTTGGACAAAGGATGTTCTGGAGAAGTAGATATGCATACCCCTATGCTGCAACATACTTACAGCACCTCACAGGAATTTAGCTCCAGAGAGGAATCGCTTTCCCATAAGGAAAATGACCGGAGCCGCATGTCTCTAGAGAATATGACATCTAATGACAGTCTGAAAAAAGACTATCTTCAATCATTGGATTCTTTTTCTATAAACCCAAGGAAGTCTCTGGAAATGACTGAAGGGTATGGTTCTCCTGACAAGGGGGACCATAGACACAGTTACAATGCAATGTTAAGCCGGCCTTTATTTGAGAAGCAAGAGCAAATATCTATGAATCATATTTCTACAGGGAGTAAATATAATCTTCAGGAACAAGTGTACCCTATCCCTTCAACCCCTGAAACGGAACTTCTAGATTGCAGGTCCTCTGAATGTATGATGTCTCGCTCTGTTGACCATCTTGAAAGACCCACTTCTTTTCCTCGACCGGGTCATCTGGTCTGCTGTAATTCTGTCGATCAGGTTAATGATGGTGTTTACAGAAAAGTATTGCCCACATTAGTCATTCCTGGTCATTATATGAAACTTCCAGGAGAACATCCTTATATTAGCCAGCCTCTCTCTACTGATCAACAAGTAGATATAGAAAGGCTCCAGGCTGAACTATCCAGCCCTCATTCACAGCTTTACCCACATTCTCAGCAACAGATGCAGCCACAACAGCTAGCTGCTCAAGCAGTATCCCAGCAACATTTACAAGAAGTTGGTGCAGGTGACTGGAAGCCACAGAACGTTGCAATGTCTGAATCAGTGTCCATTCCAGCATCCCTCAATGATGCTTCCCTGGCACAAATGAATAGTGAAGTTCAGCTTCTTACTGAGAAAGCTCTAATGGAGTTAGGTGGAGGAAAGCCTTTACCTCATCCTCGGGCATGGTTTGTTTCTTTGGATGGGCGTTCCAATGCTCATGTTAGGCATTCCTACATTGATCTTCAAAGAGCTGGAAGGAATGGAAGCAATGATGTCAGCCTGGATTCTGGGGTTGACATGAATGAGCCAAAATCTGCCCGAAAGGGAAGGGCAGATCACTTACAACAAACCCACCAGCAAGCGCAGGTACACCCACAGAAAGAGCAGAAAATTCCAGAGAGTAGCACTTATACCCAACTTGTTTATTTGGATGAAGTGGACCAAAGTGGCAGTGAATGTGGAACTGCAGTTTGTAGTCCTGAAGATAATACTCCAAGATGTGTGTTGGAGGGAGGGAGCAGAAGAACAGGTGGCCAATTGCCCAGCCTGGAGGAAGAAACAATAAAAAGAACTGTAGAAAGTTCACCAGAGCCTTTAACAAGTCCAGAACATAAAATGACTGAACACAGTGAAGCTGATGATGATGATGACGATGACGACGACGATGATCAAGGGGAAGACAAAAAGAGTCCTTGGCAAAAGCGAGAGGAAAGACCACTCATGGCATTCAACTTGAAGTAATTTCTGTTAGATCTTATCTCTTCCCCTAGGAGAATATATAATTGCCAAATATTTTTGCTTGTTTATACTGACGGGGGAAAAATGAAGTTATCTTTGTGGTGGGTTACAGCTGAAAAGATTCACTCAAGATAATTTTTTGCAAACTCAGCTAATTATTTTGCAAAGTCTGTATGAAGGTGTGATTTTGAATTCCATTTACTTGATATTGGCCATGAAGGACATTTGGATATTTTGATGTGGTATGGCAGATTATAACCTCAGATTTTCCTGAAAAAGGGATCTATGTGAAACTTTATTATTATAATTTCTTAATTAAAATGTATCATAATGATGCTACTGAAAGGGTATCTTTAAGTAGAGTTCAACACTTGTCATCTACAGATATGCATTATTTCAAAGGAAGGCTATGCACTGCTGCTTTTTAATAATCTTGTTTCTGCTTCAACATACTTATTTACAAGGTAATTCCAAAATATTGTCTATCTTTAGTCTGCCTAGCCACTGAGTCTTTTGACATGAAACTTGACAAGCTTTTCTTGGTATCTGAAGAACCTTTTATGAAACCAAACTGGTTTTTTAAAGTCAGCTTTGATTCCTCCAATCCCCATTCTAAGTGCCTTTTTTACAGGAACAATGAACAGTCTCTTCTTTTGCTAGTGACTTGAATAATCAGATTTTCTAACAGAAAAAAAAATTCTGAAACCGTATCTGTTCTTTAATTTGCATGCTATCAAATGTCTCTGCTGAATGACTCTTTATTTCAAAACAGTGTATTCGCTAGTTTTGGTGTGTACTGTGAATTCTGTTTAGCAAGGGTAGACTATAGGACATCTTTGAAAAACCCCAAAGTAGCCAAAATAGTTTCACTGATTGTATATATGATGTATATAGTTTCAAGTAACATGGATTTTGGACCAAGCAAGCAGACTGAATGTGTCCTAAAAATGTCAGGCAGAATTGTTATAAACTATCCAAAAGTGCCAGATAGATTTCTGTGCTTTTTCTTTATAAAACTGCTTGGTTATCCAAAAATTATAATTCAAAAATAAAGTTTTTGAAAACTCAGGACTCTTTAAAATTCCTCTTTGAAGTCACAGCATTATTATTTGAGAGATAACATAGTGAGTATGCAGTAAGTTATGGTTAATTTACTGATGTCCTATGAATATTATGAATTATTACAAAAATTTATAGAATTAATTAATGTTCAAACAAGGCAAGGCAGGACATTTGCTTATTCCTACCTTTTCCTGCAATTTTCCACAGAATTAAAATTGTCAACTTTCCTGTTCCAATTAACACCACAGTTAGGCTTCAAGATATGACTTGGTCACTTAACAGCGGTTCACAGTTATGACAGACCCTCCACCCACCTAAAACTACTTATGACCGTGTTTCAAATTTACAGCAACTGCAGCACTTTCTGCAGTCATTTGCCCTTTTGACTAACTGCAGGGATGCTACAGCCTTCTCCACATTGTTGCAGTGCCCCTGCCATTGTTCACCTTCACAGCCACCCATAGGGATGCTGCAGCACCCCATTCCTCTGCCCTGCCCTTTCCCAACAGCCCAACACACATCAGACATACCTTTTGTAGATCTCCAGATATGATGTTGGGGAAGAAAGGCAAGCCACGTGTCCTTGGCCATGTGGTGGTGGCTCAGAAACAGCCACCATTTTGTCCTGCTTGTCAAAATTGCAGCTGTGGGATAAATTGCTTCATTTTGCTGCCCTAATGGGATCTGCACAGTAGTACAGAAGTTTCTGAAAGGTATAGAAAGCTTCTGCAGTACTCTGCAGACTTGTTTAAGGCTACAAAAAGGAGTAGTATGCCTCTGAGCCACATAGGGACAACCCAGATGTGGCCTCCATTTTGTGTAGCGGGGCAAAATGGCAACCAGTTCCAGAATCACACTATGTGGCTGTGGGACAAAGGGACCCATTCCTCTTTGCAAATGTGATGTACACAGCCTTTCAGAAGCCTTTGAAGCAATCTGTTCCAGTGCCTTAGAAGGCCTCAAAGCTCTTCATACTGTGAGGAAAAAGGTGGAATGGGAATCAGACCTAAGTCCTGTAGAAACCTGGTGGAGAAGGGAGATCTGTGGTGACCTAAGGGGTGAGAAGCAGAGCATGTGAGCTGTGGATACCTTGACTGGTTTGGAGCAGGTAGGCCTGGGCCTGTGCTAGGCCTCCAAAAGGCCTCTCCTATCCCTGAGGCACTCGATGCTCAATTTAATAGCTGCATTAGAAAGAGCCTTGGAGTCATTATACAAGGCTGTTTTGTTTAATGGCCATCACAACATGCAACCTTAATGGGCACAGGCCATGAGGGTCATATATCAAAGACTACCTATATTTTGTGGCTAGAAGTATCTGCCAAAGTAGAAAGTAGCCACCTACAGTAAATGCAATTTCACTAGGCATGCTATTTTGTGGGTAGATTTAACACATTGTCCATATAAGAAACAATGGCTTCTTTTAGATTAATTCAAATGGGGGTGAATTTATCAGGAATGTATGAATGGGGGCAGAGTGGAATGTACAAGATTTAAAAGCAAACGAGCTGAAGGGAGAAACAGCCTTTCTTCCATCCAACACAAGTGCTACCAAACTTCTTTGTGTTGTTTTTTCTTAAACAGAAAAACTCCATATTATACCCAGCTATCCCTATAAAGTTTTTGCAACAATAGTCAGGGAACTGTTGTCAGCTGACAAAGCAGTTTGCTGGGTTGTAATCATAATTTATTCTTTGCCTTGATAGGAATTCATGAGGCACAAGGAGAATAGAAGTAAAAATACTACAAAGGAAGTATATATACTATAGGCAGTGGTTGGATTCAACTATGTGAACTACTGGTTCTTTGTGTAGATGCTGCTTCTGGAAGTCCATTCTGGGCCTGGGCAACAAAAAATTACCTGCCGGTTCTGCTGAAGTGGTGCGAATTGGCTGAATCCCACCACTGACTATAGCTAGTCCTTGATTTACAACCATTCATTTAGCAACTGCTCGAGATTACAATAGCCCTGTAAAAATTGATTTACAACCAGTCCTAACATACAACCATCACAGCATCCCCACTGTCACGTGGTCAAAATTTGGACACTTGGCACCAGCACGTATTTCTGACATTTGCAGCATCTGAAGGTTATGTGATCATCATTTGCAACCTTCCTAGCTGGCTTCTAACAAGCAAAATCAGGGAAGCTGAATTTCCTCAATAACCACATGATTCACTTAACTACTGCAGTGATTAACTTAGCAACCATGGCAAAAGGATCATAATATTGAGTGCAACTCAACAACTGCCTGGCAACAGAAATTCTAGTCCAAATTGTGGTTGTATGTCCAGGACTACCTATACGTAAAAAAATCCTACCCAAGGGGAAGGTTGGCAGTCATGTCAAACCTATATATGAGAGGATGACATAATGTAGCATCCACATCTCTCTGGTCTGAGAACTTAAGGAAGCTGGATTGTATATAGCATTCTAGTCATAATGATAATGATTATAGTAAGGTATTATGCCACAATGCCTTACACTAAGCTGTTTGCAGCTTTGGGATGAATATGCTGGGCAAGGAAGATCAGTGAACAAACAAAAGTTTGTTTTTGCACCACTGGACAACATTACCTATTACTTAGGCAAATGTGTATCTCCAAAATCAATGTAATGTGTTATATAGTAAAGTGAATGTAAGAAAGGAAATTACGTAAAAATGAATAAGGACATTTTCAAAAAAAGAACCAGACTTAGGAAAAAGAACATAACCACCACATCCTTCCACATTTATCCTTGGAAATTTTCCATGCTTATGTTAAGGTTATGGGAAGAAAACACAAAAATAAATTGGATCTCCATATTTGCTTTGTAGTGTATTTTCTTCTCACGTAACAGATTAAAAGTCGCCTGCAGGGCTTCTAGTAGCCTAGACCTCTTTGGGGCATCCTTTGTATACTTCTGAAGAGGCCAAAAAAAAAAAAAAGCATCACAGCCTTTTTTGGGATGAACAGGAAACCTAACAAATGTATCAGCTTTCTTCCCCATTTTCTCTATGTATTCATAACAGCAGTATCTCCAGCAAATCATAGTGATGCCACGACCCATGAGTTATTATAAATGTATCCCCGAATGTGGGGGGGGGTTCATTCAGTTGTGTCTGATTGTCACCTTTAAAGCCCTACATGGCTTGGGACTAGATTATCTGAAGGACCATCTCTTCTGAGTTACATCCACCTGACCTACTATGCAGGGAGATAGGGAATGTTGCGGGTCCCCTCCCTCAAGGAAATACATCTGGTGGGACCCACAAGAAGGGCCTTCTCCATGGTGGCTCCCTCCCTTTGGAACATCGTCACCACAGAGATTAGATTTGGCCCCACCGTGACATACTTCCACAAGGCCCTGGTTTTGCCAATGGCTCTGGGGAACCCAGAGTGGCATACACCCTATCAAGTTGCTTGTTTGATTGCTTGTTGTTGCCAGGGGGATTGGGGGTTATTTTTACTCTTTGTATAAAACATAAAGATAAAAATAGTCTCTACGGGTTTTACTCCACTAATCATATCCGACTTTAGGGGTGTTGCTTATCTCCATATCTTTAAGCCACCTGAACCAGTGCTGCCCAAAAACATTTCTATGGTAATGTGGCCAGCATTAAATCATGCCGCAGCACAAACCATACAACAAAACATGGGACACTTGTTACCTTCCCAACACAGTGGTTCCTATCTGTCTATTTGCATTTACATACTTTCAGACTGCTAGATTAGCAGGAGGCAAGTGATGGGAGCTCACTCCGTCACACAGTAGTACAGCTCAAACCACTGAAGTATAGATCTTCTATAGCACCTTTTTAAGCCAACAAACCACTGTCCCTGTTTATATATTGTGTTTTATTTTTATAAACCTCCTAGAGTCACTGAAAGTGAGTAGGCGGCCATATAAATTCTCTAAATAAATAAATAAATTCTCAGAGACTGCCTGGAGAAGTCCCTGTAGTTTTCTTAGAAAGCATTTTCATTTGTGTTTTGCCATTGCTTCCTTCTTAGGGCTGAGGGGAAATGACTGGCCCAAGCTTACCCAGTTGGCTTTGTGTCAAAGGTAGGAATTGAACTCCAATTTCCTGGTTTCTAGCCTGCAGCCTTAACCACTACCAAACTTGTTCTCAATATGGACGTTAATAATAAGCAAAACCTTTTCAAGATTTAACACATCCTGACCATTCACAGTGGAGATTAACCTACAGCAATCAATGGAAATCTTACAGTAAATAATGACAGGTCATCTGCTTCAAGAGAATAGGAGGACCTCTTCAAATGTCCACTTTGGTTATTTAATAGTGCTTTACCTTCCTATATTTAGTAGGGAACTAGTATAGGTAGATTTCAACTTTCAACCACAATTGAGTCCAAAATTTCTATTGCCAAGTGAAACATTTGTTAAGTGAGTTTTGCCCCATTTTACAATCTTTCTTGGAACAGTTGTTAAGAGAATCAGTACAATTGTTAAATTAGTAATGGGGTTATTAAGTGAATCTGGCTTCCCCAGTGACTTTGCTTGTCAAGTGGCAAAATGTGATCATATGATCGCAGGACACTGCTACCTTCATAAATATGAATCAGTTGCCTAGTGTCTAAATTTTGATCACATGACCATGAGGATGCTGCAATGGTCATAAGTATGAAAAATGGTTCTAAGTTATATTTTTTTTAGTGTTGTAATTTTGAACAGTAACTTAATGAACTCATGGACTCTGTAATGTTTTTCTCAAAATAATACCTTGAAGTAGTTCAGATATAACATATGGCAAATTGAACTTCTAGGAACTCCATATGCAAAACAGAACTGGATTCCTGGATTTGTAGTCTTGGCTTCCTATCACTATCAGCTGTTGTTACCTGTAATGTTGCAGTCTTGTCAAGTGAATTAATGTTGCCCCCCCAAAAAAAATTATTTAGGAATTGACACAGACATAGTGTCTTTTCTAGCCAGAGATGTCACGTTGTTTGATCCTTCTCTCAAGGTAGGTGGATATTTACAGCACCAAAAGAGGACAGTTTTGAAGTCTGTCCTTAAGACAAGAGAGTGTCCTCCCTCATCCTATAGCCACTTTTCTTAATGCTATCCACGCAACGTAACTCATTCTTAGGCTTGCAAAGGGAAAAGGAGGACTAATTTCTGCCATTAGTGGTTCATTTAGGCAGCAAGACCTTCTTTGGATACTTTATTCTGGAACTCCTGGAGGGCTTTTGCACTAAGCAGCAGCAGCTTTCACACAAAAGACTTGTCCAAGATTAAATCAGGGTTCATTCTGAACAGTGTTCACATCACTAACCAGCTATATGGCCTGAGTTCACTGCTCAAGGTGATATACGTAGGACACTCCCTCCCTGTTTTTCCCTTCCCCCCCCCATCTTGTGAGGCACATGGGACAAGTGAGAATGACTGGCCCAAAAGTCACCCAGGGAGCTCCATGGCTAAGAGTCGATCAGAAGCCAAATCACCCTTGTGCCAATCCAACGCATTAGTCACTACACCACACTGCCTCTACCAGTTCTTGGCTGATTGCCATTACTTTTCAGCCTTGCCTGCCTTCCAGGTGGCTGTGAGGATATAATGATATAGATCAAATCCCAAAGGATAGCACTGAGGAAAGGCAGCAGAAATATATAGTACTACATAAAAATAGGACCCCTCGTCCAAGCATAAAAGTGTGCTCATCAAAGAAGGAAAAAAGATGGTAGCATCCTTTTAAATTAACTAAATTTCGGTAGAGCAGGCAAGCGATGGCACTCATTGAGAAGCCACCGTGGGAGAGAAGAGCCACCCGCCTTTGCTGCCGGGGAGGAAGAGGAGGAGGAAGGCGCCAGGCGGGCAGGCTGCGTTTCCCTGCCGTGGGGAGGCTTAGTGGTCGGCGCGTGTCGTTGACACCCGCAGGCTGGCGTCGCTGCCGGGACCGAGGCTTTGGCCTGCCGACTTCCCCCGACGGCTGTCTGCTACGGTTTCCGTGCCAGCCCCCCTCCCGCCGCCCTCCTCCTTTCCTTTGTGACCACCTCCCATCCTTCGCACCGCTCGCCAGGCGGGCAAGAAGCACCCGCGTCGTCGTTTCCCCTTCGGGGAGGGGTGGGTGGGAGCCGGGCTGGAGTGGCGGCGGCCCTTCCCACTGCCCGGCCCTCCTCGGGGGGCGGCTGGCTCGCTCTCGGGATCCCGGGGGCGGCGGGAGGCTGGATCAGCTCCTTAGATCGATCAGTGCGCATCAGAGGAATGGGCTGTGGGGAAGGACGAGGTGACTGACGTGCGCCTTCTGCACATGATCTACATTAGCTGGCCCGGGTTTTGGACTTGCAGGTGTCCTCCGTGGCACATCTCCGATGAAGCGTCTTGGAGGACTCCAAAGCGTTTTTGGTGATGTTCTTCTTGCTCTGACCTGTAATGGATATTTTTCTTTCTGAGGCTTTCTGCTACCATCTCATTCTGTATCTTTAGGATCTCCCCACCCCCAAAACAGAGCAGAAGAAAAGCATAAATAAATAATAACATCTTTGGGGATGGTGTTATGTGCCTGATTTCACTGTGGGATCCAACTTTAAACTGCTTTTCAATGCCTGGTGAGGTTCCACAGCCATCCATCCTATAGTGGAAAAGTTTAGAAGACAACTTTTTCCCCCACATTCTGTGTTAAACCCCAGTACATAATAAACATTCAGGATGCTTGCATGATCAGTTCTAGCTGCAAGACTAGGTTATAATCTGCCTTCCTTGGTTGCTATTTAGGGTCTTGTGTGAATCTACTATTGTAACTTGCAAATTATTGATTAGCATATTATGTAAAAACCAAGCAGTCATTTAGTAAACCATGATCAAGTTTAGAAGTATGCACAAACCAAAGTGACATAACCAGCTGGCTCCAGATTAATCTGAGGTCATAGCAAACATGATAACAACTTTGCACATTTATGAACTAGATGTTATTTGGTAACATGGTTTATGGCAGAATATATTCTGTTGATCAAGTTGCAGCTTAGTATGTATGTAGTAAGTATTTTTTTCCAAGTAGAAAAGTCTCTTAGAATATAGAGACTATGTGCACTACTTCACATTTGTTTTGGCTCATCCATGGATTTTAATGGAGAGACCACACGTGATTATATTGATATTTGTACATTTCCTATGTTTTCTCAATACGTTGGTCCTTCTTACCAGGAATATAAATGGATATAAAAATAATATAATATAATATAACATAATATAATATAATAATATAATATAATATAATATAAGATATAAATGGAATTAAAATAAATAAATAAATAAAAACATTTGGGAAAAATACCAAGTTTGACTGTCAGAAGTAGGATCTTTCCTCTGAAGAAAATCCTCTTCAGAGTGTATCTGTTGTGAGGACTGGATTCAGATTCTCTTGAAGCTAATCCAAAGTCTCAGAGAGCTGCTGCCTCATGGTGCGCATCCCTGTTCTGAACTGATTGGAAACAGTATTATGAAGCACTCGATGCAAGAATCAGAAATAAACATCAATGCCATCATATAGCATAACTCTAATGAGCAAATGGAATCTGGCTTAGATCTTTGCAACATTTTGAGCTGAAGCAAAATTTCCACAGATATATTCATATTCCAGGCTGTTTTTCTCAGTGAACACAACATTCATTCTAACTTCTTTTGCTCAGATATCTAGTATTTAGGTGGTATCACTTTGGTCTATTTCCCTCACTTGTGCATGTCCTCTTAAATCCTTGGGGAAGAATTTTGGGTGCCATTCATCTCTGGTTCCATCACTAGCATCTTCAAGGAGGTCAGAGAAAAGCCCACTTTGAAAACTGCTGCCAAGCATTATAGAAGTACAGTACTGAGCTTGTATGGAGCAATGGCACCCTTTGTTCTCATTAGAACAGGGACAGGCAATCTTTTAATGGCAAGGTAACTGTTATGTACTGGGCTCATAGTAATACCACGTGGGTTGCTGGAGCAGCTAACGGCTCTCCAGCAACCCAGACTACAAGTCTCCAGCGCTACAATTGGCTATCCCTAGGCGGCAATGGTTGTTTCAAACGTATTGGCTGCCGCCTAGGGGCTAGACTATATATTGCGGCTAGTTGCAGCCATTTGCTCAGTACAGATTCTGCACGAAATAAAATATGAGTTTCCCTGTACTCAGCTACCTCGTCTTCATTCCTGCACCAAAGAACCAGCTATTTAACACTGGCGACGAGGGCGGGATCCTGCTTCACTAAAAAAAGAGTTGAAGTCTACGAGGGGAAGGCAGTGCACGCCAGAGGGAAAAGACATTTTCTGCCCCCCTCTCTCAAGGTCGGCTAGCAAGCTACACTAGTGACCTTATGCTCAGTGGACTCATTCCCTGAGCCTGGAAAGCAGGAATTGGAAAGAAACGCAGGAACCAGCAAAGGAAGAAATTTGACGTGAAGCACCCGGAGGAATGGCCATCATATCTATCCCAGGTAGAAAACTACCTCAGGGCTAATCAGATCATGGAAGAAGGACTGAAGGCTGCAACGCTACTTTGCGTGTGCAGCCCAGCAACCTTTGATTTGGCTGAGAACCTTTTTGCGCCGACATTGATTGAAACGGTCTCCTACATAGACCTCAAAAAGAAGCTAACCGGACATTTCCAGCCTAAGATGTCTGAAATGGCTTGGCAGTTCAAGTTCAACCAAAGAGTGCAGCAACTGAGTGAATCGGCTTCAGAATTCATAGCGGGCCTGAGGCAGGCCACCCGCCTTTGCAAATTTTCTAATTTAGAAGAGCGACTACGAGACCGGCTTGTCTGTGACCTACGGGACCGAACGCTTCAGCAGAGACTCTTTGCTAGACCAAACTTAACGTTTTCTGAAGCACAAGATGAAGTGATGGCCAACGAAGCCGCCGGGGGCGCAGTTCAAACAGTACAGCCCACCAAAATGACAAAGTTTGTAGAAACGATCCACCTTGAGGATGCCAAATGCACAGAAGAATCTTCCAAGGAAGAAGAACCTGAAATCAACATAATCCAGAAGCAACCCAATGCGCAACACCGCAACAACCAGCAGCAAGAGGACAGTTACAAGGCAGTTCTCTTACCGAGATGTAAGGGGTGCGGTGGTAGCCATTTTTGCGCCAATTGCAGATTCCGATCACCCACGTGCAGAGCTTGCGGAAGGACAGGCCACATTGCAGTGGTGTGCAGAGCCCGACAGAGAGCCCGGCCACCCAAACACCAGTCGGAAGAACCAACTAGGAGAGGTACTGGGGCCCAGGGTCCAGTTAGTGTGGGGGTTTTCAAAAGCTGTAGAAGCGTGTGCCACACCGGGGCTTGACGCCCCCTCAAACCCAAACTTGAGCTCATGGTAGAGCTACAAGGAGTTCCAGGTAAGATGGAATTGGACTCTGGTTCTGCAGTCTCAATTATTTCTCAAGACACTTTTAACTTCATGTGTAGGCGCAGTAACAATTGAGCCAAACTAAGACCCTCAAGATATAATCCTAACTGATTTTCAAAATGCTCACATTAAAGTTAAGGGAGAAGCCACTTTGACGGTAAAATTTAAGGGGTTTTGGGGGCACCTGGATATAATAGTAGTAGGGGGCCAGAGAACGAGTATCATTGGACTCAATTGGTTTGATGCCTTAGGTATTCAGATTACTGGTATAAACCAGACACAAACTGCAAACCTCATGTCAGTATGCGAGGACTATGCAGATGTTTTTGATTCAACCCTAGGAATATACACAGGCCCGCCTATCTCATTTAAGCTAGATCCCAATGTAGTTCCAATCAGGGTTAAGCCTCGTAGGGTCCCCTTTGCCTTAAAACATAAAATTGAATCAGAAATTGATAAGCTTGTAGAACAGGGCGTATTACAGCCTGTTGATGGTGGAGAGTGAGAAACTCCTATTGTCACTCCACTTAAAGCCAATGGGGAAATTCACATTTGCACTGACTATAAATGCACTCTAAATAAAGCCCTCAAGCAACACGCCCGGTCCCAGTGGTCAACCACATTTTAGCCGCCTTGCAAGGGGGTACTATTTTTGCTGAACTTGATTTAGCACAGGCCTATCAGCAATTGCTGGTTGATGAGGCCACAGCTGCAGCTCAGATGATTGTGACTCACAGGGGGGCTTTCAAAGTTAAACGCTTACAGTTTGGAGTCAGTGTTGCACCAGGCATTTTCTAGGGAATCATGGAGCATACACTTAAGGGTATTCAGGGCATCTGCCCTTATTTTGATGATGTTCTCATTGCAGGGGAATCCCCAGAAGTGTTAGCCAGTAGGCTCAGGGCTGTTTTGCAGAGGCTTCACGAAGCGGGCCTCAAATTTAAAAAAAAGCAAGTGTAGTATTGGGGTTCCTTCAACAGAATTCCTGGGTTTCCAAATTGATGCTAACAGCATTCACCCTGCTGATTCTAAAGTGAAGGCCATTAAAATGTCCCCTAGGCCCAAATCCAAAGGAGAGCTACAAGCATTCTTGGGCCTCCTAAACTTCTACCACACGTTTCTACCTCATAAGGCTGCACTAGCAGAGCCCCTCCACAGGCTTCTAGATAAGAAAGCTCCATGGAGATGGACTAACTTACATGAAAAAAGTTTCCAGTATTTAAAAGCACTATTGTCAGAAAAGTCCACTGTAACTCACTACAAAGAGTCTAAACCAGTATGTCTTGCATGTGATGCATCTCCCTATGGGGTGGGGCAGTGGCGTAGCATGGGTTGTCAGCACCCGGGGCAAGGCAAGTAATTTGCGCCCCCTAACCCGTGGATTTTAGCACTCGAGTCTGCACTGTCCCTCCCCCAGATAGTCCCTCGCTCTCTCTCCGCACCGCACCGCACGCCTGGCACCCCCCCTCCACAGTGGGCGGTGACCCGGTGGCTCGGATCAGATTCGCACAGCCAGCACTGCAGTGAGAGAGAGTGAGTGAGCCAGGCAGGGGCAGAGAGCTGCGAGTGCGAGCGCGCCCCCCCAGATGTTGCACCCGGTGCGGCCGGCCCCCCCTGCACCCCCCACGCTACGCCACTGGGGTGGGGGCAGTTTTAAGTCCACACATGGGCTGCCAGATGTCTTAGTTTCAGACAATGGGGCCCAATTCACTGCTGCTGAATTTCAGGCCTTCCTTAGAGCTTCCTTTTCATCCATCTTCTAATGGTCTAGCTGAACGCATGGTGAGGACAACGAAGGAATCACTCAAGTGCATTGTCACAGGTGACTGGCATCACAGATTGGCAGATTTTCTACTCTGCCAGCATTCCACGCCCTGCACTGCTACAGGCAAAAGTCCTGCAGAACTTCATTGTGGGAGGTGTTTGATCACTAAACTGGACAGGTTCCATCCAGATAGAGTGGCAGCAGAAGCCTCTCGACCAAAACCCCCGAGGGGGCTGCACATGGGCAATTGGGTTTGGGCCAGGAACTTTGGTCATGGGAATCTGTGGGTTCCTGGTCAAATTACCAAGGCATCCGGACCCCTGTCTTATGAAGTGGGGTTGGAGGGAGGACGAGTTGTCAGACGACACATTGATCAGCTCAGGAAATGGTTTCCAGAATGGCCACTAAGTGAGGCCTGCATCATAAGTTCCTCCCAAGGTCCTCAAACTTGCGGCCAAGCCAGTCCTCACATGGACTCTCAGGACTTTTCCTTCATAACTGAGGTGGAACCAGAGGGAGAAGTGGGGAGTCCTGGAATGCAACATGGATCCCCTGAAGGAGCAAGCCATCCGAACTTCAGCAACCACTGCGCCTACTCTGCTGATCAGTCTGATTCTGGGGTGGACCAACCAGGAGAGGCCAGCCAGAGAGCATCTAATCCCCTTGACTTAGGAGCACAAAGGGACACAAGTCTACCCAGCCCACTGGGTAAGCTGGTAGACCACAAAGTGATTGGGACTCCGAGACGTTCCACTAGGGCACACAGGCCTCCTTCATATCTTGCTGACTACGTTGTAAAATAAAGAACTATAATATTGTGTATTGCTGTATGCCACTATACTACAGAAACTAGTGCTATGTTGTAACTATCTAAGTATGCTATCCATGAAGCCTATTCATTCAGAAGTTGTTTAATCACGTTGTAACCTATATGGTTTTTTTTTGTTCTATTACTTTTATTTTAGTGTGTTTTGATAATGGGTCTTGATAATTGCATTGAGACTAATTTATGTTAATATTGTCTGATCTAAGAGGGGAAGGGTGTTATGTACTGGGCTCATAGTACCGAAACTGGCCATTTGCCCCCTTGTGCATCATGCCTAATGCCACTGCCATGAGGCTGTGGAACAAGCCAGGCAGAGGTAAGGAACTGGCATACTGGATGCACCTTCCCCTACTCCGCCTGATGCTAGAGGGCTGGCCCGGTATTTGCAGTGGGCTGCAGAGCCTCAGAGTGCTCTGGTCAAGGGGCCGGCAGGCTGTGGCTGATGGACACAGTTGGCCCCCATGCACTCACTCTGTGTGGGGGGCCGATGGTGTCAGGCAGCAGCCGCTCCAGTCCCTGCCTCGCCTTGCCTTGCTGTGCAGCAATGGCATCCCTGACCTGCCTCCTGCCTCACCTCACCCCACAGGACAAGCCTCCTGCCCACTGTCCCACCCACCAGAGACCCCCTGGATCTCCCCCAACCCTGCCCGGCCCCCACAGGCATCCCATCCCAAGAGCAACATCAAGGTGGCCACGCCAATCCCAGCCATGCCTACCCAGTCTGCCATGACCACTGCAGCCACGCCCACCCAGTGAGCCATGCCGACCTAGCACCCGACGATAAATAAGTGGTGTTTGGGTTGCAGTTTGGGCACTCGGTCTCTAAAAGTTTTGCCATCACTGCTCTAAGGGCAACGCAACCCTTCATCTTGAAACACATGCTGTATTGGTTGCAGTTGCCATGTGTAGCACAAACATAGTTTCATCTTTAAAATCAGTGGTGGGTCCCCACTGATGGAGTATGAAGTTATTAAATGGAAGTTCCTGAGCTTAGTGGAATTCTGGATACCTGTGAGTACTCAGCCACCCCTATGAGGGAGGTTGACAAGTTGTCCTTAATTGATCTTCCATCAGACAAAATCGGTAGTATTCCTTACCCCCACCCCCGTACTAGTAATAAATCAAGGATAGTACCTGTACCAGATTTTTCCATTGCGCACATAAATCTGGATTGTCTGGGTCCATAAGTGTTTTGTTGCGTTCTAGATCAAGTTCTCTGAGAAAATGCATTGTAAAATTGACTAGAGATTGAGGATTTTAAGAAGAAATTAATAGAACCCAAAGCTCAATTGGTAACATTTATTTGTAAATATGTTTAGTACATAGAGACTTTGTACTTAATATTAGTTCAAAATACATTTGGAATAATGATATTTTTATATATTTGACAGTTGAAGTTATTCAGTTAAACAAAAGTAGATGGATTTTTTATGGTTTTTAAATTTGCTTTAATTGTTTGTAAGTTGCCCAAGGATAAATTATTTGTTTACTATTTGTTTTAACTCCTAATAGACTTTTTGCTGAATCAGGATTGACATGGTGATGATTTTTGGATTGTGTATAGATAAAAGTTAGGCTATGGGAGAAGAATATTTTATTGGGAACTTTCAAAGAGGGCAAAAAAATTAGCTTATACTAATAGTTTGGAAACTATTTTGTTATTAGTCTTTTTAGCCTTTTTTCTTCTATTTTTTCCTTTCAATTTAATTTTTCTTTTTCTGTATCTTCTTTTCTTTTTTCTTATAGTTTAGTTGGTATTAGTTTTTATTATGTTTATTAAAAGCTTCATTGAAATCATAACATCAGTTTTATAGAGTACTGAGGAAAAGTCTCGCGTGATGAGTTTGAACTTATTAGTCCTGGGAAAGAGGATGAGATCCTTGCGCTGTCATTGCAGCCACCTAAGTTTTAAAGTCAAGTCTTGCCGCATTGTTGGATCTCATCCAACTCTGAATGAGGCTCAGGAAGCTATCACTGGATCTATAAAGCTGGATAATTTCCACCTAGTCTCAAAGCTTCCCCTTTTAGGGAAGGTTATTGATAAGATTTGCAGTTTCAAAGAATCCTGCAAGAACTGGATTATCTGGATCCTTTCCAGACCATAAATATGTCCAAAAGAATTGGATCCTCCATTTTCCCCCCCTACTTTTATGCCAGACAAGATACTTTTCTTCTTAAATTTAAGATGAAGGTGCGTAATAGAAAGAGAGTGCAAGATTTCTTACCTGTGAGTTCCTTTTAATGTTTTCAAAGAAATAGAGTGCCAATAGAAAAGAATGAATTAAACAGGGTAGTATCCTTCTCCTACTTATATTCACTTTTAAAGTAGGATCCCATAAAGTTTTTCACATAAGATCTTCCAACCAAATCTCCATGTCAGAATGTAATACCAAATAAGTGATATTACTGGGAAAATAATGCCAGAATGAATAGAAGAGAAGAGAAATAAAATTAAAATCAAACCAAATCTTTATTTATAGCTTGGACCTCTCCTTGATTACTTTCCATTTATTGCTTTCTCTCCTGCCTTGAGGTGCTTTAGAGCAGGGGTCCCCAACTGCCAGTCTGTGGACCAGTGCCGGGCTGTGGCACGCCGGCAACTGGTCCACACAAACAAGGTAAGTCCCATCCTCAGGACGCAGGCAGCACACAAAACCACGCACTCTTCAGTCTGTGGAAAAACCTTTATCCATGGAACCAGTCCCTGGTGCCCAAAGGTTGGGGACCTCTGCTTTAGAGAATTGGTTGACTCTTCTTCTTTGTGGCAGCCCCTCAGATATTGGAAGACTGATATCATGTCACTCCTAGTCCTTTTCATTAGACTACACAGTTCCTGCAACTGAAAATGACAAAAGTGACAGGAAATGAAGAAGAGTCCATACTCCTTTTCTCCTTTGAAAGTTTCGGTACATTTGTACGTGCACATGTTGACCTCAATTAATTAATTAATTAATCTCTTTCTTTAATTTTTAAAATTTCTTTGATTTTAAGCCACTCACTTGCCAAATAATTTTGGGCAGCTTACGGAGTTTAAAACAATAAAAAACAAACTTTACATGAAAAGGTGGATTACACAATTGTATATAGGTAGTCCTGGGCTTGCAGTCTATCAGTTAGTGATTGTTGAAAATTAAAACAAACTTTCCCCAAATTACAGGCCACCCAACTCCCATCCTCCATGCAACCTGATTTCAAAGTTATGGCCTCTGCAGTGCCCCTGCCATTGTTCACCTTGACAATTGACTGCAATGATGCTGCAGCACCCCCATTCCCCAGCGTTGCCGTTCCCCATGCACCCATTCCATTGGACATACATTTGAAGATCTATGGATCTCATGTTGTGGAATGAGGGCAGACTACATATTTATTTATTTATTTTAATCCCATTTATATCCCACCCTTCTCCGAAGACTCAGGGCGGCTTACAATTTAAGCACAAACCAATGTGCTTAGCAATAGCTTTCATTCTATGTATATGCCTGCTTATTAGGGCTTTCCCCCCCCCCAAGCGGCATTATTACAAAGTCAGCTTATTGCCCCCAACATATCTTTTGCCATACAGTGGTGACTCAGAAATGGCCACAATTTTGTTCAGCGCACTTGGCGTGACCTGCCAAAATTGTGGCTGGGGGACAAACTGCTTTGTTTTATTGCCTTAATGAAAGGCATAGAAAGCTACTGCAGCACTGTGCAGATCTGATTAATACAGCAAAATGGAGCAGTTTGGCTCTCCCATCTATCTCCCCGCATCCCACCATGTCTCCCTGGCTTCCCCCAGTCAGCCCAGGTAAATGAAAATAAAACTGGTCAGCAGAAGTGACTGGCACATGGAGGTCAATTCGATCTACTATTCACCCACCACAGGGCCCAGTAAAACCCAACTTACCTTTTTTTCTTTTCTTGCAGAGGAACCTGACCAATGCAATGCAAGCCAAGGGATGACTTGGCTTTCTTGCAGAAGCTGCTGGCTTTGTGGCAACCTCATACCATTCTCCAAGCAAGTAGTACTTCCAGCTCCAGTTTTTAAGAAGGCTCCACAAACAAACAGAGTCTTCTACAGTTTCACAAGTACTACTTTCTAGGAAAATAGCACAAAGTTGTCATGAGTCCAGCAGCCTCTGTAAGAAAACTGAGCTTCACATCTCATCCGCCAGGCGCCTCTCTGCAAAAAAGAAAAAGGTAAGTTGGGTGCTGATGGGTCCTGGAGCTGGTGAGGAGCAGGCTGAGTCCTGCCAGTCCCTTAGGTGACTGGGTGGGAAAGTAAGCCTCAGCATACAGGTTGTAATTGCTTTCTCTGTGCCAGTCGCTTCTGCTGACTAGGCTCCCTTGCCTGGCTGAGTGGCCAGCTTGGGAGGAGGTAGCAAAGGCCTGGGGAATCCTGAGGGGCAGGGGAGGCCTTGGGAAGCCCTTGGGCAGCCAGACAGGAAGTAGGACTCAGCCTACAAGCTGTAACTGCCCTTCATGTGCAATCACTTATTCTAACTGGCTTCAAGTTCCCTTGCTGAACAGTTGACTTGCAAGCAGGCTGAGGCCTGGGGAACCCTGAGGGAAAGGGAGCAGATGACTGGGTGTTTTGGACTTGGGAGGCCTGGGGCAGGCAGGCCTGGACCTACACTAGGCCTCTAGGGACTCTGCCACCCCTGAGGCATCCCATTCTCTCCTTAATGACCCACACATTTGTTTAATGATTGTGTTGCAAGAGCAGGGATGGGGGTCATTAAGTGAGGCATTTCACTTACCGGCCATCATGACATGCAACCATAATGGGCAGACACCATTATAGTTGTAAGTCAGGGACTACCTATACTTCTGCCTTTAGTTTCCAATTCATGAATGGCCACTGTCCTCCAATTTTCTCTACATTTTTACTTTTTAAGCTTTAATGTTGCGAAGGTGACATGATAATATTGGGGGCATGAGGAGGAGAAAGTTGAAAAGTTTGGCCTAATTTTGTTTTTTAATTGGACATATAGTTTAAGGCAAAATCTATGCAATAGAGTTAACAGAGGCTCAATGCACCTATTTTATCCCTTCCTTTAGATACACAAGAGTAATCCATGCTCATAGGTTACTTCCTCTTTTCAAGGCTTACAGAAAAATATTGTCTTTTTTTTTTTTAGAAGTCCAGGCAGAGAATTGGATGCTAAAAAGAAGAAAAAGAAGCAGAAACAAAAAAAGGAGAAAACAAATTCCAGATATACCAAATCAGACTCTGCTTCTGACTCCCAGGAGATTAAAATTAAGCAACCTTCAAAAGTGAGAACTTGGCCTTTGTTTCTGTATCCCTATTTTGCTCCTGCTATTAGTGACCACAGAATTAACTGGCTCAATTCATACATTCAAATTAATGATAAAAATAAAATCAGTTTGGAAATTCAGAGTGAATTAATTATTTGCATGGACTCGGTCCAATATTTTTAACAAATCAATCAGACCTAATTACTCTATAAATATTACAGTTTTGAGACTTTTTTCCTTAAAGATTCTCATTACATTTGATAAGAAAGTAGTTGTTTTAGAATTTTTTTTCAAAGAAGATGTGACTTTCAAGATAATGCTATGGTTGATGGTGGTGTTCTTACATATATTAGTTATGAGGCAAACAATGGCAATATGTAAATGTCATACCATCATTTCTTGATAAACCATTGGCATTGACAAATTGACTATGTAAAAGGCAGCTTGACTCAGAACAACTTACATTCTGCGATGATATCTGTAATACCATCAAACATTCACACCTGCCTATCCCAAGTCCTTGGAAAGGACTCCATTGGTAGACAAAAATGCCAAAGCCAATCTGAACATCTGGCTGACTTTGTGACAAATCATAGCCAAGCTATTCTCCAAAGCACCTGAAAGCAGGACAAGAAGCAACGGATGGAAACTAGTCAAGGAGAGAAGCAACTAAGGAGAAACTTCCTGACAGTTAGAACAATTAACCAGTGGAACAACCTGCCTCCAGAAGTGGTGAATGCTCCAACACTGGAAGTTTTTAAGAAGAGACTGGCCAGCCATTTGTCTGAAATGGTATAGGGTTTCCTGCCTGAGGAGGGGGTTGGACTAGATGACCTTCAAGGTCCCTTCCAAATTATATTATTATTATTATTATTATTATTATTATTATTATTATTATTATTATTATTATTATTATTATTATTATTATTATTATTATTATTATTATTATTAACAGATGAGCACCTCATTCATAATATGCTGATATAACAGTTATCCTCACCTACCAAATAAATTATTGAGGTTTTCCATATCTGTTAAAACTAAATCCTGCAGAATCCTGTGTTCTACCATCTGAAACATAACATGCTGCTGGAAACATTGGGAATAACAGCACTAGGAAAGGAATGCCGTAGTTGAGGAATATCAATTTCTGATTCATCTATCATAACGTTTTAGCTAGGAGAAAAGGAGGGATGTGACAAAAGACCATGGAATATGGTCTATGTTTAGGTGATATCACCAATGATAGTTCACCAAAGATAGACCACTATTTCATGCCCTTAATTGGATCATTTGCAAGAAAAATAAGGTGATGTTTGGGCTTATATAACCAGAGTGAGGAGGAGGAGATGTCATATTCACATGAGTAGAAAAAAATAATCTGAATTAGATCATTGGTTCCTTTTCCCCAAGTTCCTGCTCAGGTCTCAGGTAGAATGTTTTCCCAAATTTTCTCCGCAGCATTGATGCTAACAGTTGCATAGAAATTCTATTAGATTCAGACATGTCAATATTTGTGTCTTCGA
>NC_138205.1:108553407-108808106 GCF_964194415.1 Vipera berus
ATATACATCAAGGGGGTGGTCTGTGGAGAAGTAATGTTGTCAATGGCCAACGCTTTTCTCACGCCTTTTCCCTCATCTCTCTTGCTAGACAGCAGGAATTAGAGTGAATTTTCCCCCTATATTTGATGCTTAGAAAGTTTACAGTACAGATACTCCACAACCTATGACTGCATTTGGGACCAAAATTTCCAAGGCAGTTGTGAAGTGGGTCATGCCCAATTTTACAAACTTTTTTGCCACGATTGTTAAGTAAATCACTGCAAGTTGTTAAGCGAATCCAGCTTCCCTCATTGATTTTGTTGGAAGCTGGCTAGAAAGGTTGCAAAGATCTCTTGACCCTAGGACTGTGCCAGACTCTTCAAGTTTTGATCACATGACTATGGGGATGCACGACAGTCATAAGTCTGAGGATTGGTTGTAAGTCACTTATTTCAGTGTCATTATAACTGAACGGTTGCTAAATGGATGGTTGTAAGTTGAGGACTCCCCGTATTCTATAAAAGTTAAGACATAATGATTACTTTCATGCTTTTCCCCACTCTTTTAGGGCCCTTAGACCACCAGGTTGGCTTCCGCAGTGGCACTGTGGTGTCAGGGTGTCATCCAATAGGAAACTGGTGGGGTTCATCAGTGCCATTCCTGCACACATTCGGATTTATGATAGGTAAGCCCTAACTGGTTGGGAAGTTAGCTGGGCCCACTTAGGTTTTCTTAAAATCACTTGCATGGCTTGTCCTTTATCAAAAAGGTTAGATTTGGAAGAAACTTTAAGGGGAAAAGTGAAGCATTGGAAATGTTTTAAATAGCTCAAACTAAAATCCTTGTCCATTTACTCCAACAATTAGCAACTTTTTCCATAACTGTGACATTTCGAGAGTTTATTGCCATTTTAAAACATTATCTTCCTCCTCTTTCTCTTCATCATCTTCTTTTAATGGGGAGATTACAAGTCATTATCTAGAAGTACAGGTAGTCCTTGACTTAACAACAGTTCGTTTAGTGACCATTCAAAGTTACAACTGCACTGAAAAAAGTGACTTATGACCATTTTTCACACTTAAGAAAGTTGCAGCATTCTGATGGTCAGGTGATCAACATTGGTTCATATTTATGATGATCATGTGATGTTCTGACAAGCAAACTCAAAGGGGAGCCAGTTTCACTTAACAACGATGTTACTAACATAACAATTGCAGTGATTCACTTAACAACTGTGGCAAGAAAGGTTGTAAAATGGGGCAAAAATCACTTAACAACTGTCTCACTTAGCTACAGAAATTTTGGGGTCCATTGTGATCGTAAGTCAAGGACTACCTGTACCTTAAATATTGTGGCGCAAACATACACTTCTGTGCTTTCTTTACTCCATTAATAATACTTATTGAGAATATTCAGAATTAATAATGCCAGTTCAGCAATTTTTTTACTTCTCAGAAGTACTGGAGATTGCTGCCATTATTGCAAAGTTAGAATTAAAATCAAGATCATCATCAAAGCATTGCAACAACACTTAAAAAGAGAAAGCTATCATCCAATTATATACTGGAGCACATTGAGGAATGCTAATCAAATTCAGCCTTCAGTTTTCTCCTACACTTCTCTGCATATGTTTACACACATATATGCCCAAAGCATGCACTCCCCCACTTTCTTCCCCTTTGTCTTCTATTTCTGCCCCAACATAAAATTCAAAACATGTTCTTATTCTTATTAGTTTTTAATGTATTTCTGAAATTTAGCATCAATTTGGAGCAGAAAAGATTAATATGTTTAGAGAAACACATGATATTAAAATAGCAGGAAGAGGCAGACATGTCTGTGCAGAAATCACAGATGAATACTGCATGTGCCAGAATCAGCAATTCAACCTGTGCTCATAATTTCTGTAAGACAGCCAAGCCTTGAGCAAGTAGAATTGGTGATATTAGCATTTAACTTTAAAAACAACATAAATTAGCAGCTATTTTTGGTTGCCAGAAGAAAATCCCTTGAAATCATTTTCAGAGCAACTTTTTTTTTATTTACTTCTGTACAGTCATCTGTGACCTCTTAAACATATTTCCTAATCTCCTTTAGAATGATAGTAAAATGATAATCTTACACAACAACAACTCTGTGAAGTAAGGTGGACTGAGAGAAAGTGACTAGCCCATGGTCATTCAGCTGCCTTTCTGGCTAAAGCAGGATTAGAATTCATAATCTCCAGCTTTCTAGCCCTGGTGCCTTTATCACTGGACCAAACTGGCTCTCATCGACATTTGAGGTTAGAAAGCATCAGAGCCGGTGGTGGGATTCAAATATGTGAACAATCAGTTCTCTGTGTGGATGCCACTTCTGGAAGTCCATTCTGGGCCTGGGCAACAAAAAATTAGCAAGCGGTTCTGCTGAACTGGTGCACACTGGCTGAATCCCACCACTGATCAGAGCTAGAATACAACCCTATCTAAAACTATTATGGCTAGGTATACCCTTAGTAAAAAAAAAAACCAAAAAAACATTTACACCCATATGGATTTTACAATGAATATTTGAGTAGAGTATTTTAATCAAGACTGAGGGTCCATATTTAGGTTGGTCAATTTCTTCTGTAAAATATTTCTGTTTATAGAATCAAAAGCCACACTGAGATCTACAAAGTTTGTTGCCATTAGTTAGTTGTTTCGTTATGAGATGATATAAAAGAAAACAAGTGTCTATTGTGGAGAACTCTGATATAAATCAAGCTTGTTCCTCCACTAAAAGACTTCATCCCATTACCCAGTATTTTGCACACATTTTGGCCATAATTCCAATGAGCCTTATTGGTCTATAGTTTTTTGGGGTCATTTTTGTCTCCATTTTTATATTTGGGCACTATAATGGCAACTTCTCATCTGATTCAGATACAACCTTTATTAGTTAGATGGAGAACAGCCCTACTAAAATTGTGGCCCACCCATAAATCACTATGGGTCTTGAAGAATTCTGGGACTCAAAAATCTTTTCCAGGCACCTTATTAGATTTTAGAGATTGGATAATAAAGTTGATTTCTATTACTGACACATTGGAGGCCCATGAGGAAGATTTTCAAAGGCTAGAGTATCAATTGGTAGAGGATAGGAAGGCCTGGAGGAATGCTGTCCATGGGGTCACAGTGGGTCGGACACGACTTCACAACTAACAACAAAGAGCATCAATAGTTTACTTATTGGGGGGAGGGGAGCTGGTTAGAATTAGTGAATATATTTGCATAAAACTCCTCCCGAAGTGAATATTAGATTGGAATGTATGTTCCTTCAATAAACCTGATACAATATTCAGAAGAAAATTGAATTTGTCCCCTTTGCTGAAAATTCCAGGTCTTAGCTGAAATTTCCAGATCTTGGGAAGCTTTTTAGAAGCTATCAGTTTCTTGTAATGATATTTTATTTTTTAATATTTTAGCATTTTTAAAAAATATTAGGGTGAACATGGGCTTGGCACATTGCTGTTCTTGGTAACTTTCTGGTGAATGAACAGAATCAAAGCAGTTTGAATTTATTTTATTTCTATTTGTGTCACCAAAAGACACAAATCAGCATAAGGAGTCAGCATTTTAACTTGGGCAAAGGAGGAAATTAAATTCATATCTTAGACTGTCCTGAATTCAAACAGATGTATATTGCCTTAGTATCCACCTTGGCCCAATTGAAGTTTCTATTTTATCCCAAGAGGGATGCGGTGGCTCAGTGGGTTAGGACGCTGAGCTTGTCGATCAGAAGGTCAGCAGTTTGGCGGGTCGAATCCCGAGTGCCGCATAACAGAGTGAGCGCCTGTTACTTGTCCCAGCTTCTGCCAACCTAGCAGTTCGAAAGCACGTAAAAATGCAAGTAGAAAGATAGGGACCACTATGGTGGGAAGGTAACAGCGTTCCGTGTGCCTTTGGCATCTAGTCATGCCGGCCACATGACCACGGAGACGTCCTCGGACAAGCGCTGGCTCTTCGGCTTTGAAACGGAGATGAGCACCGGAAACGACTAGCACGCATGTGCGGGGGAACCTTTACCTTTACCTATTCTATCCCACTTTGAGATTAGCTAATAGCCTCTTGTGAGGAAGCATGGATAAACTAGTATCAGAGCTGCCTTGGACATGGACCATGATTTGTTGTTGATTATTGGCTTGGATGTCTGAAAACAGCCCAGTTCTGTTTTGTGTAACTCATGTAATCTAAAATACTGCTAGAGTTTTCTGAATGATATGTAGAAAGATATAAAATTAACTTCTTTACTTCCTAAAATATGAAGTTACATTTGTAAATCAAGGAAACCAGTCGTGAGCCTACAACATTTCTTTTGGGGTCCATAGACAGCCAGGGTGAAACATTTATAAGATAATCCTCAGGAATAACATCCAAGTGTACAAAATCATGTGAAGAGCTCTCCCACCCTGGGACTAAAGTCTCTTGCTAATATTACAGTAGCTTTAGCAGTATTTGAGTTTATCCTTTTCTAGATTCACTCAAATATTAGGAAAAAAAGGTGGAAGTCATGTTTGGTAGAATGAATTCAGAGAATTTATATGCAAATTTGACAGCTAAATAATTCCTGTCCCAGTCAGCCTAGGTCTGCCTTGGCAAGTGTAGTCAGGCCTCCTCATGCATGTCCTTTAGTCTTCTATTTCTTTGCAGGAATAGTCCACAATCTAAAGCCTGGTAAGTGAATGTTTTCCTTATCTTTACCGTAGTTAACCATAAAATCAAAATTAAAGAGGAACTTCAACAGTTCCCAAGGACTCTTCATTGTTCTTTTCCATGCTCAAATTCCATGTTGAAACAGGCAATGAACCAGCAAATAGTTTAGCAAATAGGTATTGTTTTTTGGCCATTTGGGGTGAGCTTTTCTAGCAGGGGTGTCAAACTCACAATGTCACGTGATGTGTCGCAATGTATCACAACTTTTTTGCCAGCAATGGGGTGGGCACAGTTTCGCTATGATGCATCTGCCCCATGGGCCAGCAGTTTGACACCCCTGTATTAGAGGTTTAGCAGATTTATATGTGGTTTCTAACACTGGTAGTCCTCAATTTATAACCATTCATTTAGTGACCATTCAAAGTTACAACAACACTGGAAAAATTATTTTTTTCCACACTTACTTTTGCAGCATCCCCATGGTTATGTGATCAAAATTCAGGTGCTTGATATCTGGCATGTGTTTGTGATGGTCGCATTTCCTGAGGTCATGTAATCACCACCTGATTCCCAATAAGCAAAGACAATAGGGAAGGCCAGATTTTGTTTAATGACAGCTGCAGTGATTCACTTAACAACTATGACAAAAAAGGTCATAAAATTGGACAAAACTCATTTAACAACTATCTTACTTAGCAGTGGAAATTTGGGGCTCAATCTTGATTGTAAATTGAGGATTACCTGTAATTTCCTCAGATCATCAAGCCTTTTTGTAAGACCTAAGCCTTGTTCCGTATCTTCAGGGTAGTGAAAGAGTTAATCAAGTTTGTCTTGAAGGCCTCTTCAGAAAACTGAGTTGCTGTGGGAGATCAGGTGGTTTATTCAGGCAATCTCCGCTCAGGGACAGTAGTAATAGAAGTCCTAAGAGTTACCAACTTTCATATTGCTACAATTAAATTTTAAAGTAGAAGCATTCTTATTTCCAAGATGAGTTATTAATGGGCTAACTTTCTTATGTGAATTACTGTAATGGAAAGATTGGGTAATGAATTTGATTTCTGGTACTGACACTGAAGGCCAGAGAGAAAAGTTTTCAAAGTAATCTCTCAGAACTAATTCCTGTCCTTAGAACCAGATCTTGCTTCCTGTTGTCTGCCGCCCTCTATTTTATTTCTGTTACCTTCATTTTCTTCATGGTGTGATGTTTTATTAGAGCAGAGGGTGTAATGTGGGAACTACTCCCAGGGACTTTTTGTTGTTCTCTTCCTTGTCCAAATCCCATATTGAAATAGGGGGATGAATCAATTGATGATTTCTCAAAAGAGGCATTGTTATCTTGACCGGTTGGGGTGACCAACTTTATTAGAGATTTAGCAAATTTACATGTTTTGCTAATAATTCCCCCAGATCATCAAGCCTTTTTGAAATACACACTTGTTCAGTATCTGACAAGGTACTAAAAGAGTTAATCAACTTTGTCTCAAAGGGTTCTTCAGAAAACTGACTTGCTGTGGGAGGTCCAGGTGGCTTATTCAGGCAATCTCTGCTCAAGGACAGTGGTGATAGAAGACCTTGGACTTACCAACTTCTATGCTGCTGCAATTAAACTTTTAAGTAGAAACACTCTTATTCCCAAGATTGTTATTAATTGGCTAACTCCCTCTGTGTGAAATCCACCAATGGGAAGATCTTAAATTTGTTTTTAAAAAGCTTCATTTTGAACAACATTATGGCAGTAGTAGGATGTTTCGGTGAGAGAAGGGTTGTTTAGTCTCTCTTGCAAGGGAGCCCTTCAATCTATTGCAAATCCAACTGCCTTTCACAGTACAGAAACTGACAGGGAGAGAAGAGCTGCATTCTGGATTTCCTTTCTCAGCTCTCTTAATTTGAATTCCTAGAGTAATTTGATTTGACTGTAAGTAACTTTGTTTGCCTTTCATCCAATGCTTCCTAGGGGGGGGGGGTGAAAGTTGATTTGCACATGCCCTTGGATATAACTTAAAAATCTCTTAAGTATATTCTTTGGGGTTTTTTTAGATTCCAAATTAGGAGCCATCTTTCTACCATTATTACTTGCTTTTGACTCACTGTTCTATGTGAGCTTGTTTTAGCTGATTCAGCAGTACTATTTGGATTCTGCTCTAGACTAGCAAGAGTTAAGACACTTTTTTCTGGGATAGTATATTCTGAACCTGTTATATCTGCATCTACACCACCCCTATCCCCATCAGAGTTAGGTGTAAAAGATAAATCATAATTTATGGTGGTTAGAAAGTGTTTCCTAATCTCCTTTAGAATGATGGTAAGATGGTGATCTACAAAAATGTAGCCCTTTTATTCACAGCAAGGCCCTAAAGCATCCAAGATGCCTTGAAATCCCCTCTCTTAGAACCCCTCAGGCTTTTTGCCCTACTACTTTTTAAAAAAATCTTTTAATTAAAAATAAATGCATGGGAACTCAGCATGCATAGTAGAGCACTAGCCAATAGTATCTTAATTTTTATTATTTCTGTGACCTAGAAATGGTGTACAGGCAGTGTTGAAAAATAAAATTAATAAATGGCTGCAACCTAGTACTTTTCTTGGAAGTAAGTGTTCCTACCTATCTCCTCTAAAAAGCGAGGCTGGGGGGTAAACAAGCATTGCCTTTTTCTGCAGGAAGATGCCTATATTTTACCCTGTACCATGACATACAATATTTGTGTTTGTTTGAAAAACCTGTGCACATACATTGAGTTAAATAACATTATAATGGTCAGGTATATGTGAATTAGCAACTAAGCGTAGAACTGTAAATCATATTAATTTGGCCATCTGAATTAAGAATTTCTTCTATAGCAGGCATGTCAAACTCGCGATGTCACATGACTTTTTCCCCATTGCCGGCAATGGGGAGGGTGCGGTTTCATCGTGATGTATCCAGCCCATGGGCTGGCAGTTTGACATGCCTGCTCTATAAGATAGCATGTTTCCTATGGGATAAACATGTTAAACATTCCATAGTATGTTTGTTATTAACTTTTAAAATCATAAATTCCAATGGCATTGGACACATTTTATTTGGTCTTCATTACTATTAAATTTGAAGCAGTAGGCGTGAGCTTAAATGGACTCCAGAAGATGGTAGAGGACAGGAAAGCCTGGAGGAACGTTGTCCATAGGGTCGCGATGGGTCGGACACGACTTTGCAACTAACAACAACAACAACAATTAAATTATTCAGGATAAAAAAGTACCAAAATGGGGAAGAAAACTATTAAAGAAGCTCCTTAATCTGTTGAAATATTCATTTTGATGTAGATGATTATAATGATATTTTTGTTGAGATCCTAAGAATATAATTATGTTTTAGAACTAAGGACAAATACAGTAATTGGTTTAAAATTGTGATATCTTTAGGAAATACAAACTCAGTTTACAAACAAACTTCGTAATGAAACAGAAGGAGAAATAAAATCATTGACTAGGACCAATTATCTGATCCACATCGAAATTTTAATGAATATGACATGAAGTCAAATATAGTTTTGTCTTCACACTTAAATGACATGCCTTCAGCAGGCAAAACATTTTGGCTCCATTTCATGTGCATTTAAATATGGGTTAAAATGTCTCTAGTTCCTTTTAAGATTATGTATCTATTACATTTTCAATTCTTTTTGTTTCCATGCTCTCTTTCTCTCAGGCCATTTGTGGTTTCTCAGCATAGATAACGGTAGGTAGCTTCTTCTGAACATCTTGCTTTCAAGTTCATAAGAATTCCTAATACAGCTTAAAATAATTCCTAATAAAAAGTATTGAGTAAATTATAATTCCTTCTGTCCTAATTTAGTTCCCTTATGTTAAGATGGAGACATTTTATTGTTTCAGAGAGGAAGCGAATTAACCTTGCTGGTTTTGATACTACCTATAGTAATCTGAGCTGTGTTTGCAATTCTTCCAGTTTTTAATAACTTGGATTGAAGTTTTGGGGGTACTAATTGGGAAGCTGGAGTATCTGCTTGTTTAGAGCTGTAGGGGTAGAAAAGACATATGCATGGATGGTGTGGATCAGTTTCCCTTCAGAAACACTTGCTCTTGAGTCTCTTCACCCTGAAATCTTCATGTATTCATACATGTTCAGTTTTGCACATACAAACCTGTGAGATTAGGGTATATGAAGGGGTGCAGATGAACACCAGAGAAGTAGTAAAAGTACACAAAAAATCTGGTTGTAAAATTTATCAAAACATTTTTTTCATTCTTAAGGTTAACTTTTTATCATTAGAGACAAAACAGTTTAGTTTTAAGCCAAACGAAGTATTATAGTTAACAGAATGCCACTAGATGGCTTTTTTTTCTTCCATCATTGTTTTTCAAGAGAGGAAGTTGATTTTTGAAAGTTAATAGCTAATAATAATAATAATAATAATAATAATAATAATAATAATAATAATAATAATAATAATAATAATAAAGTTGGAAGGGACCTTGGAGGTCATCTAGTCCAACCCCCTGCTCAGGCAGGAAACCTTATACCATTTCAGGCAAATGGCTGTCCAGTCTCTTCTTAAAAACTTCCAGTGTTGGAGCATTCACCACCTCTGGAGGCAGGTTGTTCTACTGGTTAATTGTTCTAACTGTCAGGAAGTTTCTCCTTAGTTCTAGGTTGATTCTCTCCTTGACTAGTTTCCATCCGTTGCTTCTTGTCCTGCTTTCAGGTGCTTTGGAGAATAGCTTGACTCCCTCTTCTTTGTGGTAGCCCCTTAGATATTGGAACATTGCTATCATGTCACTCCTCACCCTTCTCTTCATTAAACTACACATACCCAACCGTTCCCTATATGTTTTAGCCTCCAGCCCCCTAATCATCTTTGTTGCTCTTCTCTGTACCCTTTCTAGAGTCTCGACATCTTTTTTACATCGTGGTGACCAAAACTGGATGCAGTATTCCAGGTGTGGCCTTACCAAAGCATTGTAAAGTGGTATTAGTACTTCACTTGATCTTGATTCTATCCCTTTGTTAATGCAGCCTAGCACTGTGTTGGCTTTTTTGGCAGCAGCAGCACACTGCTGGCTCATATTGAAGTGATTGTCTACTAAGACTCCGAGATCCCTCTCACAGTTACTACTGTTGAGCAAGGTACCACCTATACTATACCTATGCATTTGATTTTTCCTGCCTAAATGTAGAACCTTACTTTTTTCACCATTGAATTTCATTTTGTTAGATAGTGCCCAGTGTTCGAGTGTGTCCACATCCTCCTGTATCTTAAGCCTATCTTCTGGAGTATTGGCTATTCCTGCCAGCTTGGTGACGTCTGCAAAATTGATGAGTTCCCCATCTATCCCCTCATCCAAATCATTAATGAAGATATTGAAGAGCACTGGGCCCAGAACAGAGCCCTGGGGCACCCCACTACACACTTCCTTCCATGTAGATGTGGTTCCATTGAGGACCACACGCTGAGTACGGCCTGTCAGCCAGCTACGAATCCATCTGGTGGTAATGCTATCTAACCCACATTTTTTTATCTTATCAAGTAGTAGGTTGTGATCTACTTTATCAAATGCCTTACTGAAGTCCAAGTAAATTATATCTACAGCATTCCTCTGGTCCACTAGTTTTGCCTCTTGGTCAAAGAATGTAATAAGATTTGTCTGGCATGATCTGTTTTTGACAAACCCATGTTGACTTTTAGTGATGACTTTGTTTGCATCAAGGTGTTCGCTGATTTGTTGTTTGATTATCTTTTCCAGAATCGTCCCATGTATTGAGGTCAGGCTGATAGGTCTGTAGTTTCCTGGATCTATTTTTTCCCTTTTTTGAAGATGGGAACTACATCAGCTCTCTTCCAGTCCTCTGGTAGTTCTCCAGTGCTCCAGGATCTTTGAAAAATATAGTTCAGTGGTTCTGAGATCACATCCGCCAGTTCCTTGAGAACCTTGGGGTGTAATCCATCTGGTCCTGGTGATTTGAACTCTTCTAGGCTGGACAGGTGCTCACTTACCATTTTCTTGCCTATCTTAACTTGCGTTTCTATTCTGTTTTTTATGGCACTGGTTTGGGTAGGTTGGACTGTTTTTTCCCCTTTGTGTAAAGACAGATGCAAAAAACGAATTAAATAGTTCTGCTTTCTCCCTATTGCTTGTCACCTTCTTGCCACTTTCCTCCACTAATGGACCAATCATTTCCTTAACTTTTTTCTTGTTTTTTATATATTGAAAGAAGCATTTTTTGTTATTTTTGACTTTGGTCGCAAGCCTTAGTTCATTTTGAGCCTTAGCTTTCCTCACTTCATCTTTGCAGGCACGGGCTATTTGCTGATATTCTGACTTAGTTATGTGCCCCTCTTTCCAATTCTTATACTTGTCCTTTTTATCTTTCAATTTATCAGAGAGTTCTTTATGCAGCCATATTGAGATGGGAATACATATTTAATTTTAAGATTAAATATATTGTTTTAGACGTCCTTCTCTACCTTAAAAGCATTATTAAATAGTTTTCTTGGAAAGGAAACATATCGTATCCTCTACAAAAATCAGAGGTCTTAACTGCTTCCAAAGAACTTGCTGTTTCATTGTTATAAAATAGGAGCCATCAAAAATAGTTTTTCTAAATCATCAGGAACAGCTACATAGTATATTTGATGCAAATGTAATTGTATGTTACTGTAACAGAAAAAGAAAGATCTGCTTTACTATATTGTGTTGAAATTCTACTGGAAAAAAACAATTAAAATCAAGGTATAGCATTACAAATAGAGGTACTATATGTGCAACTGTAAGAATGAGCTCTGTAAAACCTTTACAGCTAGTTCACAAATACTTTTAAACCCTAGTGTCCTGGTTTGGTAAGCCATATTTAGTACTGTATGCTCCAATCTTGCAATGAGCCAATGTGAAAATTAACTTTACAACTCAGCATTATTAATAAGCGGAACAGTGGGGGGATAGCAAACACAAGCATTAAGATTTCTTCTGTGATACATTACAAACCTGAAACCCTGATATGGCTACTGAGTTATGGTTAGTAAGAATCATGGTTTGATTAGAACCAAGCTGAAAAAAAACTACAGGGGAAGGTAAGCATTTTTTCACTGCCTCAACATCAAGGGAGTTTAAGAACTCAGTTCAGTACTCCCATGGGTTTTTTATCTGAACATTAGAACAGAACATTAGAATAACAAAGTTGGAAGAAACTTGTTCTATTCCAACTCTGTGCTCAGGCAGGAGACTCTATACCATTTCACACATTTTATATCTGATTTAATTAGAATTTTTTTAAAAAATTTTTTTCTCAACCTAACTTAAACCTAAAAAAATCCCTATTGCACCAGTTTTGATGTGAATAACTCAATAAAACAGATTTAAAAGGCAAGGATTATTTCATTAACTAGGAGGATATTTTCATACAAGATCAGTTTAAGGTAGCACAATAGATGGGACAGTTTGGCTCTGAAATGCTGGAGCTTGTCAACTTAGTTAGCCACAGCTGGTCTGCCCCATTTAAAGAAATGATGAGAGTTATACAAGTATAACCGGAGGGCCACATGCTGTCCTCCTTTGAGACAAACAGAAAAAGGTGCCCTACCCGTACCAGATCTAATCAAACAATATTGTCTTATTTTGACAGTAGCCTTCCTTGGTTTCAGACAAAAGGCTTTCAGACATTGCTCACTTCTCAGCCTTTTTCAACCTGAAGACTGAGTATGATTTCACCATGATGTCCTATAACTCTGAAGCTGCAGTTTCCCATTCTTTGCTGAAAGCAGGATGTGCTTTGCATTTTCAGCCATGCTGTTTAGTAGCTGTTTGTTTTTTTTTAATGACAAAATCAACCTGTATTTTTTATGCCAGCCATGAAGCAGCCTTCTTCGGTGTCATGTATTTTGTGTGTTCTAGCTACCTTTTCATTATTATGAAAGGAAGTTTGGGAGGGGGGGTTAAAGAAAGGAAGCTACCTATGTGTATATTGCTCTCTCTCTCTCTCTCTCTCTCTCTCTCTCTCTCTCTCTCTCTCTCTCTCTCTCTCTCTCTCCCTCCCTCCCTCCCTCCCTCCCTCCCTCCCTCCCTCCCCTTCAGATGTAATTAGAATTGCTAAGTGCAGGGACAGACATGTTCTTTTGTTCAGTATTAGACAGGTAATTTACACATACAACAGGAAATGACAAGCAGAAACAAAAGAGCAAAGTTCAACTTGGATTTTAGTGATAAATCAAAGGACTATCTTTGGGAACAATTTTTCCTTAGGGACTGCACACAAATATTCATTTTTGTGTCCATGAATATCCAGAATAGTGTATATAGGGTTGCCAAATGATGTCTCTTTTTATAAAACGGTAGCCAGCTGACAGGAAAACTGCAGTTGGCTGGAGGTCCTGCAAAAACCCAACAATTGGGGAAAGTGAGGAGGATGTGACTCCTGATAAAACTATGTTTATTTAAGCTGTTGCCTGCTAACTTTAAAACAATGTCCAGAGCCCCTATATCAGTCTTCCCAATCTGCTGCTTTTTAGATATGTTGGACTACAGTTCCCTTGATACTGAATCAGCAAAGCACACTAGGAAAAATGAGATTTTTAGTGCTGTCAGTTACTTTGATAGAATGGTTACATAAGAAGAATGAAATGTTGAAACCTCTGTAGCAGGTATAGGCAACCTTTTGTCTTCCAGATATTGCTGAACTGCAACAACTCCCAGCATTCTTCACCACTGGCCATGTTACCTAGAAATGCTGAGACTTGTTATTCAAGAACTATCTGAACATTATTTCCTTCAACTAAATTGAATAAAAAATAGCTTATTCATTCTGGATAAATTAATCATTTCAATCATTTCAAGCCAAAGTGGAAGTTCATATCAAAACATTGGAGCAATTGTATTTTTTGGAAGATTTGATGCATTTGCCATTCCATGCTATCTCCGTGTGTGTGTGTGTGTGTGTGTGTGTGCAGGCGTGTGTGTGTGTGTGCATGTGTGCATGTGCATACATGCACACGGGCATAGCTTCATTCCAGCAGAAGTGTCGTCTATACCAGGTTTTTTCAACCAGTGGTACAGGTACCACCTGTGGTATATTGGCACCTGGCAGGTGGTACGCGACCATCCTAGAAAAGTGGTAGCGGGGGATGGGGAATGAGTTGAACCGGTGGCAGCACCGCACAAGCCTGAGCGAGAGATGGCTGGAGCTGCAGGGCTGACAGGGCTCAGTGGAAGTGCCAGGATCAGTGCTTCTTCAGGGCTGTCAGGGCTCAGCTGAAGCACCAGGATCAGCACCAGGCTCCAGCTGGAGCTCTGCGCTGATCCCGGTGCTTCTGCTAAGCCCAGAAGAAGCGCCAATCAGCTGGAATGTTGCAGCATCTACAGGGTCTTGTGATTTACATTCAGATACTTGGCAACTGATTCATATTTATGATGGTCACAGTGTCCCAGGGTCATGGAAGTGACCAAAACCTGCTGCAACCACCCAGCAGAGGGGGGGAATAAAAACCAAACACCCACCACCCCACCCCCGCTGCCAATCCTCAATAGAAATGCTCACAACAATGAAAACCTCAGACAGGAGGAAGAGTGCTGCCGGGCGGGCAGGCAGGTGTCTTGCTCGGCTGTGGCTTGGGGGGCACTTTTTTCAGTGCCATTTTAACTTCACACAGTCATAAGCAAACTGTTGTAAGTTGAGGACTACCTGTACTTCATCACTTTTTTCCTTTCTTTTTTTTTGGTCATCAAGTTTTTGACACCTTGCTAGGTGACTGGTGGTACTTGGATGTTGCCATATCCTAAAAGTGGTACAATGGGTGAAAAGGTTGAAAAGCCCTGGTCTATACTAGTACAAATATGCCTAAATCTGGGAAGTTCTCTGAAAATGGCTCAATATAATCCCCCATAAATATACTTAACTGTGCATTACGCTGACCCATCCCACCTGTGTAGCAGGGAGGGTATGTTGTGGACTTCAACCGTTAAAGTTTTGATTGGCAGGATCCAGGAAGAGAGCCTTCTCTGATGTTGCCCCTGCCCTTTGGAGTGTCTCACCCCCAAAGTTGAGGCATCTACCCCCCCTCTCTTGAAGTTTTGTTCTCTCACACTGCTTGCAGTCCTCAGTGTATGCCTCTGCCAGTCAGTCTCTTGCTCTGCTAATAGTGGCGTAGCCTTTCTCCTAAATCATAATATCCCCCAGATATGTAGGGGCTGCAACTATCACTGACCCTGGCCATTTTTCAGGTAGCTGGGAATTCTGGGAGGTGCAGATCCAACACATACGTAAGATATTAGGTTGGGGAAGGCTGCAAAATGCCATGGGATCTGAGACTCCGAAGCATAAGGGGTTTTTGATAAGTTCATGTCTCCTCTCAGATTGCACTAATTAAAGAAGACAGGCTTATCTGCTTTTGACTTCTAACTAAAAGTGGCATAACTCACAGTCACTGTGAGTTATGTAATAAGGCTCTTAAAGTCAAAATAAAGTTAAAGGAACAATCTGTTCCTCATAGAGAGGCTTTATCTTTTCCTATGTTCTCTCCACATTTTTCCCCAACTGCCTTTTCTTTAGTTTTGCATTTTATTAGTTTTGCTGAAACATTTTGTGGCAGTTATGAGCATATCCTTGGGAGGTCTTCCTTACTATTTTAGGAAAATAGCAAGTCCAGTTCTTAATTTCAAAAATACGTAGCAGAAGCAACAGAATTTCTTCTCATGCCCAAGTTATTTATGGTATCTGCCTATCTTCCCTAAGTAGTTAGCTGTTTATATGGCCTCTCTAGGGAGGGCATTGTAAGTGAGCTACTTCTCTGCTGATTTATGTAAAAAGGGACACGGCAAGATCTGAAATATTCATATTTTTAGCACCATGGATCTCTTGCACCCATTTAGCTCCTCTTCTCTTTAGCTCTTCTTTTTATTCAAGGCAGACCTGTGTCACCAGCACACCTCTTTCTGAAGTAAGAAAGGCATTTCGTCCTTGGGAGAGCAAGGAGTTTCCTTTGCAGGATGTTGATTCAGTCCCCAAACCAATCTGGCAAAACATTACATCACTTTTTAAACAAAGTGTTTTAATATAGATAGTGTACATTTGGACCAAAACATGAAAGTAGAATCGCCTCTCATCTCATTTTGATTATCATTCATGTCTCTCTCAGATGGAAACTCTGATTGATTGGTTCTCAACCAACATTATGCTGCTAAGTCACATAGCAACGTTTGTTCAAACAAAACTATCTGCTGTTTTATTACTTAAGAACATCAATGAATTGCCCTTTCCCCCGTATTTAGATCCATTTTTGACATATTTTAAAATAAGCATAGCAATAATAAAATATGCCATCCTAGATTTTTAACAGGAGGAAACTTTCACAAAAAACTATATTGGTATGACATTGCTGGGGGGGGGGGTTCAGGAGAAGGAAAGAATTGATAATGCTACCTTCTTAATATTGTATATCCGAGAGAGATAAAAATGCTTTGTGGTGTTGATGTTTCAAGAAAAAAAAACATGTATAAAATAAAACTTTGAAACTTTTTGATGTCCAAAGGGATAAATTTAAAGGCATCCAAGATGCCTTTTTCTTTTCCTGTTCTTTCAAATTCTTCACTGTGGCACCCACTGGTGGTTGGTAAATAAAACTACTAGCATTTAATTTATAGATGATGACTATCACTATTACTGAGTTTCTGCATCTGAAAATCATGATCAATTTATACTATAACAGTCAAATAACTTTGTTTCTAATTCTCTATTTTGTATCCCAGTCAGTGGTGGAATTCAGCCAGTTTGCATCAGTTCAGCAGCTAATTTTTTGTTGCCCAGGCCCAGAATGGACTTCCAGAAGCGGCATCCACAGAGAGAACCAGTTGTTCACATATCTGAATCCCACCACTGATCCCAGTTTATGAGTTTCTTTACATGTTTCCAGGGATGTGGTTGAAAAGCAGTTTAGGCATTATTGAACAAAAAGAAAATACACTGACCGGGACCTATATTGCATCCCAGCTGGGATATTGGGTTGCAGCCATGTCACCCACAAATCCAGGTAAGACTGATATTTTATTTGTCCCAGTATAAATTATATAGCATTGGGAAAGTACAAAGAAGTTTCACTGTAGATTTTATTTTTCCCCATTTTATCCACTAGCTCTTCAAAATGGAGAATGCAGGGGCCTTTAGACCATTAGGGGTAGTGTCATACCCCATATAAGAGAATTGCTTAAAATGGGAAAAAGGAATCCTACACCACATTTGTAAGAGCGCTATTAGTGGCAGCTTCTTTCCTCTTTTGTGACCTTGCAAGACATAGCCTACTACAGAGTTCCCCAACCTTTCCAGCTTGGCGGCCCGGAAGGAAAGGGAGCAGCAGGTTAATGAGCGCATGCACACATGCACACGCATGTGCAAATGGACACACACACGATGATGGCACTAGCGTGCATGCACAGGCACAAATGGGCCGTGTGCACCCTTGGCATGCATGCTGGCACCCGAGTGGATGCACAAATGGGCTGCATGTATGCAAACGGGCCGCTGCCACCTGTATGATGTTGGCAGCGGTGCTAGCGTCCCCACACATGCGCAAATGGGACCACTAGTGCCCCCATAGTGGTGCTACTGCAAGTGGGGCAGAGCTCACCAACTATTCCCAGGGCCTGGTGGCCAACAGGCCGCAGCCCAGTACCAGGCCATGGTTGTCAACTCTGATATATGATCAGTTGTAGTCTTGATTTACACATAGACAGAATGAGCTAAGAATAAAGTAAAAATTGTAAAGTGGGAAATGGATTATATCCCAGGTCAGACCTCCAATGATGGATCCAGATTACAGTTTTAATGACTCTACTCAAGTAAAAAAATAAAGAAATCCTAGTTAGAACATGACTCAAACCAAGGGACTTATCATTTCTATGATGCACTAATCAGGCAGAAACTCTTGCTTGCACATGCAGAGAACACTGCTATCTTCCCAGCCTAGGCACAGGCTGGAAAAGCACTTCCCATTTGACTACCTGATACGGCTGTGTGTAAGACCAAACAGTCAGGGAAATCCTGTAAATTTCCTAAATCAACTTTGTACAGTTTCTGACAATTAGAGCCTGAGGAAATTCACCAACCATGCTAAGTGAGATTGCAGATAAACAGTTCATGCAAGAGGGTTACCAAGCCCATGGCTAACTCTTGCCCTATTGCATCATTCATTGTGTAGGCAAGACATCTCCACATTGAGATGCTCCAGATTGCAATCCAGACAATAGCACTGGCCCATTGTTTTGGTTGGTTCCACTAATCAAATAACTTGTGTCAAAGGGCTGTGAACTGCACTTTATTTATTTACGGTGTCTTCAGCACAGGCCTGTTCTGGGATACTCTGAGTAATTCAAATCACTGACATCCCTCAGCTCTGGAAACCTGTGTAATCAGGGCTGCTGTCTAGTGCCATTAGCAAATACTTCTAGAAGTGGGTCAGGGCACCTCAGATGATACTCTGCTGCAAGGGGTTGTTGTTGAGAGATAGCCTGTATCTAAATATACACTAAAATGAGTTAGAAAACTTTGACTTACCTGTCCTCGGAATTTTAATTCCCCCCCCCCCCTATCTTATAGATCACATTGTAACAAAGGACAACAATACTGACCAGTATTTGTTTCTTTTGGCGATTCTTGGAGGGATAGTTCTTATACTACTTGTTCTGCTGTGCCTCCTTTTATACTATTGCAGGTAAAATGTCTCATTTTTATAGATAAATATATTTGTAGAATGGGTCAGTGTAAAACATATGAATGGAAGGAAAAGAGGTCAAATTATTTTCTATCAGGTCTTTTGTGGAACATTTTCATTTTTATGCAAATACATTTTAGCAAGCCTTCCATGAATTCATAATTTCCATAAGTGAACCAGTATGTTTGGATTCTGGTTACTAGTGTAAATAGGCTACCTGAAAATTATATACGAATTGTCCACAAACCTGCACCATTGAAATATGTTGGATTACTGGTCTAACACATCGCCACTGAGGAAAATTCTTTATGTGGACCTAAGTTTATTTTATCAACTTAACATATTATATTGTATATTATGTATCACATAATATACTGAATATTATCAAATTCATATTTTCAGAATTAATGGTCTTACCCTAAATAACTTTTGAAAATGGGATATTACAAATGTTAGTAACAGAAAACAAACAAAATAAGATAGATGATGCAGCTTGTATTAATTTTTCTATTTGCTTGTTGAACAAGCCATATTATGGAGTAATGTAATTTGAAACTTGAAAGTATCAAGAATAGTTTATGAAACTGTGGCATTTTTAAAACTGAAGTAAAATTTCTCTAATTCTAGCACAGTATATGTAGTCTATGTGATGTTTGCTGAAACAAGAGTTAAATCAAGAATAGTAGCATTTTTTCTTTCTTAAAAATTTCTTCAGTAAAACCAGCTTATTATTAAAGAAGTCCTATTAAATATATTGCCTGCTAAAAATAATTTTAACAAAAAGAATTATAAGGCTGACTTTCTTCTGTTATATCTGTATCTACTACGTTGTTTTTTATTACAGTATTTTTTTTTCATAATGAGATAATGAGTAGTTATCTCTACAATTGAAATATCTAATGTAATACAAGGAGATTTTTGAAGGTAAAAAGCCCTAAAAAATAAGGATATAAAAGTATACAACAGTTGGTATGCTTGAAAAAACAATATTGAGAAAGCTAATAAATAGAGTGGTAAAAAGAAGAAGAATTTCCATTCAGTTCGGGTTGCAAAATAAAATCAGGAGGTGTTATTTTGCCTGAGCCTCTTACAACTTACTATCTTAGCACTCTCCACTTACAGTGGACCACAATGCCCATAACTTCTACCCACCTGCCTTGGGCAGCCAGATTTATCATAATTGGAAGAGAGCATAGGTGTTTGAATACCTAAGTATTCACTAGATCATTCTTTTGCTGCAAGTCCCATTTAATTTTTTTCTGCTTTTTTTAACATTAGGAGAAAACTTTTGAAGCCCCGTCAATTATTTAAGAAACTACAGTTATCCCCAACACTCAGTGGTTCTAAGAAGGATCAATCAACTTCTATGTCCCATCTCAATTTAGTATTTTCCCAACGTGAATCAGAATTCCCTGGTGGGCTCTCCATTACTGGCAACAGTCACCCAGAATCCTCTGGCCACAAGGAAGTAGTGATGGCAGATGTTCATGTGGACCAAGGATGTTCTGTAGAAGAAGCAGATATGCATACCCCTGTGTTCCTACATACTTACAGCACCTCACAGGAATTTAGTCCCAGAGAGGGATGGCTTTCCCATGAGGAAAATGACCAAAGCCACATGTCTTTAGCAAGCATGGCATCTTTTTTTATAAACCCAAGGAAGTCTCTAGAGAAGACAGAAGGGTATGGTTTTCCTGACATGGGACACTCTAGATACAGTTACAGTACAATGTTAAGCCAGTCTTTATTTGAGAAGCAAGAGCAATCAATGTTCTCAGTTGAATTATCTAGCCCACATTCCCAACAAGAAATGCAGCCGCAACAGAGGCAGCCACAACACCTGGCTGCTCAAGCAGTATCCCAGCAACATTTGCAAGAAGCTGATACAGGTGACTGGAAACCACAGTACATTGTGATGACTGAATCATTCCAGATGCAGCCTCAGTGCACAGGATCCCTCAGTGACAAGCTTCTTACTAAGAAAGCTCAAATGGAGCTAAATGGAGGAAAGTCTTTGCCTCATCCTCGAGCATGGTTTGTTTCTTTGGATGGGAAACCCAATACAGTTAGACATTCCTACATTGATCTTCAAACAGCTGGAAGGAATGGAATTAATGATGTCAGCCAGGATTCTAGGGATGACATAAATGAGCCAAAATTTGCCAGAAAGGGAAGGGCAGATCATTTACAAGAAACCCACCAGCAAGTGCAGGTGTATCCACAGAAAGATTTGGATGAAGTGGACCAAATTGGCAGTAAATGTGAAACTATGGTTGGTACCCCTGAAGACAATAGTCCAAGATGTGTGTTGGAGGGAGGGAGAAGGAGAAGAGATAGCCAATTGCCCAGCCTGCAGGAGGAAACAATAAAGAGAAATGTAGAAAGTCCATCCAACCCTTTACCAAGTCCAGAACATAAAATCACTGGACGCAGTAAAGCTGATTGTGATGGTAGTGACACTGATGAATGTAATCATCAAAAGGAAGCTAAAAAGACTCCTTGGCAAAAGCGAGAGGAAAGACCAGTCATGCCATTCAATCTGAAGTAACGTATGTTAGATTTTTTTTTTGCGAAGAGAATATATAATTGCCTTTTTTATGAATGGAAGAAAAAAAAGGAAGTAATCTTTTGGGTGAGTTGCAACTGAAAAAGATTGTCAAGACATTCAAGACAATTTTTGTACAACTCAGCCAATTATTTTGAAAAGTCTGTATGAAAGTAGGATTTTGGATTCCATTTACTTGATATTGGCCATCAGGGACAATTGGATATTTTGATATGTGGTATGGCAGATTATAATCTCTGATTTTCCTGAATTGGGATCTGTGAGAAACTTTATTATTATTTATTATTTCTTTCTTATTTCTTAATTCAAATGTATCATAATGATGTTAGTAGAGTTCAACACTTGACAACTACAGATATGCATTATTTCAGTAATCTTGTTTTAGTAATCTTGTTTTTGTTTTAACATACCTATTTACAAAGTAGTTCCAAAATGTTGGCTATCTTTAGTCTGCCTAACCATCTTTTTTTTTCTTGACACAAAACTTGACAAGCTGTTCTTGGTATCTGAAGAGCCTTTTGTGAAGTCAGCTTTGATTCCTTCAATCTCCATTCTAAGTGCCTTTTTTACAGGAACAATGAACAATGTTTTCTTTTGCTAGTGACTTGAATAATCAGAAAAAAAATCTGAAACTATCTGTTCTTTAGTTTGCATGCTATCAAATGCTCTACTAAATGACTATTTCAAAACACGTGTATTCACTAGTTTTGGTGTGTTCTGTTTAGCAAGGGTAGACTATAGGACATCTTTGAAAACCCCAAAGTAGCCAAAACAGTTTCACTGATTGTATATATGATGTATATAGTTTCAAGTAACGTAGATTTTGGACCAAGCAAGTGGATCGAATGTCTCCTAAAAATGTCACACAGAATTGTTATAAACTATCCAAAAGTGATATAATCAAAACAGATTTCTGTTTATTTTCTCTTAATAAAACTGCTTGGTTATCCAAAAATTATAATTCAAAAATGAAGTTTTTGAAAACTTTAATTTTTTTTAAAAAAATCCTCTTTGAAATCACAATATTATTATTGAAAAATAAAATACTGAACATGTAATGTGAGAGTTATACTTACGGATTTTGGACCAAGCAATGTCAGGCAGAATTGTTATAAACTATCCAAAGTGCCAGATAGATTTCAGTTTATTTTCTCTTAATGAAACTGCTTGGTTATCCAAAAATTATAATTCAAAAATGAAATTTTTGGAAACTCATGATTTTTTAAAAAATTCCTTTGAAATCACAATATTATTATTGAAAAAATAAAGTAATGAACATGTAATGTGAGAGTTATACTTAATTTGCCTATGTCCTGTGATAAATATTCATCAAATAAATATCAGTTATTACATGAATTTATAGAATGAATTAATAGTCATACAATGCAAGGTAGAAAATTGTACTATTATTTATTTATTTATTTATTAGTTGAATTTATATACCGCCCTATTCCCGAAGGACTCAGGACTTATCTTTGACATTTGCTTGTCCCTTACCTTTTCCTGCAATTTTCCACAAATTAAACATTTTTAGCTTCCTTGGGTCCAAGAACACTATTCTGTGTCTTGAAGTACCTGTTCCAAGGAGAAAGTAGCCACCTGAAAGAAATTTCACTAGGCATGCTAGTGCGGGTAGGTTTAGCACATTGTCCATGTAAGAAACCATGGCTTCTTTTAGATTAATCCAGTAGTAGACTAGAAAACTACAGGATTTAAAAGCAAAAGAGATAGAGGAAGCAACAACCTTTCTTCCATCTAGCATACGTGCCACCAATTTTCTCTTGTTGTTGGTTTTTCCTAAACAGAAAAAAAAATCTGCAAATGATACCTAGCTACCCACTACAAAAGAGTCTGCAATATTAGTCAGGGAACACCTGTCAGCTGACAACAGCAGTTTGCTAGGTTGTAATCATAGTTAATTCTTTGTTCTGATTGGGACTCATGACTCGCAAGGAGAATATAAATAAAACCCCCACAAAGGAAGTATACTACAAGTAATCTTCAACCTACAGCCATTCATTTAACAACCATTACAACCAATCCTTGCACTTTATACTGTTGCAGCAGACCCTCCAATTTTCTCTTTGTATGCATATAGCAGCACTACCAGAAAATCACAGTGATGCCACCATGATCCATGAGGTTATTTTAAATGTGTCCCCCAATATTGTTATTTTTTCTTCCATTCAATTGCCCCTGCAGTTTTCTTAGCAAGGGTTTTCAGAAGTGTTTTGCCATTGCCTCCCCCTTAGGACTGAAAGAAAGTGACTGGCCCAAATTTACCTAGCAGGCTTTGTGCTGAAGTTAGGAATAAAACTCATGATCTCTTGGTTTCTAGCCTGCTGCCTGAACCACTATACCAAACTAGTTACGAATGTGGATGTTAAAAAAAAAAGGTAAAGGTTCCCCCGCACATGCGTGCTAGTCATTTCCAACTCTAGGGGCCGGTGCTCATCTCTGTTTCAAAGCCGAAGAGCCAGCGCTTGTCCGAGGACAAACATTGAAAAAGCCATTGTATAATGATTATAGTCACTGTGATCTCCAGATGTGAATCAACCATTAAAGGAAAGGTTGTCCATGAATTGCCTGCCAGGTTAGAACCAAAGTTCTTGGCCCTCTCTATTTCTTGGAACTAAGGCAAACTTACACCCTTCTCAAAGGATTTAACATATACTAATCACAGTGGGGATTAATCTATAGCAATTAATGGTAATATTACAGTAAATGTCAGGTCAATGCTTTTGTTCTCCTTCAAGAGAATAGGAGGATCTGCTCCAGATGTTCACTTGGATACTTTACAGTGCTCTACTCTTTATTATATTTAGTAGGGAACTAGTAATGTTTTTCTCAAAACAAGGCCTTGAACTGGTTCAGATGTAACATATGACAAACTTCCAGGAACCTCAACTGTATCTGCTTTTTTGGATTTGTAGTCTTGGCTTCCTACCACTATCAGCTGTCGCTGCCTGTGAGGTTGCAGTCTTGTCAAGTGTACTAATGTTGCCCCTCCCCCAATTATTTAGGAATTGACACATTGTCTTTTCTGGCAAGAGATGTCACATTGTTGTCTAAGCCTTCTCTCAAGGTAGGTGGATATTTACAGCACCAAAAGAGAAAACTTTTAGAGTCTGTCCTTGAAACAAGAGAGTATCCTTCCTAGATTCACCCTATAGCCACTTTTCTTAATGCTATCCACGCAACGTAACTCATTCTTAGGCTTGCAAAGGGAAAAGGAGGACTTATTTCTGCCATTTCTGTTCATTTAGGCAGCAAGACCTTCTTTGGATACTTTATTCTGGAACTCCTGGAGGGCTTTTGCACTAAGCAGCAGCAGCTTTCACACAAAAGACTTGTCCAAGATTAAATTAGGGTTCATTCTGAACAGTGTTCACATCACTAACCAGCTATATGGCCTGAGTTCACTGCTCAAGGTGATATACGTAGGACACTCCCTCCCTGTTTTTCCCTCCCCCCCATCTTGTGAGGCACATGGGACAAGTGAGAATGACTGGCCCAAAAGTCACCCAGGGAGCTCCATGGCTAAGAGTCGATCAGAAGCCAAATCACCCTTGTGCCAATCCAACACATTAGCCACTACACCACACTGCCTCTACTAGTTCTTGGCTGACTGCCATTACTTTTCAGCCTTGCCTGCCTTCCAGGTGGCTGTGAGCATATAATGATATAGATCAAATCCCAATGGATAGCACTGAGGAAAGGCAGCATAAATATATAGTAGTACATAAAAATTTGGAAAACTCAACAGTGGCCACAGGATTGGAAAAGATCAGTTTACATTCCAATTCCAAAAAAAGGCAGTGCCAAAGAATGTTCAAACTACCGCACCATTGCACTCATTTCTCATGCTAGTAAAGTTATGCTTAAAATCCTACAAGCTAGACTCCAGCAGTATGTGGACCGAGAACTACCGGAAGTACAGGCAGGATTTCGAAGAGGCAGAGGAACTAGAGATCAAATTGCCAACATACGTTGGATCATGGAGAAAGCTAGGGAGTTCCAGAAAAACATCTACTTCTGCTTCATTGACTATGCTAAAGCCTTTGATTGTGTGGATCATAACAAACTGTGGCAAGTTCTTAAAGAGATGGGCGCACCAGACCATCTTATTTGTCTCTTGAGAAACCTATATGTGGGCCAAGAAGCAACAGTGAGAACAGGACACGGAACCACTGATTGGTTCAAAATTTGGAAAGGAGTCTAGCAAGGCTGTATACTGTCACCCTGCCTGTTTAACTTATATGCAGAGCACATCATGAGAAAGGCAGGGTTAGAGGAATCAAAAGTTGGAATTAAGATTGAGGGAAGAAATATCAACAACCTAAGATATGCAGATGATACCACTCTAATGGCAGAAAGTGAAGAAGAACTAAAGAGCCTCTTGTTGCGGGTGAAGAAGGAGAGTGCAAAAGTTCAGTTGAAACTTAACATTAAGAAAACCAAGATCATGGCATCCAGCCCTCTCAATTCCTGGCAAATAGATGGGGAAGAAATGGAGGTAGTGACAGATTTTATTTTCCTGGGCTCCAAGATCACTGCAGATGGGGACTGTAGCCAAGAAATTAAAAGACGCTTGCTCCTGGGGAGGAAAGCAATGGCAAATCTAGACAGCACACTAAAAAGCAGAGACATCACCCTGTCAACAAAAGTGCGTATAGTCAAGGCTATGGTCTTCCCAGTTGCAATGTATGGCAGTGAAAGCTGGACCATAAAAAAGGCTGAGCACCAAAGAATTGAGGCCTTTGAACTATGGTGCTGGAGAAGACTCCTGCGAGTCCCTTGGACTGCAAGGCGATCAAACCGGTCAGTCCTAGAGGAGATCAACCCTGACTGCTCTTTAGAAGGCCAGATCCTGAAGCTGAAACTCAAATACTTTGGCCACCTAATGAGAAGGAAGGACTCACTGGAGAAGAGCCTAATGCTGGGAAAGATTGAGGGCAATAGAAGAAGGGGACGACAGAGAATGAGGTGGCTGGATGGAGTCACTGAAGCAGTAGGCGTGAGCTTAAATGGACTCCAGACGATGGTAGAGGACAGGAAGGCCTGGAGGAACATTGTCCATAGGGTCGCGATGAGTCGGACACAACTTCGCAGCTAACAACATAAAAAAATAGGAGCCCTCGTCCAACCATGGTTAAAATAAATTCACATTCTATTCTAGGTCATAAAAATTTATTAGACTCAAAGCCAAAATGAATGTGTGCTCCTCTTTTCATTAGAGAAGATGCTACAAAAAGTTGAAAATAGAGGAGTGGATGGTGCAGAAAATTTTGATAGATTTTGATACAAGGTCAAGGTCTAGAAAAAAAATGAGAGAACAGTGCAGCTAATCAAATTCATAATTATTTATTTATAAAATGTATTTGTCATTCATCTTGTATCCAACAACCCTGGGTAGCTTACAACATAAAAAAACATTGAAAAACATTAAAAGCATCCACTGTAAAAACACAGCAGATAAGAACATTAACAGATAAAATCATAGACACAAGATGGCAAAGAGGGGAGCCAGCCACATGTGGGTGAGGAGGTGGCATTGACTCTCTCATTGGGTCCCCAAGCCATCTGACAGAGCCAGACTTTTGAAACCTCAGGCGGGTGTGAGCCAATCTCACCTCAGGGTTAAGATGTTCCAGAAGGAAGGAGCCATGGCACAGAAAAATCTTCTCCTGGATGCCACCAGCCGAAATTCCTTGGCTCACAGGATCCACAGTATATACTAGAGGACAGGACTAGGCTGAAAAAACAGGGGACTGATCTTTCTCTTTAAAAAAAAGGGGGTGGGGAAAATAATCCATCTACCTAATAGCAATTAAAGGTAAAGGTTCCCCCGCACATGCGTGCTAGTCGTTAGGTAGATGGAAATAATTATTTCCATCTACCTAATCCATCTACCTAATAGCAAAATCCAAATTTTGTGGCAAGTGAAAAAACAGGAGAAAGAAAATGACTGGAAATCATTTTTAGTGGGTGCATTAAGAAAAACAAAGTCAGACAGAACTAATTCCCTGGTAGCTAGAGGGAGTGGCTCCACTGAGAATACACTCTCAGCTTCCTTGCCTATATCCATACATGGCTGTTAATCACAAAGCAAAGACTTCTGAACATTTATGGACTGAGTGATTAAATGCCTATAACATCATAACACTGCAAATCTAAACTGGCTGCTCTTTTTTTCACACCAGTCCATGGCTTCCTTCTCCAGGGAGCATTTGACTGCTTCTTGGTTGTCTTTTTGACTCAGCGGCTGGCAGGGAACACCATAGCTGCAATTAACTGAGACTTTTTGATAGCCTCTTGGCAATAATTCTCATAGCCACACTAGGCCAAGGTCACTGCTCAATAAACAGTGACATCTGCTCCATTGTACTTTCATGGACTTATTGCTTTATTGTTTGAAATGAAGCCATTGGCAAGGAGAATGTAATTACTGTGTGCAAATGGAGCACTTCTCATAAATAAAGCAAGTACCATTTTAGTTAAGGCATCATGCTAAAAATCAGAAGACCCTGAGTTTTAGTTCTGCCTTGGGTATGAAAAACCAGCTGGTTTTGGACAATCACTCACTTTCACCTCAAATCACCTCATAGGGTTGTTGGTGTGGAGAAAATTGGAGGAAGTTACTTTGGATTTGTTAGCTGTCTTGAGATATTTGCAAATAATAATAAAGGTGGGATAAAAATCAAATAAAAACCATGATCCTGATTTAAGATGTCCAAATTGGGATAGAGAAATTGTGGGATGTGTTTCAAGTCATTGAATAAAGTAAGTATGGAAGACTGATGATAAAAAGGCTCCATTTTCCAAAATACTGAATTTAGGGACAGAGTAAAGGATTTATTAGTATTTAATTTTCTTAAGGTTTTTTTTTTGTATATCTGCTCCTTCCAGGCTCATAGAAACTTAAAATAGATTCCAGTATTAATAAAAGGTAAATGTAAAGGTTCCCCCACACATGCGTGCTAGTCGTTTCCGACTCTAGGGGCCGGTGCTCATCTTCCATTTCAAAGCCAAAGAGCCAGCACTTGTCCAAGGACATCTCCGTGGTCATGTGGCTGGCATGACTAGACGCCAAAGGCGCACGGAACGCTGTTACCTTCCCACCGCAGTGGTCCCTATTTTTCTACTTGCATTTTTACGTGCTTTCGAACTGCTAGGTTGGCAGAAGCTGGGACGAGTAACAGGTGCTCACTCTACTATGCGGCACTTGGGATTCGACCCGCCAAACTGCTGACCTTCTGATCAACAAGCTCAGCATCCTAACCCACTGAGTCACAAACCATAATTTGCAATATAAGCTTTTTTTCCAGCAGAGAAAGCTCATTTTAGAATACAGATATATAGTAAAAAATTACTGAACAGACTTTGAGGTTCTAAAATCACAGGGTTTTTTAAAAATTTCAGAGCCATAAAAATGCATCTAAAAACAATAAGAATAGAAAGACATAACTTCTTATTTTAATATAAATGAAATATTGAATTTTGGTGTTGGTGCTACCCATTTTGGAAAATAAATGCAATACTTAAAAGGTAAACATATTCCTGAACCAGAAACTTGCATACCAATTTAAAAGGATAGGTGGGGTACAGGTATCAGTTCCCATACGAAAATTGGAAATCCAGAACAAATATTGCCTTTCATACAAGCAACATTGCACATAAGGGATGAAGTTTGCCTCATGATACTGCAATACATTTCTCTCCCACTCTTTCATGCACCTGCATGCATGCAACAAATTACCTAGGATTAGGGTTATGTCATTTCTGGTGAGATATTTTCCCTTGTAAGCAATATTTCCTACAATTGTTGGAATTACTCTATTCAGAACTTTAAAGATGTGAACCTGAAGAACCCAAAACTTTGGAGAGGAACTGCCTCCTGTTCCTATGTTGCCCACTCTTGGCCTTCACAAAACATCACCTGGATTCATTGTACCATCTTTATCAACTTCAGCATGTGTATTCTTGCTTTGCTAAGGCTGCCTGCCTGAAGAGTCTCTTCTAAATTTTAAATATTCCAGTATTTAAAATTTAAATATTCCTAAGCCAAAAAATTAAAATGTGTACCTAATCACAAGAATTGGCTGAATTTGCTATGTACAAACCTTATGTGAGAACTTAGTAAATTACTTGTTTAATGGATAGTCAGGTTTAAATTGTTTCTTCAAAGGATCTTTATCTTATTCTGAAAAATAAATATTATTTACTAAAAATTGGAAAGTAACACTGTGACAAATATTTTTTAAAAAAACAACCTTGCATGCCGCTCTTACTCTGCCTTTTTATAATGTCATCATAATGATGAATTCTCCATCATTATTCTTGCCTTAAACAGTAGTACTCCACTTAAGATTGACAGAATTCTAGACATGTTATTTAACAGCCAGGAAACAGTTTTGCAGGATGTTAGCTGACAACTGTAGAATCCATGAAGCAGCGTAAAGCCCTAATTTTCGGCTAACCAGGAAGAACAGGTGCTATGAACCTATCAGAAGCCAGCAGGTCAAAAGGCAAGGAAAGGGCAAAGCTTTCCAGTATCCTTTAGCATTAGATGAAAAATATTTCTCTTGTTAAAGAGGAAAACAATTTTATGATCAGCAAACTTGCTGCTTACAATTCTTTTTAAAGAGAATACTCTAGAATGCCTTTTGTGCAGCATGGAAGCCTCAGGTGCATTTTTTTAAAAGTAGAAACTATTTTTTTTTTAAAAAAGTGATGGTAACCTCCTTTCAAATTAACTAAATTCTAAATAAGAGTAATGCCAACATTTCTTTTATTACCCATATTTATTGGAAATAAGATATTTTTTTTGCTATTCTGACAATTGTCCTCTAAGGCTGGACAACCTTTCAGAACAAAATGACTCCCCACCCCCACAGCCTTGGCAAGAGGGTCATCCCTCCTCTCTCTTCGAAGATTTGCTTCACCCACACACATTATGCATCATCTGAAGCACGGTCCATCGCCCTCTGATAGGAAGAATTATTCCTTGACAGTTTGCCAGCTGCTATTTGGTATTTACTCCGCTCCGTCCCGTGAAAATACATGGCAAATACGCGGCCAGAGCAGAGAAAATGTGAAGCTCCGCTATTCGTCACGTTACATGGTTCCGAAATCCGTTTCGGCCCCTTTCATTTTAGCACGACAGGCTGCTCAACCCTTACGGTTGCCGGACTCGGGCGACGCGCATGAGCTCAGCCACTGTGCTTTTTTCAGCAATCCAGGTTTAAGCGTCGCGGCTTGCGGGGCCAGGCATCGTCGCCTCCTCTCGGTCTAACCTACCCCGGGTGAGCAGCACCCACGGAGTCTGTCGGAAGAGCAGGCAAGCGACGACATTCATTGAGGAGCCACCGTCACGCGCCGTCCCAGCTCCAGCTCCTCGGACGAGCGTCAGGGCAATTGCTACCTGAGGGATGAACCTCCGCCTGACAGGAGCTGAGGGAGTCGGCCGCTAGGAGGCGCTGCTCTGGCGGCTACGGCCCATCAGCCTGCGCGTCGGACCAGCTGCCTTTCATAGGCTCCTGTCGGGGAGTCCCTCCTCCCCTCCCACCCACCTTCTCCCCGTGATGGCGGAGGACAGTGAGTCTGCCGCCAGTCAGCAAAGCCTCGAGCTGGACGATCAGGACACCTGCGGCATCGACGGCGACAATGAGGAGGAGACGGAGCACTCCAAAGGGTAGGGTCGGCGTGGAGGCGCCCGCAGGAGCCGCCGCCGCCCTTCCGATGCTCCTGCCAGTCTGCTCGCCCGGGCTTGCCCAGGAGCTGCAGCGCGTTGCACGAGCGCGCGGTCGGCCCGGCCGGGTCGGGAACTAGCTTGGGAACAGCCTGACCCTGCCCTGAGCCGATTTCCTGCGGCAGGGACGGAGGCAGCTGCAGCAACCCAGGAATGGCGATCAGGGGCGGCCCTCGCGGCGCAGAGGCCACGCGGGTCACGGAGCAGCCTTCCGGGCTGAGGCTTGAGCGCGAGGTGGGAGAGAAGAGCCGCCCCCCTTTGCTGCCGGGGAGGAGGAGGAAGGCGCCAGGCGGGCAGGCTGCGTTTCCCTGCCGTGGGGAGGCTTAGTGGTCGGCGCGTGTCGTTGACACCCGCAGGCTGGCGTCGCTGCCGGGACCGAGGCTTTGGCCTGCCGACTTCCCCCGACGGCTGTCTGCTACGGTTTCCGTGCCAGCCCCCCTCCCGCCGCCCTCCTCCTTTCCTTTGTGACCACCTCCCATCCTTCGCACCGCTCGCCAGGCGGGCAAGAAGCACCCGCGTCGTCGTTTCCCCTTCGGGGAGGGGTGGGTGGGAGCCGGGCTGGAGTGGCGGCGGCCCTTCCCACTGCCCGGCCCTCCTCGGGGGGCGGCTGGCTCGCTCTCGGGATCCCGGGGGCGGCGGGAGGCTGGATCAGCTCCTTAGATCGATCAGTGCGCATCAGAGGAATGGGCTGTGGGGAAGGACGAGGTGACTGACGTGCGCCTTCTGCACATGATCTACATTAGCTGGCCCGGGTTTTGGACTTGCAGGTGTCCTCCGTGGCACATCTCCGATGAAGCGTCTTGGAGGACTCCAAAGCGTTTTTGGTGATGTTCTTCTTGCTCTGACCTGTAATGGATATTTTTCTTTCTGAGGCTTTCTGCTACCATCTCATTCTGTATCTTTAGGATCTCCCCACCCCCCAAAACAGAGCAGAAGAAAAGCATAAATAAATAATAACATCTTTGGGGATGGTGTTATGTGCCTGATTTCACTGTGGGATCCAACTTTAAACTGCTTTTCAATGCCTGGTGAGGTTCAAGCAGATACAGGAGTTTATTTTCCACAGCCAGCCATCCTATAGTGGAAAGGTTTAGGAGACAAAATTTGCAGACAACTTTTTTTTCCAAGTTCTGTGTTAAACCCCAGTGCATACATAAACATTCAGGATACTTGAATGATCGGTTCTAGCTGAAAGACTAGGTTATAATTCACCTTCCTTGGTTGCTATTTAGGGTCTTGTGTGAATCTAGTATTGTAACTTGCAAATTATTGATTAGCATGTTATGTAAAATGAAACAGTTATTTAACAAGCCACGTTAAGCAACCAATGTTTAGAAGTATGCACAAACCATAGTAGGATAAGTAGCTGGCTTCAAATTAATCTGAGGCCATACCAAACATAATGTAGCTTTGCACATTTATGAACTGAGATACTGTTTGGTAGTGCAGTTTATGGCAAAATATATTCTGTTGATCAGGCTGTGGCTTAGTATGTAGTAGCCATTGATAAGTATTTCTTTAAGTTGAAAAGTCTCTTAGAATATGGAGACTACGTGCATTGCTTCCATTAAAGAAATCATATATTTATTTTGGCTCATTCAAGGATTTTAAAGGAGAGAGCAGATGTTATTATATTGATGTTTATAAATTTCCCATGTTTTCTCAATATGCTAGTCTTTCTTACCAGGAGAAACAATTTGGCAAAATACCGAGTTTTTCTATCAGAGCTAGGAACTTTCTTCTGATAAATGTTCCTCTTCAGAGAGCTTATGCTTTGAGAATTGAATTCAGGTTCTGTTGAAGTTAATCCAAAGTCTTAAAATGGGGGAACTGTTTTAGGACACTGAAACAAATAGGCAGTGTTTTGCTTTGACTACAATGTTTTGCAAATTCAGTTATTGTGGTTTAATTGTTAAGTCCTACATTTATATGGAAAATGTAGCTTTACATGTTGCTATTTAATTTTTAGTATGAGCATAGAAACCTTGATGAGAAAAATCATATGCTTCTATATTCAGATACCATACCGAATTATAAATCTTAGACATATTCTATTATAATTTATTGTGAAGATTTAGTTCTTGATTAGTACATATTTCAGTGTTTATCATGAAAACTCAGAATATGGAAATACTTGAGTAAATTGTGGTTAATTCAATCATGGACAAACACGTTATTGAAATAATTGCTACTCATTTAGGCTAAGTGCTGTAAAATAGGGCTACAATTCTTCAGGATGTCTTCTAGCTTTACTAAGACCTTTTGTATGTGAAGCACATGACCTGTCACCTACCCAATCTTGTTTATTCCAGGTGTGTTGGGATCTAATGCTTAGTAAGAGTAAGAAATCTAGGAATTATAGACTGGCACATCTGCTACCTGCTTAGAGCCTCTGGGAGTAGGCAGCATATCATTGAAAAAGAGAGATAAAAGAAATAAACAAGGCAGCACTGCATAAATTCTGAATTCTAAAAATATAAGCAAATTGTATTCAGTATGAATGATACAAAGCACTTTAGAAATTGACTATTAATTAAAAATATCTCATTTTGAAACTTAGAAAACTGACAATTATTTATAGTTTGTTTTTCTTTTTTAAATCAGACCAGTACTTTGATATGTTGTGTTTTTCTTATCACATAGGCTTGCCCACACCCTGATATCACTTACGGAAACATCTACAGTAGTATGAGAAATGTTTCTAAAATTAAACACATATGTATATAGTATAAGTAATCTAAAGAAGTAGGAAACAAGTTTAATTTGATGCTTAGCCATGGTACTATAAAACAAATTTGCAGAGGTTACACTTTCGCTTTGCTTTTGAAATAAGATTTGATATGATTATATTGCTTTGTATTATATTGAATAATAATAATGGTGCTCTTTGAGTCCATGTAGCCAATTCCTATGTGAATTACATGCAAAGTAGAAAAATGGTCATACTATTGAACGGATACTAGATAGTACCTGTTCACTGAAATATAATGTTTTTGTCATATAGGTCAGTAGTCCCCAAACTTTCCAATTCTGCAGACTGGCAGGGGTGGGGGAGAGAGGATGGTTTTGTTCCTCCACTTGCGCAAATGGAACTTTGCATAGCTTGCACACTCGCCTGCTGCTTGCGTGGTTGGTTCTGAATGGGTTGTGGCCCAGTACTGGATCAGGGGTTAGGGACCTGTGTTTCCTTATGCTTCTCCCTCTGTTTGACTTGCTGTAAAAAAGGAGAGAAAGATAAAGTGGCAGCATAATAGCTTGGGTTGGTAGCATGAAAAGTTCTGTATAAAAACACCCTTATATGGGGTTAGGTTTTATTAACTTAAGTAAGGTTTGCTTCTGAATAATTGTAGACAGTTGTATGATCAACATAAAAAAGTAGAAGGTAGAGACCAATCACTTATATATTCATAGTCTCATCTAGTTAGAAGGGACCTTAACAGTCATCTAATCCTTAGAATTCATCCACCTGCTCAGTGTACGGTCTGCTACAGCAGGGCTTTTCAACTGGTGGTACGTGTACCACTGGTGGTATTTTGGCATCTGGCAGGTGGTACGCAACCGTCCTAGAGAAGTGGTAGTGGGGGGTGGGGAGGAATGAGCTGAAGCGGCGGCAGCGTTGCACAAGCCTAAGGGAGAGACAGCTGGAGCTGCAGGGCTGTCGGGCCTCAGCAGAAGTCCCAGGATCAGCACCAGGCTCTGGCTGATTGGCACTTCCGAATGCAGTGCGTAGCTGGAGGTGGACGGAAAAGGAGAGGGGAGAGAGGAAAGGATGTAAAGAGATGAGGTTTGGGCGAGAAAGGGCCAGTGAGGGGCTGCCCCTGCCTCGCCCCTGGGCGCACGCACAGGGGCCACCGAGAGCCCGGCATCCCTACTGAGCACTCAGAAAGAAAACAAGCAAGCCCAGGCTGACTAGGTGCTGATTTACAACCTTGTATCTACCACCAAAGCCAGAATGCACTCAGCCTTAGATCCGTGGGGCAGCCCTGGAACCAGCAAGGAGCCACCTGGTTGCCTCAGCACCGCCCGCACCCCGCTCCCTGGGTGCTTGCGCAGGAAGCAGTGATAGAGCATGCAGGCCTGGCATCCCTGCGGACCGTGCTCTCAGCGCTTTGCAGATTCATTTTTTTAAGCTACCCGAGGCTCCGGGCAAGAGGTTTCCCATTCAGACCTCTCCTCCCTGTCATTGCCTCTGTGCCTGAAGGGCCTTTGTGTGGCTCTCAGCTCACCTCTCCCAGGCTTGTGCACGGTGTTTGTGTGTGTCTGTTTGTGCATGCGCTTGCAGCCTCACACTGTGACATTGGGGAGGAAAAAAAGGAAGAGATAAAGAAACTGCGATGGGAGCTTCTTGCAGCCTTCCACAGGGCTGAGGGCGGGAGCTGAGAGAAAGAAACAAGTACTCCAAAAAAAACCCCAGCTTTCATTAGTTTGCAGCCTGCCATCGCAGAAGGTCTCTGTTGAGGGCGCGGGGCTGCAAAGGGTGAGACCCCCCCCCACATGCGTACACACACACAAACATGTGCATAGGTCTGGGAGAGGTGAGCTGAGAGCCACACGGAGGCAATGACGGAGAGGGGTCAAAATAGGAAGCCTCTGCGCTACCTGCCTGTTGCCATCACTGACTGGAGCCTCTGGCACCTTAAAAAAAAGAGAGGGAGGGAGGGAGGAAGGAAGGAAGGAGTCAGGGAAGGAGGGAGGGAGTCAGGGAAGGAGGGAGGGAGACGCAGCTTAAAAAAGGGGAGGAAGGGAGGGAGGGAAGGAAGGAGGAAGGGAGAGGCAACTTGGTTGGAAATGCCCCAGTTCAAAGGAGAAAACAATTTTGTGTTCTGTTTTGTCACAGACAGAACTTTATTTTATTTATTTTTTTATTTTATTTCCATTTATATCCCGCCCTTCTCCGAAGACTCAGGGCGGCTTACAAGCTTAGCAGTAGCCTTCATTCTATGTATATCCAAGTTAACATTGGTATTCTTGAATTGTGAGCTCTTAGGGAAGTATCCCCTCCGTGTGTTGCTAACAGCCATTTCCAGTGGAGAAAAAAGGGCAAAGCAGACTGAGGAAAAGTATTTTCCTTTGCTATATTTTCAGCCTGAATTAGACCAAGGCTGGCTCCCTACAAGAGAGCCCTTTTAAGGATTATGTATTAATAGAAAAGCAACTAAGCTACCTCTGTTCCTAAACGCTAAAGCTGTTGCACATAAAAAATGGAGGAGCTCTGATCAACTGTCAAAGCACCATTTTGACAGTTTTGCTGTACTGTTGCCTGTGGACGCCCCCACTAAATGCAAGCACGGAATAAACTGAGCCTGGTTTGTTCTCAGTCTTTTTAAGTGGCCACAAACTACTAGCAAAAGTGGCATTTGATCCCAAGGCAAGGAGGCATGTTTCCCCTTTTGCATTTGAGCATCCAAGAAGGGATGGCAAAGGAGAAAGTGAAAGAGGAAAGATAAAGAAAAATAAGGAAAGAGGGGAAGAGAGCAAGGAAGGAAAAAGAAAGAAAAAGGGGAGGGAAGAAGAAAGAAAGGAGAACGAAGAGGGAAAGGAAAAAAGAAAAGGGAAGAAGGAAGGAGATTATAATGAGAGGGAGGGAAACTGAGGGAAGTCCTGACTTAACACTTGGCACCAGCAGCCCTGCTGCCCTTTTACCATCCCCTTGCCCCCTTCTCCTAGCCTGCCCTGGTGGTTTCCCATCATATTGCAAAGGATGCTTTGGTTACAAAGCTGGGTCTCCTCACAGGGAGAGGGAGTGGGCCTCCCTCTGACCCATGCGCTTTGCCCTCCTGCACCCAACATGAGCAACCAGGCCAAGGAGAGTGAGCGCAGCTGCAGCAGCAGCAGCAGCCTCAAGAAGGAGGTAAGCGCAGCTGGGTGCCCCCTCAGGGAAGTGGGGCTGGACTGAGTTGAGCTGCAAGGTTCTGGTGGCCCAGGAGCTCAAGGGCTGGGTGCTTGTCCTCTGCTGCCCAGGGCTCTTGGCAGCCCGCACCACTGTCCGTGTTGTGATTCAGGGTCAGCCTGTGGGTTCGGCAGTTGGGTCGGACGACTCAGAGGAGGAGGAGGAGGGGGTGTTGAAGAACTTGCTGAGGGGATTGGACAGCTTGATGAGAGCCCCCAGCCAGGCCCCTCTCATCTGGTCACGACGCAGACCCAGCTGTGTGAGCCTGACAGCGTGGATGAAGATGACCCACAGCTGGCCCTGTTCAAGGATGCCCGACGCAGGAGGCAGTCAATCAGGAGTAAACAGAGGAAGGCATTGGGGCTCCTCGGAAGGAGGCAGAGAGAGGCCACGCCCTGAACTGTATTTAAGGGGAATGTGTGGGAGGGCTGGTTTGCTGAAGGCAACCGCTTGGAAAGTTCCTGTTTCATAGCTCCTGTTTCATGGTTGGTGTCTTGTCTTGCTCTGTTTTATGTGAATAAATTTGGCAGGCTTTATTCCAGCCTCTTGCCTGCTTTTGCTGCAGGGCCGGTAGCAGGCTGGTACAGAACAGTCCGCGAGTTCCCCGCATGGACCAAGAGGGACGGTGAGGCTTCTCGGATGGACCACGCCCTGGTGCCCACCCCCGTTTCACTCCCCCTCCACTGGAGACCCCTGGATCCCCCCACAGCCCTGCCCCCCCACAGGTGCCCCCAACTAGAAATGTTGAGCTGGCCACACACCCCAGCCAATGACTCTGCTTGTCAAAAGGTTGGAAAAGGGAATCATATGGTCCTGGGACTATGACCATCAGAAATATGAATCAGTTGCCAAGCATCCAAATGTAAATCACATGTCCCTGGGGATGCTGCAACAGTCATAAGTGTGAAAAATGGTCATATGTCACATTTTTCAGTGCCATTGTAACTTCGAACAGTCACCAAGTGAACTGTTGTAAGTCAAGGACTACCTGTACTTTATCACTTTTTTCCTTTTTTTTTTTTTTTGGTCATCATGTTTTTGACACCCTGCTAGGTGACTGATGGTACTCGAATATTGCCATATCCTAAAAGTTGTACCATCGGTAAAAATGTTGAAAAACCCTGTGTTACAGCATCTCTGACAGATGATCATCAACCTCTGGTTGAAGAATTCCAGAGGAGGAGAAATCACAGTTCGTATAATGTCCTGTTCTGTTGACTGAGATCTAATACAATTATGAAATTCTTCCTTAGTCTGCTCTAATGGTGGCTAATGTCTATGTTACAGCAACCCTTTAGATATTTGAAAACTCTTATATATCTTTCCCTCAGTGGTCTCTTCTGTAAGCTAAAAATATACCGAACCTTTAGCCACTCCTTATGGTACTTGGTTTCTTCACTGTCTTCTTGGGCTTTCCAATTTTCTCTGTTGTTTTAGAACTGTGATGGCCAGAATAGAATAGAATTATTTCCCATGATCTAGAATTTGCATATCAGTTAATACACCAAAGAGAGCATTTATCTTTTTAGCACCCAAATTACACCTCAAAACACTCCTATTCCACCAGGCTGACCTGGACTGACAGGCATTTTAATTATATTTACAATTTTTAATTTATTTTTAATTTTTAATTTTAATTTATTGCACAGATGATTTTAAATTTAATTTTTATCTTAATTTCTGTACTTATTATATGTTTTGTTGTTAGCCGCCCTGAGTCCTTTGGGAGATAGGGCGGGATATAAATCCCATTAATAAATATTGTTGCTTGGAAAAACAATATGAACATGACTTTGTGGTCTCCAGGAGTTAAGGGAGAGTTTGATAAAATAAAGAACTGCTGGCAGTTGCAACTTAATTTACTTAATTTGCAAATTAAATTTACAACTTATTTACAACTTAATTGGTTTCTGCCTCTAATTGGTTTATATCCTACATGTTGTTCAGTGCCTCCTAAATCAAGGGAGCACAACTCAGGCCTTTAAAATGACATATGGAAAGGTGATGCACACTTGGAAAATAGTAGAAAGTACTAAATTTGATTCTAGTACATTAAAATACACATCCAGTTTAAATGTACTTCCCTTCTGGAAGGGAAGTACATTACAACTTCTGGAAGTCTCAGAGAGCTGCTGCCTCATGGTGCACATCCCGGTTCTGAACTTATTGGAAACAGTATTATGAAGCACACAATGCAAGAATCAGAAATAAACATCAATGCCATCATATAGCATAACTCTAATGAGCAATTGGAGTCTGGCTTAGATCTCTGCAACATTTTGAGCTGAAGCAAAATTTCCACACATATATTCATATTCCAGGCTGTTTTTCTCAGTGAACACAACATTCATTCTAAACTCTTTTTTTTTAATACAAGTTTTATTTATTTTTTAATATTTACATATACATGTATTTGTGAAGCAATATGGTGGTTGGGTAGTCAAAATAACAATTTGTAAATAGTTCAGGTCACATCAACAGGCATTCCCTCTCTGATTCCCTTAGTTATCACGTAGTCAAAATAGTCAAGTTAATACACTTCTAGTTTTATCTAATCAATTAACAAAATTTTCAATATATTTTCACTAATACATATCAATATCCTGTTTTTAAATTTTATCTAATTGCAATAGAATATTCTAGAATAGCCTATAGTATACAAAAGAAAGCTTAATTTTTGGGTAACCCACTTACATTGTTTGTTACAGAACATTCTTATGTTTTACCATTAAAGTCTAGTTTTCATCTTAACAAATCACCCATTATTAGAAGTATATTTTTATCTTAACCATTCAACAATTATTAAAATACTATCTTTTATAAATAAAATTCTAGATTCTATAATATAGTTCAAAAGTAACAACTAATATATTCTATAAGTCATCTTAACCATACATCAATTGTTAAAATACTATCTTTTGATATATCATTCCAAATTCTATAATATAATTCAGAATTATATTCTAAGAGCTTACTTTTGTTTTCCCTTACAGATCTAAAAGCTAAATGTAGAATCAGTTATATTTTTTAGAGATTCCCCTTAATCCATTGAAAGGTATTTTTATATACTTACCTTATGTCCGGTCAGAACTTGAAAATAACATTTAACGTAGCACAGTATTTAAACAAAATGATCCGGTTAAGATCTGCATATGTGGGACTGATTGGGGTAGATTGCAAGGGCGACTCCGAAATATAATGTTATCATATTTTATCTATATCTTAAATTATTGTACATTATTACAGTTTCATTTTAGATTGTATTTTATTACTATTTCATCTTAAATTGTATTTTATTTTAATTCCATTTTAAATTGTATTTTATCAAATTCCATTTTAAATTGTATTTTATCAAATTCCATTTTAAATTGTATTTTATCAAATTCCATTTTAAATTGTATTTCATCAAATTCCATTTTGGATTGCTTTTATCAAGTTTTGGTGACAGTTTGTTGCTGGAACTTTGCACTTTGATATGGCCCAAGGGCTAATCAATAAAGTTGTTGTTGTATTTTTATATTCTATCTTTAGGAATCCCCAAAAAGAAACAAGTTCAGTTTTTTAAATCTAACTCTTGCCTTCCTTTTGTGCCAATCAGGCTTCCCTCTTGGCATCTTTAAATTCTCAAATGTATCTTCCTTTCTTCCTATAGCCCAGGGGTCGGCAACCTAAAAAAGGAAAAGAGCCACTGGGAACCGGTTCCATCACAAATTAAAAAAAGTGGGAGCCGCGTGCGTGTGTCCATGCACGCGCATGCGCAAAAAAGTTTTGCGCATGCGCAAAACGGTTTTTTGCACATGCGCGGACTCATGCGGTTGCCATTTTTTTAAAAAAGTGAGATGGAACCGGTTCCCAGTTGCCCGACGGTGACGGCCCGTCTGCAAAGCTGCCGCTTTCAGCAGCTTTGCAGACGGGCCGCGGCAGCTTCCTCAAAGAGCAGCGCCCCTGCCCATTCTGAGAGGTGCGCGCGCACCTCTCAGAATGGGCAGGGGTGCTGCTCTTTGAGGAAGCTGTAGCGGCCCGTCTGCAAAGCTGCCGAAAGCGGCAGCTTCGGAGACAGGCCGCTACAGCTTCCTCAAAGAGCAGCATCTCTGCCCGTTCGCGCGGAGGTACGCGCGCACCTCTGGTCGTTTGGAGAGGTGCGCGCGCACCTCTCAGAATGGGCAGGGGCGCTGCTCTTTGAGGAAGCTGTAGCGGCCCGTCTGCAAAGCTGCCGAAAGCGGCAGCTTTGGAGACGGGCCGCTACAGCTTCCTCAAAGAGCGGCACCTCTGCCCGTTCGCGCGGATGTACGCGCGCACCTCTCCAAAGGTTTGGGGAGGTGCGCACGCACCTCTCCAAACGGGCGGTGCCACTCTCCATTTGGAGAGGTGCGCACGCACCACTGCCCATTCAAAGAGGTGCGCGCGCACCGGGCGGCTGGGAGCCGCAGGAGACGGCTCAAAGAGCCGCATGCGGCTCCGGAGCCGCGGGTTGCCGACCTGTGCTATAGCCCTTATTTGAATCCAGGGAATGTATCCAAATGTCCTCCGCGCAGACCTGCCGACGTTTGGGGAGGTTTGGGCGCCTCCCCAAACCTCCCCAAACGTCGGCAGGTCTCCGTTCCTCCTGCCGACGTTTGGGGAGGTTTGGGCACCACCCCAAACCTCCCCAGGTCTCCGTTCCTCCGCGCAGACCTGCCGACGTTTGGGGAGGTTTGGGCGCCTCCCCAAACCTCCCCAGGTCTCCGTTCCTCCTGCCGACTGATCTAATGACAACTACAGTCATGGCCGAAATTGTTGGCACCCTAGAAATATTTCCAGAAAATCAAGTATTTCTCACAGAAAAGTATTGCAGGAACACATGTTTTGCTATACACAGGTTTATTCCCTTTGTGTGTACTGGAACACAACAAAAAAGGGAGGAAAAAAAGCAAATTGGACATAATGTCAAACAAAACTCCAAAAATGGGCCGGATAAAATTATTGGCACCCTTTCAAAATTGTGGATAAACAAGATTGTTTCAAGCATGTGATGCTCCTTTAAACTCACCTTGGGCAAGTAACAGGTGTGGGCAATATAAAAATCACACCTGAAAGCAGATAAAAAGGAGAGAAGTTCACTTAGTCTTTGCATTGTGTGTCTGTGTGTGCCACGCTAAGCATGGACAACAGAAAGAGGAGAAGAGAACTGTCTGAGGACTTGAGAACCAAAATTGTGGACAAATATCAACAATCTCAAGGTTACAAGTCCATCTCCACAGATCTAGATTTGCCTTTGTCCACAGTGCGCAACATTATCAAGAAGTTTGCAACCCATGGCACTGTAGCTAATCTCCCTGGTCATGGACGGAAGAGAAAAATTGATGAAAGGTTGCAATGCAGGATAGTCCGGATGGTGGATAAGCAGCCCCAAACAAGTTCCAAAGGAATGCAAGCTGTCCTGCAGGCTCAGGGAGCATCAGTGTCAGCGCGAACTATCCGTCGACATTTAAATGAAATGAAACACTATGGCAGGAGACCCAGGAGGACCCCACTGCTGACACAGAGACATAAAAAAGCAAGATTACAGTTTGCCAAAATGTACTTGAGTAAGCCAAAATCCTTCTGGGAAAACGTCTTGTGGACAGATGAGACCAAGATAGAGCTTTTTGGTAGAGCACATCATTCTACTGTTTACCGAAAACGAAATGAGGCCTACAAAGAAAAGAACACAGTACCTACAGTGAAATGTGGTGGAGGTTCAATGATGTTTTGGGGTTGTTTTGCTGCCTCTGGCACTGGGTGCCTTGAATGTGTGCAAGGCATCATGAAATCTGAGGATTACCAAAGGATTTTGGGTCGCACTGTAGAGCCCAGTGTCAGAAAGCTGGGTTTGCGTCCGAGATCTTGGGTCTTCCAGCAGGACAATGACCCCAAACATACGTCAAAAAGCACCCAGAAATGGATGGCAAGAAAGCGCTGGAGAGTTCTGAAGTGGCCAGCAATGAGTACAGATCTGAATCCCATTGAACACCTGTGGAGAGATCTTACAATTGCTGTTGGGAAAAGGTGCCCTTCCAATAAGAGAGACCTGGAGCAGTTTGCAAAGGAAGAGTGGTCCAAAATTCTGGGTGAGAGGTGTAAGAAGCTTATTGATGGTTATAGGAAGCGACTGATTTCAGTTATTTTTTCCAAAGGGTGTGCAACCAAATATTAAGTTAAGGGTGCCAATAATTTTGTCCAGCCCATTTTTGGAGTTTTGTTTGACATTATGTCCAATTTGCTTTTTTTCCTCCCTTTTTTTCTTGTGTTCCAATACACACAAAGGGAATAAACCTGTGTATAGCAAAACATGTGTTTCTGCAATACTATTCTGTGAGAAATACTTGATTTTCTGGGAAAATTTCTGGGGTGCCAACAATTTCGGCCATGACTGTAGTTGTCATTAGATCAGTCAAGTCTTTTTGTTCTTCCAATTCTATCTGGGTTAGGTAGAAAGTAGTAGCTGGTGTTATGGTTGTCATTTGATTAGTTGAATTCTCAATATAGTGTATTTGAAGGCTTTAGTGTCTTCACTCTTACTACTGCTTTCTTCAGGTGCTGATGCTTTTTGAGTTGTAAGTTTTGTAGTTGCCATTAAAGTTTGGACTTTAAGGTTTTCTGTAGGTTGCTTTTGTTGTTCTTTGAAATCTCCTATTTTAGTGTTAGTTTCCACTTCTATTTGGTTTTGGGTTATCTTTTGCTCATTTAAAATCAGAATTTGATTTGGTGGCTTTGAGTTGTCAGATTTTTCTTGCAGTTTGGCTTTAATTTGCTCTGTCATTGCCAAAATCATGTCCAGTATCAATTTATAGTCAAGTGGTGGGATATATTCATCCATTTTGTTATTGTTTGCAGCTAAATCTTCCATGAAGGCTATTTTAATAAGAATCAAGGATTATCCACCTCCAAAAGAGTTGTATTCAGTGCCAGGTGTTCCCACACTTATCTTTTTAGAATAATGTCAAGGACAGCTCTGTTATTCAGTCATCTCTCACAACAGAAAAAAGAAATTTAGTTGCTGTACCAGGTTTTGCCACAAGATGTCATCAATAACATATAAAATGTAAAAACTTTCTTCTTTTTTTCCCAAATTTATATAGAATTTTTGTAACAGTCCAATTTTTTCCTTTTCATAGCTTAGAGAGAAAATAGGATAGTGGATCCCCAGCAGAAAATAGTAAATTTTAGTAAATACAGATGAAATTGCTTAGATTCTTTGCTGAATTAATTAAATTTCTTTTAAAGCTTTAAGGCTTTAAGATTTGTTCCCAGAGTAGATATTCGCTGTTTTTTCAAAAGATGGGAAAAGAAATTTTCAGGAAAATCCCACAGGAAGATGGTTAAGGGAATAGGAAAGGTAAAGGCTCACCCAGGTCCTCCAGATTGCTTCTTAGTGCTGGGTAGTGCTTTTGGCTTTTGGCAGGGAGTGGCTTAGTGATCGGTCATCTTTATGGCCGGTCTCTTCTTCGGGCCAAAGGAAATTGTCCTGGATTCAAGCAGAGGGCTGCCACCCTTCCGCGATCGCAGGGAAGTCCTCCTCTCGGTAATCGCCCCTCCAGGGTGATTTTTGACCCTTTTCAGGGTCCTCCAAAAAAGAAAGAAAGAGACGGCAGGTAGTGGACTGTTCCTGCACGTCCAGAAGCGCCGTACATGCGAACCGGAAGCCCATTCTAAATTCTTTTGCTCAGCTATCTAGTATTTAGGTGGTATCACTTTCGTCTAATTCCCTCACTTGTGCATGTCCTCTTAAATCCTTGGGGAAGAATTTTGGGTGCCATTCATCTCTGGTTCCATCGCATCTTCAAGGAGGTCAGAGAAAAGCCCACTTTGAAAACTGCTGCCAAGCATTATAGAAGTACAGTAGTGAGCTTGTATAGAGCAATGGTGCCCTTTGTTCTCATTAGAACAAGGACAGGCAACCTTTTAATGGCAAGGTAACATTTGGGGGAGGGCTGCAAATAAGGAGATGAAGAGTCAAAGCCAGCATACTAGAAGGTTGATTCAGAATTGTCTGGTTTCTCATGGGAGTCAGGAGTTTCAATTAGGAGTTTATTTTCAATTGTGTTATGCTTCATTTTAGGGCCTATGCTGCTATTTGTGTGCATCCCCTGCCTTAGAAGTGTAGCAGGTCACATAGCTGAGACTGGAAAAAACTTGAGGTATTTTTTAAAAAATAGTTTGACAAATACATGCACTTCATGGATCTCAGTGCCTTTTACATTTAGAAGTGATAAAGATGGCAATGTGGACTGTCATTTTTTGTACTCTCTATTTATGATGACAATGTAGATACTTACTGCAAGGAGGTTGAGGGGTTGGTGAACTGATGTAAGAAAAACAGCCTAGTTTTAAATACCGGAAAAACCAAAGAGATCATTGTTGATTTCAGAAAAGGCAGACACAGTCACACTTCTCTGTGCATTAATGATTCACCTGTGGAGAGGGTTACCAGGGTCAAATAACTGGGTGTGCAGCTGACAAGTAGGCTGGCTTGGGTGCTCAACAGCGAGACACTGGTAAAGCAGGCACAGCAGCGCCTGCATTTTCTGCATCGCATGAGAAAAGCACATCTTCCTTCTCCTATCCTTACCACTTTCTACAGGGGGACGATCGAGAGCATCCTGTCATACAGCATCACAGTCTGGTTTGGAAGCATCACTGCTTCAGACAGGAAGGCGGTGCAGAGAGTGGTGAGGATGGCCAAAAAAAATCATTGGCAGTTCCCTCCGAAGCAGAACATCCAGATTCAGCCATAGTTTCATTCCATGCAGCATCAACCTTGTGAACTCTCAGGCTTCCTCCTTCCATTATATATTCAAGATGGACAGTATTTAATATTTATTTGTTATGTATAATGTAGGGGTGTGGGTCTATACTTATGTTGTATATAGTATGTTTAGGTGTGTGTCATGTATGTGTTCCACTTTGAGAGTAGGCAACTAAATTTCATTTTTTATGTGTGCTGTTGTGCCCACAGTAAAAAAGGACAATAAAGCTTATCTTATCTTAATCTTATCCTCTTATCTTACTTTCTTATCTTATCTTACCTTACCTTATCTATCTCATCTTATAGCTTGCCTTACCTTACCTTACCTTACCTTATATCTTATCTTATCTCTTATCTTATCCTATCTCATCTCATCTTATCTTATCTTATCTCTTATCCTATCCTATCCTATCTCATCTCATCTCATCTTATCTTTTTAAATCTCTTGCTAAGAGATTTAAAGAAATCCTCCCTAAATTTCCAGTCTTCTCTGAAGCCACGCTCATTGACAGTTACTGAATTCTTGTCCAACACATTGGGATGACATGGGCATATACTGTAAAGAGTTTTTCCTGATTGTGAAGGAAACAAGTAGATGAGACAGTCGGGAAAGTTGCTTCTTATGATGACAAGATATGTTATCTCTAAAATTCCAAAATTAATAGACAACAATTTAATAAATGTTTTTGTTTGGTAGTTAGTTTTTAACAAGTGGCTTCAGTATGATTATTAACAATTCATAGAGGGAGGGAGGAAGAAACAAGATGAGATTTTGTCATCTTAGCCAGAAGTCCAGTTTGGTCTGGGATTTTAGATTTAAAATTTAAAATTTTACATTTTAGAATGTGTTTTATTGTTTAGGGCTACTTGGTTTAATTTATTTTAATTTTTCTATATTATGTGTTGTATATAGTGTTTTAATTGCCCTGTACACTGCCCCAAGTCCTTCGGGAGAGGGGCGGTATATAAATCCAAATAATAAATAAATAAATAAATAGTCTGATAGCAACAAATATTTCAAGGTTTTTCTGAAGTGATTTGTAAAATTCATATACTAAAACTGAATTGAGTAACTGGAATTACCGTATATACTTGAGTATAAGCCGAATTTTTCAGCCCACTTTTTGGGCTGAAAAATTCCACTTCGGCTTATACTCCAGTCAACAAAAAAACTTACCGAGGACTTGTGCGCGGCCGAGGCTTTGGTGCTATCGGGATCGCGCGCACCTCTCCCAAGCCACCGCCGTCCGAGACCTGCCGAAGTTTGGGGAGGTGCGCGCGCACCTCCCCAAACCTCCCCAAATGGCAGGTCTCCGTTCCTCCGCGCCCTGCCTGCCTGCTTCTTTCCGCAGCGGAAAGAAGCAGGCAGGCAGGGCGCGGAGGAACGGAGACCTGCCGACGTTTGGGGAGGTTTGGGCGCCTCCCCAAACCTCGGCAGGTCTCCGTTCCTCCTGCCGACGTTTGGGGAGGTTTGGGCGCCTCCCCAAACCTCCCCAGGTCTCTGTTCCTCCGCGCAGACCTGCCGACGTTTGGGGAGGTTTGGGCGCCTCCCCAAACCTCCCCAAACGTCGGCAGGTCTCCGTTCCTCCTGCCGACGTTTGGGGAGGTTTGGGCACCTCCCCAAACCTCCCCAGGTCTCCGTTCCTCCGCGCAGACCTGCCGACGTTTGGGGAGGTTTGGGCGCCTCCCCAAACCTCCCCAGGTCTCCGTTCCTCCTGCCGACGTTTGGGGAGGTTTGGGCGCCTCCCCAAACCTCCCCAGGTCTCCGTTCCTCCGCGCAGACCTGCCGACGTTTGGGGAGGTTTGGGCGCCTCCCCAAACCTCCCCAAACGTCGGCAGGTCTCCGTTCCTCCTGCCGACGTTTGGGGAGGTTTGGGCGCCTCCCCAAACCTCCCCAGGTCTCCATTCCTCCGCGCAGACCTGCCGACGTTTGGGGAGGTTTGGGCGCCTCCCCAAACCTCCCCAGGTCTCCGTTCCTCCTGCCGACGTTTGGGGAGGTTTGGGCGCCTCCCCAAACCTCCCCAGGTCTCTGTTCCTCCGCGCAGACCTGCCGACATTTGGGGAGGTTTGGGCGCCTCCCCAAACCTCCCCAGGTCTCCGTTCCTCCTGCCGACGTTTGGGGAGGTTTGGGCACCTCCCCAAACCTCCCCAGGTCTCCGTTCCTCCGCACAGACCTGCCGACGTTTGGGGAGGTTTGGGCGCCTCCCCAAACCTCCCCAAACGTCGGCAGGTCTCCATTCCTCCTGCCGACGTTTGGGGAGGTTTGGGCGCCTCCCCAAACCTCCCCAGGTCTCCGTTCCTCCGCGCAGACCTGCCGACGTTTGGGGAGGTTTGGGCGCCTCCCCAAACCTCCCCAGGTCTCCGTTCCTCCGCGCAGACCTGCCGACGTTTGGGGAGGTTTGGGCGCCTCCCCAAACCTCCCCAGGTCTCCGTTCCTCCTGCCGACGTTTGGGGAGGTTTGGGCGCCTCCCCAAACCTCCCCAAACGTCGGCAGGTCTCCGTTCCTCCTGCCGACGTTTCGGGAGGTTTGGGCGCCTCCCCAAACCTCCCCAGGTCTCCGTTCCTCCGCGCAGACCTGCCGACGTTTGGGGAGGTTTGGGCGCCTCCCCAAACCTCCCCAGGTCTCCGTTCCTCCGCGCAGACCTGCCAACGTTTGGGGAGGTTTGGGCGCCTCCCCAAACCTCCCCAGGTCTCCGTTCCTCCTGCCGACGTTTGGGGAGGTTTGGGCACCTCCCCAAACCTCCCCAGGTCTCCGTTCCTCCGCACAGACCTGCTGACGTTTGGGGAGGTTTGGGCGCCTCCCCAAACCTCCCCAAACGTCGCGCAGACCTGCCGACGTTTGGGGAGGCGCCCAAACCTTCCCAAACGGCAGGTCTGTGTGGAGGAACGGAGACCTGGGGAGGTTTGGGGAGGTGCCCAAACCTCCCCAAACGTCGGCAGGTGGAACGGAGACCTGCCGACATTTGGGGAGGTTTGGGGAGGCGCCCAAACCTCCCCAAACGTCGGCAGGTCTGCGCGGAGGAACGGCGGCGGCTTGGGAGAGGTGCGCGCGATCCTGGAAGCACCGAAGCCTCGGCCGCGCGCAAGTCCTCGGTAAGCTCCGGGCGGTCACTTGCTTCGCATCTCCTGAGGGAAGGGGGGGCGACTGGAGCGGGCGTGTTTCCTCGCCTGCTGGGCGCCGCGATTTGCCCGGGGAACGCGCGGGCCCCGAATGGCAGCGTGGAGCGAGGAAGCGGACAGCCAGGGCTTCCCCGAGAGCCGCGGCCACACAGGGTATTCCTGTGTATTTAGGCTTGCAAAATGGCGGATCGAGCCTCTGCTGGCGGCAGAGGCTTGCAGAGTGCGGATCCAGCCTCCGCCGGCGGCGGAGGCTTGCAGAACGGCGGATCGGCTTATACTCGAGTCAACAACTTTTCCCAGTTTTTGGGGGTGAAATTGGGGGTCTCGGCTTATACTCGAGTCGGCTTATACTCAAGTATATACGGTACATTTTCTTTTGATATTGTCTGCTTAAAGTAATATTGGTCTTATAACCTAAATATTTAGCACAATTTTTTCTATACTGCTTTGTCAGCATTCTATCCTGATCTGTTTAGTTTTAACTGGTTCCCCCCCCCCCCAGCATTTTCTTGCAAGTGCAAGATATTCTTTTTTTTAGGTCAACAGAGTGTTGATCCATTGGGGGTGACAGGAATTGATTGACTGACTTATAGCCTGAAAGTGACATCCGGGGCTGAGAGAGAATGAATGGTTCAAAGTCACCCAAATGGCTTTTATGCCTAAGGCGGGACTAGAACTCATAGTCCCCTGGTTTCTAGCACGATGCCTTAACCATTAGACCAGATTGACTCTCTTTTAATAGTATATTACAAGTTATTAGTTTACAACCTTTTTGACTAGCAGCAAATTTGGACTTTTAAGAATATATGTAGCACTGCTGTAGTACTTCCTGTTCACCAATCCTTGCTATTTTGGCATGGTAAGCAAAAAACAACAACAACAACCATTTAATTAAAGATAAACTTTTCCTTGGATGCTTTCCACTACTCCCATAGGCCATAAAGAATTAAAAAAGAAATCCGGAAAGGATAAACAAAAGTTTTCATTTCAATATTAAATTGATTTCTTTTTTTTTTCTTTTCTTCTTTTCAAGCAATAGTAAAATATGGGTGAAAAGTCACTTTGCCCAAGATGGATTGGATGATTAAGTGGGGTTCTTGTGTGTGAACCCACATGACCATCCATTAGGACATTTGTCCACATTTCTTAAGCAACATGAATGTATGGAGGAGACCCATCTAAGGAAATAGGTCAGCCACAGTGACAAACTGTCAAAATAATAAGTATGTCAGTTACCTGAAATTTTAGCAACAGTGAGATGGCTACATGGTTGACTAATCTTTAGTTTTTTATGGTAATAAATAACTTGGCAGGTTAACAGTCATAAAAAAAGAAATACATAAGAAAATTAATAACAGCAAGGAAGACAGAACAAACATTTCCATTTCTTTTAAGTGCTTTTAATCACTTCCTTTGGGTGTCTCTACATTGCCTAAACTAGAGCAATATCAATATATGTCACTTAAACCAAAACTGTAACACTAGAACATGATCAACAATATATCTCATTGTAAACAATATGGATAAAATATTATAGTAAGTCAGCATCCTATTTTCTATTTTGTTTGTTTATTTATCTATCAAATTTATTTTCCAGACAAATCTCAGTTCAAGGCTACTCTGAGCAGCTCTTTTCCTACCCATTTTCACATCCCTTTCTTTTACTAATTCTATTGTAAAGGATCAATATTGGGATCCTCACAATATTGTATTTCAAATGTGTCTAAAAAGTACATTTTCAGCAATGTCTGGAGTGATATTTTGGCGGCTGTAGTGTATTACATTGAGTTGCATGTCAGCTGAAGAAAAATGGTGGATATATGGCTCCATGTGGGCAGGGACTCATTGTAACATTCTTAACTTGGCAAATTGAGGGAAATTTGTAGGGGTTTGGCTGAGGTCTTCAGGCAGAGGCATACACAAGTCCTAGGGAAGGGGATGAAATCCTTGAGCTGTTATTTTGGCTATTTGACTTAAAGCCAAGTCTTGCAACATGATTTGATCTTTTAATGGATTCCATTATGTGACAGAGATGGGATGATTTCACCAGCTCTGAAAGAAATTTGGGAAGCTATCATTGGGATCCATAGGGCTGGACAATTTCCATCCAGTCTCACATCTTTCCTTTTTATATAAGATTATCGATAAGGTTTGCAGCTTCAAAGGGTCCTGGAAGAAGAAATTAATTATCTGGACCATTTCCATACCCTAAATATGGAAGACAATCTTTGACGTATGACCACAATGGAGCCTAAAATTTCTTTTGCTAAGCAACATAGTTGTTAAATGAGTTTTGCTCCATTTTATGACCTTCCTTGCCAGAGTTAACAATCATTGCAGTTGATAAGTTAGGAACCCAGTTGTTCAGTGAATCTGACTTCCCCATTGACTTTGCATGTCAGAAGGTCACAAAAGGTGATCACATGAACCCGGGACACTGCAACTGTCATAAACATGAGCCAGTTGGCAATTGTCCAATTTTTAATCATGGGACTATGAGGATGCTGCCATGATCATAAGTGTGAAAAACGGTCTCAAGTCATGTTATTCAGTGCTGTTGTAAATTTGAATGGCCACTAAACAAATGGTTGTAAGACAAGGACTACCTATATCTTCTGAAAAGTTGGACCTTGCCATTTTTTTCTATTTTTATGTCAGACTGGGTACTTTTCTTCTCAAATATAAAATGAAGGTGCATGATACAAAGAGTGCAAGGTTTCTGAGATGCGTGTTTTTTTTAATGTTTGCACAGGAATTGGGTACCAATATGAGAGAATGAATTAGAAAAGGGTAGTATTCCCTCTCCTACCTATATTCACTTTTTACGTGATATCCCATTCCATTTTTATTTATATATGCTCTCTCAGCCAAATCTATATGATGAAATGGGATTCCAAACAAGCAAAGGACACATTTTTTGGTGGTTCCGAGGAAGGAATATCAGAATGTTTATACTTTAACACAAATACCCCTTCCTTCTTTGGACATTTTGATACATTTCTATTCTCAGGAAAATAGGCTTGGGAGCACCTGTTGGCCTGAATTAATTAATTAATCTTTTTATTTGATTTCTAAGCTACCCACTTGCTAAACAATTTTGACAGTGTACAGTTACAGTTGTAACAGTGAAATTGTTGTAACAATTTCAACAGTGTACAGTTGATCCTTTTCGGGGATCAAATTTAATTATTTTTAATTGTTTTTATTTTTTGTATTGTATTGACGTTTTTAAATACCTTGTAAACCGCCCTGAGTCCTACGGGAAAAGGGCGGTATATAAATTCAATAAACTTAAATTTAACTTAAACTTAAAAACTATAAAAAGCAAAGATTATGTGAAAAGGTGATTATATTTCACCGTTAGCTTTTAATTCATAGGTGGCTGCTTTCCTTCAGTCTGCTTTGCACTTTTCTTTAAACTTCTGTCTGTTGCAAAAATGACATGATGGGGGGAGGGGAGCAGGGGATGGGAAGTTGAAAAGTTTTGCCTTGTTTTAATTTCTTTTTCTTTTTTCTTTTTGAAATTGGAAGGAGGTGTATTTTAAGGCAAAATGGATGCAATAGAATTAGAGGATGAATCATTTTTACCTCTTCCTTTAAATGCATACATTTCATCCTTATATACACACAAAGTATACAGTCCCAGTCAATAATATTACATCAGATTTTGGCTCTCCAGTCTTGCAGAATACCAGCACTGCAAAAATGGGGCTACACATTTGCAGGTTGCTCATGGGTTACTTCCTTTTTTCAAAGCTTACAACGAATTGTTGTCTTGTTCTTTTTTGCAGAAGTCCAGGGGGAGAATTGGGAGCTAAAAAGAAGAAAAAGAAGCAGAAAAGAAAAAAGGAGAAAACAAATTCTGGAGGTACCAAATCAGACTCTGCTTCTGACTCCCAGGAAATTAAAATTCAGCAACCTTCAAAAGTGAGAAATTGGCCTTTGTTTTCATATCACTATTTTGCTTTGCTTATTAGTGACCATAGAAATATGTTTTAAATGAAATCAGATTTGTGAAATGACCCAATTAATATATATAAATTAATGATTCAAATCAAATCACCCTGGAAATTCAGATTGCATCAATTACTTGCATTGGCTCAACGCAACAAATCAGAACAGACTCAATTCACATAAATGTTGCAGTTTGTAACTTTTTTCTCTTACAGACGTTTATTAAATTTTATAAAAAAGTAATTGTTTTAGAATTTTTTCTTTAAATTTTTGTATTTTAAAGACAAGATGTTACATATAAACAACTACAAAGACAATAAAAAAGAAAGGCAAAAAATTACAGACAAGACAAAAAGGGAATAATACAAAGTGTGCACAGCACATATAGTGTCAACATTAAGCATACATCGTTCACCCTGGTTGATTGTTTAAAATATATGTCTCAAATAAATCTGGTAGATTTTTCCCTCCCTCCCCCCCCCCCCCCCCGCATAGTGGGTTACAAATAATTATAAAGCTTCTCAGCTATATTTGCTATATTACTATTTAACCTCACAGTTTCTGAAATACAGAAATCTAATAACTATCAGTCAGGTCAACCCAATACCTATTAGCTATTAAAAAAAACCTGTTAATTGGTACCCCTTTCCCAAAATAAGCTAATCTTCAAAGCCCTCCATTAACAGTCCATTACAGCGTGGTAGCCTAGAGGTGAAAACAACTCATCTCCCACTTGGAAGGTTGACAATTCAATCCTAGATAACAACAAATGTCTATCAGGGCGCAAAAAAGAAAATATCTGTTACAAACTTCTATGTAGGCTTCAGGAAGGGCATCTGGCCAGTAAACACTCAGCTCCATTCAGTTGCCCTGATTCCATCCCGATAAAAGAGATTACAGAGTTGTGAAAAGGAAAAAAATGTATTTAACTCACAGAAACTCCACTAATGGCTTCCAATCTCTTATAAACATGTGAAAGCATTATCTCTAAGCAATGTAGTTAGTTTCACCATCTCTGCCAACTGTTGTCAGTTTCAAAATCCATTCTTCAACTGTCGGTGTTCCTTTTTCTTTCCAATATTTGGCATAAACAATCCTTGCTTTTAGAATTTTTTCAAAGAAGAGACTTTCAAGATAATTCTATAGTTAATTATATATGTTCTTATATATATTTACTTATAAGGCAGCCAGTGGCCATATGTAAATGTCATACCATCATTTCAACAGTCATTGAAGCTCCCCTGTATTATAATAACAATAATAATAATAATAAAATAAAAAATACCATCCTATTCAGACTGTACCTTAAAAGCTTTTAGGTCTTTGATTTGGACTTGAACTGTTAAATTTTTACAAGTCTCAGATTGTGAATCGAGTTGAAGATTAACCAAACAACAACAACAAGAATAATAAAATTAAAAATAACATTAACAGACAGGCATCTTGGGCTCGCAACTTGGGAGTCCTCCTAGATTCACAGCTTTCTTTGGAAGACCACATAATAACTGTGACTAGGGGGGCCTTCGCCCAGGTTCGCCTGGTGCGCCAGTTGCGGCCCTATCTAGACCGGGATGCCCTGCGTACGGTCACTCATGCGCTCGTGACCTCTCGTTTAGACTACTGCAATGCTCTCTACATGGGGCTGCCCTTGAGGACCACTCGGAGGCTCCAACTGGTACAGAATGCAGCCGCGAGAGTTGTGTTGGGAGTCTCCCGATACTCCCATGTTACACCTCTGCTCCGTGAGCTGCATTGGCTCCCAGTTGTCTTCCGGGTGAGATTCAGGGTTCTGGTAATGGTTTTCAAGGCCCTACATGGCATGGGTCCGGAGTACCTTAGGGATCACCTGCTGCCGGCGTCAACTTCCCTCCACCCTGTGCGTTCCCACAGAGGGGGCCTCCTCAGGGTGCCACTGGTCAGAGAATGTCGTCTGGTGGCCCCCAGGGGGAGGTCCTTCTCTGTGGGCGCCCCAGATTTATGGAATCGTTTGCCGGTTGAGCTCCGGATGGCGCCCGACCTTCGCTCCTTCCCACACGATCTGAAGACTTATTTGTTCGAACAAGCCGGCCTGGCCTGATGGGGGATGGGTTTGGATTTTATTGTTGTTTTAAATGTATTTTAATCTATTGTTGTAACTTGGGCATCTCGTTTAATTCTTTTTTAATTTTTGTATTTTTGTACTTTTATATGTTTGCCCTGTTCACCACCCTGAGTCCTTTGGGAGAAGGGCGGTATACAAATAAAATTATTATTATTATTATTATTATTATTATTATTATTATTATTATTATTATTATTATTATTATTATTATTATTATTATTATTATCTTATTCATAATGTTTTGTCAGGTTTTCTTTCTCTGCAGCATTGATGCTAAGATTTGCATACAAATTCTGTTAGATTCAGACATGTCAACATTTGTGTCTTGAATATTCTGCATTTAATTTTGAAAATTTTGGGTAGAAATCTGCGATGCTTTGTCCATCACAGAATGCCTAGATTGGTACATCTTATAATATGCTCAATAAGTATGATGTGATGTGTAGAAATTATGAAATCTTCACCATTACTGTTATTGATAGCAGAATGTAACTGATCTTTAAACTTAGAAACTAAGAAGGGTCAAGCTTGGTTAGTGCTTGGATGAAGATTACAAGGGAATGTTGGGTCTATAAATAGGGAAATTTAAAAATCTTTGAAGAAAGTAATAACAAATCACTGTGCTGTTATTAAAATAATAGCCGTGTAATTGTTTTTTATTCCTCCCATTCAATTACATTTGATTCTCAGAGACTGTGTGGACAAGTAAGTCCCTACAGTTTTCATGGAAAAGTTTTTTTAGAAAGTGGTTGCCATTTACTTCTTCCTAAGGCTGAGAGATCCAGCTGGCTTTGTGCTGAAGGCGGGACTAAAACTCACAATCTTCCAGTTTCTAGTTCCAAAAAATGGCTTTAGTATCATTGTCATCACTTTACAAAAAACAGGAGAAAGATGAACTTGTTTCTTCCTCTAACCCAGAAAAACAACTTTTAAATTACACAGGTATACATTTCTCTTCTCTTTTGCCATTTGGCACAACTAATTTGCTCACAGATTTTAATCTAAGCACTTTAATAACAACAATGCAAAACCAACTAGTAATTTAAAACATGGCCTTCTCTAAATACACTTTTAGCCCTCTGCCTATCAGTTTTTAAGTGTTACGGTATCTTGCTGTAACATTGAGCCTGCTGTGGGTTTTGCTTTGCATTGATAACAAAGCAAAGGTAGATGAAACTTACGTAGGAAATGGGCATGAAATGAAATTGCCTTTTTTCTGATTTTAAATATATTTAGTTTGTTTTATCATAAAAGATAAAATACAAAACAGAAAAACAAGCAAAAAACCCCAATATATCCAGCATTAACAACAACAACAAAAGAAAAAAGATTGGTGTACACAAAAGGAAAAAAGGTGTCCCAATGTTTTTTAATGAGATTGATTACCTTTTCTGCTTCTCCAGGTCTTTGAGGGAAAAAGTCTTGTGCCTTAGTACCTCCATCCCAAATTAAAAGCCAGTAATAGGAGGGTGAGGAGAATGACTGAAGGAATAATAATAATAATAATAATAATAATAATAATAATAATAATAATAATAATAATAATAATAATAATAATAATAATAATAATAATTTAATTTCTATACCGCCCTTCTCCCAAAGGACTCAGGGCGGTGAATAATAATAATAATAAGAATAAGAATAAGAAGAAGAAGAAGAAGAAGAAGAAGAAGAAGAAGAAGAAGAAGAAGGAAGAAGAAGAAGAAGAAGAAGAAGAAGAAGAAGAAGAAGAAGAAGAAGAAGAAGAAGAAGAAGAAGAAGAAGAAGAAGAAGAAGAAGTTGGAAGTGACCTTGGAGGTCATCTAGTCCAACACCCTGCTCAGGCAGGAAACCCTATACCATTTCAGACAAATGGCTGGCCAGTCTCTTCTTAAAAACTTCCAGTGTTGGAGCATTCACCACTTCTGGAGGCAGCTTGTTCCACTGGTTAGTTGTTCTAACTGTCAGGAAGTTTCTCCTTAGTTCTAGATTGCTTCTCTCCTTGACTAATTTCCATCCGTTGCTTCTTGTCCTGCTTTCAGGTGCTTTGGAGAATAGCTTGACTCCCTCTTCTTTGTGGCAGCCCCTGAGATATTGGAACACTGCTATCATGTCACCCTCACCCTTCTCTTCATTAAACTACACATACCCAATTCCAGCAACCGTTCCCTATATGTTTTAGCCTCCAGTCCCCCAATCATCTTTGTTGCTCTTCTCTGTACTCTTTCTAGAGTCTCGACATCTTTTTTACATCGTGGTGACCAAAACTGGATGCAGTATTCCAGGTGTGGCCTTACCGAGGCATTGTAAAGTGGTATTAGTACTTCACGTGATCTTGATTCTATCCCTCTATTAATGCAGCCTAGCACTGTGTTGGCTTTTTTGGCAGCTGCAGCACACTGCTGGCTCATATTTAAGTGATTGTCCACTAGGACTCCGAGATCTCGGAGGGAGATCCATTTAGGCCTTGCGCAAGAACTCTCACATAAATAAAGATGACATAAAAGATGGTGATAAGAACTCTCAGAAGAATTGCTTGAAGTGCTCTGAAGTAACTTACTAGAAAAATAAGAACATAGGTTGTAGCCTGCTAGATCAGACCCCAAGCTCCTAGTCCAGCAGGCTGTTCAACCCACTGTGCAAGAAAGGCCTCTCATCTTTCAGCTGAGGTTCCTCATAGACAACTTAGCTGGTAGCCAACACTATCTCACAGTAATGACTTCTAAAGTTTAATTACAAGAGGGGGTAAAAATAATCCTTTTATGGGCCCTGATTTTCCCAGGATTCAATTTCATTGTGTGAAATAAGATCTCAGATTCTTGTCTGATTGGGGCATCAAAGAGAAAAAAGTGCAACAATCAGGATATTGAAAAGATTAAGTAAATAGTCCTCTTATTTGCAGTGCCAAGGGGCCCATATGATCACTCTGCATACCTTATGCAAACTTTATTGATGTATCTTGGAATTAATATTTGTTTGCTTTAAATACAGATTATTTTTCATTCAGAGATTATTTTATGTGGGATTTTTTTAAAGGATAGCTTTGATAACAAGGTGTAATAATATATAAAAAATGTGCAACAGCTTGTAAACCAGCAGGGTGTGGCAATATTAAAGGAAACCACATTCTCCTTTTACCTGTGATTGTATGCCCGCAGAATCCAGCCATTCCAATGCAGAAGCTGCAAGACATTCAAAGAGCTATGGAGCTGCTCTCAGCCTGTCAGGGCCCAGCCAAGAATATTGATGAAGCGACCAAACGTAAATACCAGTTTTGGGACACACAGCCTGTACCCAAGCTTAGTAAGTTTATCGCTAGTGACTGGATTTAAACAGCATTGGTTTTTTGTTTATTGGAGGAGGCTTGTATTTTAATAATGTATAGTTTACAGATCACAAAAACTCACCTCAGATGCACAGATGAAACCATTCAGTACTCAAACAACTTTAAGGTTAAGTTAAAAACAAGCTTTACCACCAAATAATTAATTGGTATTTGAAAAACTACTATGTAATTTTAACATTAAACTACCATCGGATTTTAAGCCATAAAGAGCTCAAGACTTTGAGCCATAAAGAGCTGAATACTTTCATGCCAAATTTCCTAAGATTTATTTTTATTCATTTCAGTGTACAATACCTACAGTTCCTTGTCAATTTATGTCTTAAACTTCAATTAAAATTCTTTAGAACAAAATTCCTGGTAAAACACAGAAGAATCAAATTGTTGTCAAATAAGAAGCATTTAAAATTTTATTTTATGAGACATCTTTAATTTTATTATTATTATTTATTATTATTATTATAGTTGTCCTCTGGTTAAGACATTTGTATTATTTCTGTTTACAGGTTCTGCTTTGTTAGCCCATCACTTCGTTAGTTCCAAAAGCCTTACTGCAAAACTCTTTTCTACCATAAATAATTGCTTTTCATGTGGCATTTATAGTCGAGGAGACTATATTGCATTGCAATTGCTTCTCTTTGTAAAAGCAGAAATACCCAGGAACATACTCATTATGGGTTAGGAACTGACATCTTTGTACTGAATTGTTCTGTTATATATAAGAAAGATAATAGGATTATACAGTGGTTAGTTTGGAAATTTTTCCTCAAATGTCTGCAGTCATTTCAGTATGAAGAAGAAAAAGGCTTATATTTGTGTTACAATATTTTTTAGTTTTTTTAAAAAATGTTATATTTAATAAGTTTTGTAAAGTTTGATTTTTATGGTTGGTATTGTTCTTCTGATCTCTGAGAAAGTAAGATCAGTTTTGAAATGTCAATGGAAAAAATGGATCTTTAAACCATAATAGCTGCTCTGAAAATATGGGCATTGATTAATTATATGTCATTAAAATTAGTTTCTAATTGCATATTCCCCTTCATGGATTACTGCCTTGTCACGGCGAAGAGGCTTGCATAATTCAATGAAGCTATGAGCTATGCCATGCATGGCCACCCAAGAAGGACATGTCATAGCAGAGAGTTCTGACAAAATGTGATCCACTGGAGAAAGAAATGGCAACCCACTCGAGTATCTTTGCCATGAAAACCCCATGGACAGTACCAAAAGGCAAAAAGATATGACGCTGGAAGATGAACCCGTCACGTTGGAAGGCGTCCAATATGCTACTGGGGAAAGAGCAGAGGGCTAGTACTAGTAGCGCCAGAAAAAATGAAGCGACTGGGCCAAAGCCGAAAGGACGCTCAGCTGTGGATATGTCTGGTGGTGAAAGTCCGATGCTGTAAAGATTTTTTCTCCATAGGAACCTGGAATGTAAGATCCATGAATCAAGGCAAGCTGGACGTGGTCAAACAAGAGATGACAAGACTGAACATCGACATCTTAGGAATCAGCGAACTAAAATGGACAGGAATGGGTGAATTTAATTCAGATGACCATCAGGTATACTACTGCGGGCAAGAATCTCTCAGAAGAAATGGAGTAGCCTTCATAGTCAATAAAAGAGTAGGAAAAGCAATACTGGGATACAATCCCCAAAATGACAGAATGATCTCAGTTCGAATCCAAGGCAAACCACTCAATATCACAGTACTCCAAGTCTATGCCCCAACCACCGGTGCTGAAGAGGATGAAATTGACTAACACCAAAAAACGATGTCCTTATCATCGTGGGGGATTGGAATGCTAAAGTAGGAAGCCAAAAGATAACCAGAATAACAGGCAAGTTTGGCCTTGGAGTACAAAATGAAGCAGGGCACAGGCTGACAGAATTTTGTCAAGAGAATATGATGGTCATAGCAAACACTCTTTTCCAACAACCCAAGAGACAGCTCTACACACAAGGACATCACCAGACGGTCAACACAGAAATCAGATTGACTATGTGCTCTGCAGCCAAAGATGGAAAAGCTGTATACAGTCAGTAAAAACAAGACCAGAAGCTGACTGTGGCTCAGAACATGAGCTTCTTGTTGCAAAATTTAGGCTTAAATTAAAGAAAGTAGGGAAAAGCACTAAGTCACTCAGAAAAACTTCTACTTCTGCTTCATTGACTATGCTAAAGCATAATCAGATTGTATGGATCACAACAAATTGTGGCAAGTTCTTAAAGAGATGGAAGTACCAGACCATCTTATTTCTCTCTTGAGAAACCTATATGCGGGTCAATAAGCAACAGTGAGAACTGGACACGGAACCACGGATTGGTTCAAAATTGGGAAAGGAGTTCGGCAAGGCTATATACTGTCGCCCTGCCTGTTTAACTTATATGCAGAGCACATCATGAGAAAGGCAGGGCTAGATGAATCAAAAGTTGGAATTAAGATTGCCAGGAGAAATATCAACAACCTAAGGTATGCAGATGATACCACTCTAATGGCAGAAAGTGAAGAGGAACTAAAGAGCCTCTTATTGCAGGTGAAGAAGGAGAGTGCAAACGTTGGCTTGAAACTCAACATTAGGAAAGCCAAGATCATGGCATCCACCCCTTTCAATTCCTGGCAAATAGATGGGGAAGAAATGGAGGTAGTGACAGATTTTATTTTCCTGAGCTCCAAGATCACCGCAGACAGAGACTGCAGCCAAGAAATTAAAAGATGCTTGCTCCTGGGGAGGAAAGCCATGACAAATCTAGACAGCACACTAAAAAGCAGAGACATCACCCTGCTAACAAAAGTGTGTATAGTCAAGGCTATGATCTTGCCAGTTGCAATGTATGGCAGTGAAAGTTGGACCATAAGAAAGGCTGAGCGCCAAAGAATTGAGGCCTTTGAACTATGGTGTTGGAGAAGACTCCTGCGAGTCCCTTGGACTGCAAGGCGATCAAACCTGTCAGTCCTAGAGGAGATCAACCCTGACTGCTCTTTAGAAGGCCAGATCCTGAAGTTGAAACTCAAATACTTCGGCCACCTAATGAGAAGGAAAGACTCACTGGAGAAGAGCCTAATGCTGGGAAACATTGAGGGCAATAGAAGAAGGGGACGACAGAATAAGGTGGCTGGATGGAGTCACTGAAGCAGTAGGCGTGAGCTTCAGTGGACTCCAGAAGATGGTAGAGGACAGGAAGGCCTGGAGGAACATTGTCCATGGGGTCGCGATGGGTCGGACACGACTTCGCAACTAACAACAATTGCATATTGCAAATATATCAAGTCAGTTAAAGTTGGTTTTTTGAAAGCTTGTCATATATTTCATTATAAATCCCTCTGTAAGATTGTTGTGCATGAAGTATGAAAGAAAAGATTTTTAAATTTGCAGACACCAGTATGTTACTAAAAATAGTTTCTTCTTTAACTGAAAAAGTTAGAACTGTGTTTGAATTCAATCTAAAATGACTCATTTTGAAAAATTATTTATTGCAATCAAAGAAAAGAGGCAGCAGATAGAAAGCACCTCCATAACATGTATGAAATTCTATAGAGATTGCTTTTCCCTTGACAAAATTAATAATTATAATTCAATAATATCTTTAGGGGAAAAATACTATCCCGTTATTGATAATCTAGTTGACATAAAATGAATTTGGCCATAGACTTGTAATTTTTATTTAGTAAATCTTCTCTCAACTTCCCCGAAAGCCAAAACGATGATTTAAAAACTATCAAACTTACTTTCTTTTTCTCTAAGGTGAAGTTATAACATCTCATGGTGCTATTGAACCAGATAAAGATAACATTCGCCTAGAGCCATATTCTTTACCGCAGGGTTTTACTTGGGACACGTTGGATCTGAGCAGTGCTGAAGTCGTAAGTAGAGTTCCTTGCAGTTTTTCAATTACAAACCTGGTTTCATGTTTGTATATTTGTGTATATATTGTGTTATGCATTCTGTCAGTGTAATGCAATTGTCAATGGACATGAATTGGAGAAGAATAGAAATTCTCTCCTGAATGCATAGTTTTCCACCTTATTTTGGACCACTCTGTTAGGGTGCCACTTGTTTTTCTGGGGAAGAAAATAGCAAAAAAACACCCCTCTTCCTCCCTCCTGGGAAAAATGCTGAGCTACAGAACAGAATAGAAGTGAGAGCAAAACAGCTGAGATACAGAACGGAAGTGAGGTCATTTAATCCTCTGGATTTTCATGGATTGAAAACTGCTATAACTGACTTTGCCCATTCTCCAAATAGCCAAGGAACAGCTTTAACCACAGGATCTTATTGGACCTTATCAACCAATGTTAAGATTGAGAGCCAGGATGGCATAGAGGTGAAGGCCTTGGGCTAGGACTGGAGGGCCTGGATTCTACTCTCAGTCACGAAAGCTCATTGGGTGACTTCAAGCTAGTAATTCCCTCTAAGTAGCACAGCCAACAATGAGCTGTGGAAGAAATAAATAACTAAACCTCAGGTATGTTGAAACCAAGAGGGTGGAAAGGAATAGATTTTGTGCGTAGTGTCTCTGGTGACGATTGATGAGTTTGATTTGGCTAGGTGGACTGTTTCTCTTAAGATAAGTCAGGTGCTCAAATTCAGAGCAAAGTGAGCTGTTCGATTCAATCAATTGATGGCTTCTCTCTACCCCTTTTTTCCCAGTTAAAAGAGTTGTACATGCTGCTAAATGAAAATTATGTTGAAGATGACGATAACATGTTTAGATTTGACTATTCATCGGAATTCCTTTTGTGGTGAGTCCCAGTTTCCATATACATCAAGGGGGTGGTCTGTGGAGAAGTAATGTTGTCAATGGCCAACGCTTTTCTCACGCCTTTTCCCTCATCTCTCTTGCTAGACAGCAGGAATTAGAGTGAATTTTTCCCCTATATTAGATGCTTAGAAAGTTTACAGTACAGATACTCCACAACCTATGACTGCATTTGGGACCAAAATTTCCAAGGCAGTCATGCCCAATTTTACAAACTTTTTTGCCACGATTGTTAAGTAAATCACTGCAAGTTGTTAAGCGAATCCAGCTTCCCCCATTGATTTTGTTGGAAGCTGGTTAGAAAGGTTGCAAAGATCTCTTGACCCTAGGACTGCCAGGCTCCTCAAGTTTTGATCACATGACTGTGGGGATGCTGCAACAGTCATAAGTCTGAGGATTGGTTGTAAGTCACTTATTTCAGTGTCATTATAACTCTGAACGGTTGCTAAATGGATGGTTGTAAGTTGAGGACTCCCCGTATTCTATAAAAGTTAAGACATAATGATTACTTTCATGCTTTTCCCCACTCTTTTAGGGCCCTTAGACCACCAGGTTGGCTTCCGCAGTGGCACTGTGGTGTCAGGGTGTCATCCAATAGGAAACTGGTGGGGTTCATCAGTGCCATTCCTGCACACATTCGGATTTATGATAGGTAAGCCCTAACTGGTTGGGAAGTTAGCCGGGCCCACTTAGGTTTTCTTAAAATCACTTGCATGGCTTGTCCTTTATCAAAAAGGTTAGATTTGGAAGAAACTTTAAGGGGAAAAGTGAAGCATTGGAAATGTTTTAAATAGCTCAAACTAAAATCCTTGTCCATTTACTCCAACAATTAGCAACTTTTTACGCGACAGCGCTGTTTATGCGACAACTGTAGTATTTATTGCCATTTTAACATATTATCTTTCTCCTTTCTCTTCATCCACTTTTAACCTTGGAGATCACCCAAGGTTATCTATCCGTATCTTAAGCACTGTGGTGCAACCACACTTACATCTTTCTGCTTTCTTTACCCCACTAATAATATTTATTGAAAATATTCATAATTAGTAATGCTATTTCAGCAATTTTTTTATTTCTCAGAAGTATTGGAGTTTGTTGTCATTATTACAGAGTTGGAATTATAATCAAGATCATCATAAAAGTGCTGCAGCAACACTTAAAAGAGAGAAAGCTATCATCTAATTATATATTGGAGCATGTTGAGGAATGCTAATCAAATTCAGCCTTATTTTTTCCCCTACACTGCCTTGCATATGTTTACACATGCGTACACCCAAAGCACACACTCCCCCACTTTCTTCCCTTTTGTCTTGTATTTCTGCCTCAACACAAAATCCAAAACATGTTCTTACCCTTAACTAATTTTTAACATATTTCTGAAATTTGGCTGCTGACCGTTAATTTGGAGAGGTTAATATGTTCAGAGGAGCAAATGATGTTAATGTAGCAAGAAGAGGCAGACATCCCTGTGCTGAAATTGTAGAAAAACATTGCATCTGCCACAATCAGCAACTCAACCTGTGCTCATAATTTCTGTAAGATATCCAAGCCCTATGCAAGTGGAATTGATATTAGTATTTAATATTTTTTAAAAATCTAATTTACCGGTAGTAGTTATATTTGGTTCCCAGCCGAAAGTCCCTCGAAGCAGAAAAATCAACTGTCAGAGCAACTTTTTTTTTGATTGATTGATTTCTCTACACCCATCTGTTATTTCTTAAATAGGGGAAAGGTCAAATCAGAATCTTCCATATATAAGGAATATGTAGATAGTTTTACTGTATTTATTTATCCCAAGTACAATACACCCACAGGGAATCTGCAGAGGGATGCAGAACAAACTGTAAAATTTACTCAAGAAGTTATCTCTGACACAAAGCATAAATATATCCCAATTCAGCAGACTGGACTGAAATATTTCATTAAAAATCAGAACATGCAATGTACATAGGCAATTCGAAAATTTACTATTCAGAACCCTTCCCTATAAAGGAAATAGTTTGCCTTGCTTTGCTATTTTCTACAAGTGTTATGTATGTGCACCTCCTTGGGAAAGAGAATGCTAAAAATGAGGGTTCCTGATATGGATTCAAAATACTTTTTGTTTATACAGCTGGAAGACAGCAACATTTAGAAATATAGCCACATTCCCTTCGCAGCACGTAACACTACATGTTATACACAAAGTACATGTTACTTCCAGAGAAAGAAAATTGGCAGCAATCCACTGGAATAATCTTCATTTTTTATTTTAAATTTTCTTTTAAAAGGTACAAAAATTTCATGCACTGAAATAGTTGATTCTTGGAAACGATCAACTTTATTTTTGTGTACCTCATGAAAAGGTATATAGAAGCTGGAATTATGAAAATAATTTATTTTTCCTATTTCAAAATAGCTGGGGAATCCTGGTAGTTGAAGTCCACCTATCTTAAAGTTGTTACTGTTGGAAAACAGTGATACAGAGCCACAATCTAGCCCACAGGTCCCTAACCTTTTGGGCACCGGGGACTGGTTCTGTGGAGAGAGGTTTTTCCACGGACTGGAGACAGTGTGGTTTTGTGTGCTGCCTGCATCCCACAGATGGGGCTTTCCTTGTTTGTGCGGCCTGGTTGCTGGCATGCCGCGGCCTGGTACTGGTCCACGGACCAGGGGTTGGGGACCCCTGATCTAGCCCATTTCTTTTCATAAAGTCCCAGTAGTAACTGGTTGGAGAAAGTTGCAGTCCCAGATGGACCCCAATCTCTTTCTTGTGACTCCAGGAATTTTCCAAGATGGTGCTTCTGAAATTAACAGCAAACCCAGACATAGCAGCCATGACACTGTCTTTAAAACGTAGAGAATAACACAGAGTATTAAACCTCTAATTTATTTAATTCAGCAATTTCCCCAAAATTTGCAAAAAAAATGGGAATAAAACTTAAGGTTCTGTTCCCCTTTGTGATTATGCTGATGACTGATTGACGACAAGGACAATGACATAGACATAGTTCTTTCTTTAAAATAATACTTCTTGATTCAAAGGTTTCCCTGCTTCTTCTGTAAGAAATACATTTTCTGAAAAATTGGGAAGAGTTGATCAGTAGGGTAGGTAAAATTCGTTGGACAATATATAAGAATATTTGTACTCCTTCAAAAATTTAAGTAGTTTCTTATATATTTTGTTTAACAGTGAGAAGAAAATGGTAGAAATTAATTTTCTGTGTGTCCATAAAAAACTACGATCAAAGCGAGTAGCACCGGTCCTAATCCGTGAAATAACCAGAAGAGTAAACTTGGAAGGGATTTTTCAGGCTGTTTACACTGCAGGAGTCGTCCTTCCCAAACCTGTAGCAACCTGCAGGTAAGCAAAGACTTGTGTTTTGTTTTGTTTTTTGAGAACTTACATAATTTTTGTTATAAAAGAGTAGCCAAAACTCACTTTATAAGTTGAATGGTCAGTTTAGGATTCTTGACTTCAGATTGGAGTGATCTTAATGCATTAGGGAGGTATTTCACATTACAGTACTCGCAGTGATGAAATGAGAGTTGGCATTTCTGCCTTTCTTGAAAATGTATGAACTCTAGTTGTGAAACTCAAGGCTACTGTGAACATCTACAGTTTCCATTTTGCATGTCATTATCACAAGATGGAAACACAAAAAAGGGGAAGTTGAGGTATGGTTCCTTATCTGCTCACCTCATTTCCTTTGAATATTACAAAACTTGTGGCTGATCTTTCACACCTAGATTCTGATTGCCTTACTTGCATTGTTTTAAGGACTTAATCTACCCAAAGTTTTATTTCAGCACTGGTTTTATTAGCTACTTTGTGAGACCTAGCCTGAAGACAAAGTCTAGTAAACAAAGCCAAAAGTGCAGTGAATAGATGAAAATCTTTCTGATCAATGAATGTGCAGTCCGTAAATACTTTGGAGATTCCTAATGTATTTCATTTTAAGCAGCCTAATAAAGTTGATTTCCCCCCCTCTTATTTTGCTTTAATGAAGATAATGCAGATAGCTTTTTTTTTTCTTTCTGTTCTCCCTTTGGCTTGCTAATTCACAAAAATAACAATGTCATGCTCTTTTGAATATTCAGTAGTTCTCAATTTATAACCGAAATTGAGCTCAATTTTTCTCTTTCTAAGTGAGACAATTGTTAAGTGACTTTTGCCCCATTTTACAACATTTCTGAAGACAGGAAGGCCTGGAGGAACATTGTCCATAGGGTCGCGATGGGTCGGACACGACTTCGCAGCTAACAACAACAACAACATTTCTTGTCCCAATTGTTAAGTGAATGGCTGTAGCTGTTAAGTTAGTAACAGGGCTGTTAAGAGACTCTGGCTTCCCCATTGACTTTACTTGTCAGATGATTGCAAAAGGGGATTGCATGACCTCGAGATTTAGTTTTAAATATGAGTCAGTTGCCAAGTGTCCAGCTTTTGATCACATGATCGTGGGGATGCTGCAACAGTCATAAGTCTGAAAACAGTCATAAGTCACTTTTTTCAGTGCTGTTATAACTTCGAATGGTCACTAAACAGTTGTAAATCAAGGACTACCTGTAATGGCCTTTATAATCAATCTCAAGCACTCTATGTGATAAATGTTATCAACCTGTTGGGAACATGACTCCTCATTGCCTGGAGTCAATTTGCCAGAAAGAAATTGACAGTGTTATTAAAAAGAAAAAGTAAGCTAAGTGGATGAGCAGATATAGGGAACACATTTTAAAATTAAGCATCCATTGGGTGAAAACCTAGGTACACTTCAGGACAGCAAAATCTTCCTCTTCCTACCCAGATGTGGACTGTGCAAACATTCATTAACAAACTAATATCATATACATATATTTTCTTCCATCTTTTCTCTAAAAAGTGTTCTTTCAAGGGTTAATCACCACAGGGAGGCAGCATAGACTATGCAGACAACTTACTGAGTCAGTTTAATATGCCAACATCACGTCAGCCTGGATTCCTTCAAGTGTACAGGAGTTAAAAGTCCCAGTTGATTATGAATTCTGATAGTCGCAGTTCTGGAGTCTATAGTATTGAAAGCTAAAGCAAATTTTAGAAGTATGGACTTCAACTCTCAGAATTCCTCAGCCAGCATGCATGGCTGAGATTTTGAAATATTGATCTGAAACCTGTGTAGGAATCATTGTATTCTTTATTGTACCTTGATTCTATTGTCTGTATTTCTTTTAAAAAAGTTACTCTACAGAAGTGCAGGAATGAGTTGTGCATTCAGGTTATTCTACCTCAACTAAGCCTTCACCTACTTAGGGCAAGTTCATTTGGCAATATTTTGTGTAGGTTGTAGTTATGGCTTTATTAAAGTTGCAACATGTCAGTTATTGCAGCAAAGGATATAAATATTTTTGAATAGTTGCCTTCAGACTCATACTTGGCAGAAAGTAGATTTGTTTCCCAACTTTTTTGAATAGTTCATTTCTTCTAGTCAGAGATGGTCCTATAGTAGCTTTCAGAAATACATGTGATAAAAATAAGATCATAAAATTGAATACAACAAGTGCAACAAGAAGATGTAAAAGCATATATACTGAGGATTTTAGTTGATTTTATTTTTGTTGTTTTCTTTAAATTTGGGTGGAATGTGATAAACATTTGCAGTATATACCGTATATACTTGAGTATAAGCCGAATTTTTCAGCCCACTTTTTTGGCTGAAAAATTCCACTTCGGCTTATACTCCAGTCAACAAAAAAAACTTACCGAGGACTTGTGCGCGGCCGAGGCTTTGGTGCTTCCGGGATCGCGCGCACCTCTCCCAAGCCACCGCCATCCGAGACCTGCCGAAGTTTGGGGAGGTTTAGGGAGGTGCGCGCGCACCTCCCCAAACCTCCCCAAACGTCGGCAGGTCTCCGTTCCTCCGCGCCCTGCCTGCCTGCTTCTTTCCACAGCGGAAAGAAGCAGGCAGGCAGGGCGCGGAGGAACGGAGACCTGCCGACGTTTGGGGAGGTTTGGGCGCCTCCCCAAACCTCCCCAAACGTCGGCAGGTCTCCGTTCCTCCTGCCGACGTTTGGGGAGGTTTGGGCGCCTCCCCAAACCTCCCCAGGTCTCCGTTCCTCCGCGCAGACCTGCCGACGTTTGGGGAGGTTTGGGCGCCTCCCCAAACCTCCCCAAACGTCGGCAGGTCTCCGTTCCTCCTGCCGACGTTTGGGGAGGTTTGGGCACCTCCCCAAACCTCCCCAGGTCTCCGTTCCTCCGCGCAGACCTGCCGACGTTTGGGGAGGTTTGGGCGCCTCCCCAAACCTCCCCAGGTCTCCGTTCCTCCTGCCGACGTTTGGGGAGGTTTGGGCGCCTCCCCAGGTCTCCGTTCCCAAACGTCGGCAGGTCTGTGCGGAGGAACGGAGACCTGGGGAGGTTTGGGGAGGCGCCCAAACCTCCCCAAACGTCGGCAGGAGGAACGGAGACCTGCCGACGTTTGGGGAGGTTTGGGGAGGCGCCCAAACCTCCCCAAACGTCGGCAGTTCTGCGCGGAGGAACGGAGACCTGGGGAGGTTTGGGGAGGCGCCCAAACCTCCCCAAACGTCGGCAGGAGGAACGGAGACCTGCCGACGTTTGGGGAGGTTTGGGGAGGCGCCCAAACCTCCCCAAACGTCGGCAGGTCTGCGCGGAGGAACGGAGACCTGGGGAGGTTTGGGGAGGCGCCCAAACCTCCCCAAACGTCGGCAGGTCTGCGCGGAGGAACGGAGACCTGGGGAGGTTTGGGGAGGCGCCCAAACCTCCCCAAACGTCGGCAGGAGGAACGGAGACCTGGGGAGGTTTGGGGAGGCGCCCAAACCTCCCCAAACGTCGGCAGGTCTGCGCGGAGGAACGGAGACCTGGGGAGGTTTGGGGAGGCGCCCAAACCTCCCCAAACGTTGGCAGGAACGGAGACCTGCCGACGTTTGGGGAGGTTTGGGGAGGCGCCCAAACCTCCCCAAACGTTGGCAGGTCTGCGCGGAGGAACGGAGACCTGGGGGGGTTTGGGGAGGTGCCCAAACCTCCCCAAACGTCAGCAGGAGGAACGGAGACCTGCCGACGTTTGGGGAGGTTTGGGGAGGCGCCCAAACCTCCCCAAACGTCGGCAGGTCTGCGCGGAGGAACGGAGACCTGGGGAGGTTTGGGGAGGTGCCCAAACCTCCCCAAACGTCGGCAGGAGGAACGGAGACCTGGGGAGGTTTGGGGAGGCGCCCAAACCTCCCCAAACGTCGGCAGGTCTGCGCGGAGGAACGGAGACCTGGGAAGGTTTGGGGAGGCGCCCAAACCTCCCCAAACGTCGGCAGGAGGAACGGAGACCTGCCGACGTTTGGGGAGGTTTGGGGAGGCGCCCAAACCTCCCCAAACGTCGGCAGGTCTGCGCGGAGGAACGGAGACCTGGGGAGGTTTGGGGAGGCGCCCAAACCTCCCCAAACGTCGGCAGGAGGAACGGAGACCTGCCGACGTTTGGGGAGGTTTGGGGAGGCGCCCAAACCTCCCCAAACGTCGGCAGGTCTGCGCGGAGGAACGGAGACCTGCCGACGTTTGGGGAGGTTTGGGGAGGCGCCCAAACCTCCCCAAACGTCGGCAGGTCTGCGCGGAGGAACGGAGACCTGCCGACGTTTGGGGAGGTTTGGGGAGGCGCCCAAACCTCCCCAAACGTCGGCAGGTCTGCGCGGAGGAACGGAGACCTGCCGACGTTTGGGGAGGTTTGGGGAGGTGCGCGCGCACCTCCCCAAACCTCCCCAAACTTCGGCAGGTCTCCGGACGGCGGCGGCTTGGGAGAGGTGCGCGCGATCCTGGAAGCACCGAAGCCTCGGCCGCGCGCAAGTCCTCGGTAAGCTCCGGGCGGTCACTTGCTTCGCGTCTCCTGAGGGAAGGGGGGGCGACTGGAGCGGGCGTGTTTCCTCGCCTGCTGGGCGCCGCGATTTGCCCGGGGAACGCGCGGGCCCCGAATGGCAGCGTGGAGCGAGGAAGCGGACAGCCAGGGCTTCCCTGAGAGCCGCGGCCACACAGGGTATTCCTGTGTATTCAGGCTTGCAAAATGGCGGATCGAGCCTCTGCTGGCGGCAGAGGCTTGCAGAGCGCGGATCCAGCCTCCGCCGGCGGCGGAGGCTTGCAGAACGGCGGATCGGCTTATACTCGAGTCAACAACTTTTCCCAGTTTTTGGGGGTGAAATTGGGGGTCTCGGCTTATACTCGAGTCGGCTTATACTCAAGTATATACGGTATTTAATAGTAGGATCTCAGCAAAAATCTTCAAAAAAATTAAGACATATCTGCAAACTAGCACAAATCTGAAAAATAAATTTAAATAAATTTAGTTTTGTGCTGTTTGGCATTCCCACATACGTGGAGAGAAAGATGGTGGTCTCTACTACCACATGAACCAAGGAATATTGCCTCTTATCACCAATAAAATCCATGATTCACTGGAAAACATCACTGCCGTTTGTCAAAATGGTGTGGGGTCTCCTGCTTGATCAGGAGGTTGGACTAGAAGACCTTCCAACTCTGTTATTCTGTTATGGAAGGGCCCAGGTTCCATTTCTTGCATTTCCAGGAAGTTTGAGGGAAAAACCCTAATCTATTACATATTCTAAATAATTCAGCAATACCAAATGAGATTTCTGAATAGTTTGATTGCATATAAAGGAATGAAGGTCTCTTTCAGCAGGAATGACATGAATGATTAAATGTAGTTACCATATTCCTAGAATAAATTTTACAATATACATATTGGCTGTATATAAATGTACACCCTGACAGGTCTTTTGCATACAGTTAGCAAAATGTCGCTAGTCCTCAATTTCTGATCAGTCCTTTAATGACCATTTACAATTTGACCATTATGAAATGTTGTGCCGCTCCCATCCCTGTGGTTACATGACTATATTTTGGTCATGTGACAGCCAGGTCACATTTACAACTGGTTGTAGCTTCCTACAATTACCTGACCTTGGTTTGCAATATTTCTTGTCAATTTTTCACACTTTTTGCCAGTTTCTGGCAAAAAAACACCCATTTAGGAGAATGGGTTTGCACTTATGACCATGTGATTTGCTTAACAACTATAGTGGATCAGATCCAGTCATATGGGCAGTTCCAACTTACGACATCATAACTTGCAATTGAAATTTCTGGCCCAATTGCAATCATAAATTGAGGTTTACCTATAAATATTTTCTAAGTGTAAGGACAAAGCTTACTGTAATGATAACTCTACAGGTTTACTCATTCAGCGGCCCTCCAGTTGTTTTGGGGATAGGAACTTCCATAATCAGCAACAACTTTGAGAGATGGATCATAGTACATTTGGCAAATATCAAATTGGATGAAGCAGATATGCAGCTATAGTACTTATTAAGCTTTTAAGATGTGTTAATCTTAACAGATTCTTAATTGTGAGTAGACATGGATAAAACCACATTCTGAAATAATATGTTGAAGTGACTACCTTGAAAGATCTGAATTGGAAACATATAAGCTATAGGAAATAATCTAAGCTATTGTCAGGTGTTTGGTGGATTGTGTATATGATAATGATAGTCATTAGTACTAATGACTATATTATTATTTGATGCAACAACAATGAAAACTTCATAAAGAACATACCGTATATACTTGAGTATAAGCCGACTCGAGTATAAGCCGAGACCCCCAATTTCACCCCCAAAAACTGGAAAAAGTTATTGACTCGAGTATAAGCCGATCCGCCGTTCTGCAAGCCTCTGCCGCCAGCAGAGGCTCGATCCGCCATTTTGCAAGCCTGAATACACAGGAATACCCTGTGTGGCCGCGGCTCTCGGGGAAGCCCTGGCTGTCCGCTTCCTCGCTCCACGCTGCCATTCGGGGCCCGCGCGTTCCCCGGGCAAATCGCGGCGCCCAGCAGGCGAGGAAACACGCCCGCTCCAGTCGCCCCCCCTTCCCTCAGGAGACGCGAAGCAAGTGACCGCCCGGAGCTTACCGAGGACTTGCGCGCGGCCGAGGCTTCGGTGCTTCCAGGATCGCGCGCACCTCTCCCAAGCCACCGCCGTCCGGACACCTGCCGAAGTTTGGGGAGGTTTGGGGAGGTGCGCGCGCACCTCCCCAAACCTCCCCAAATGTCGGCAGGTCTCCGGACCTCCGCGCCCTGCCTGCCTGCTTCTTTCCGCAGCGGAAAGAAGCAGGCAGGCAGGGCGCGGAGGAACGGAGACCTGCCGACGTTTGGGGAGGTTTGGGCGCCTCCCCAAACCTCCCCAAACGTCGGCAGGTCTCCGTTCCTCCGCGCAGACCTGCCGACGTTTGGGGAGGTTTGGGCGCCTCCCCAAACCTCCCCAAACGTCGGCAGGTCTCCGTTCCTCCTGCCGACGTTTGGGGAGGTTTGGGCGCCTTCCCAAACCTCCCCAAACGTCGGCACGTCTCCGTTCCTCCGCACAGACCTGCCGACGTTTGGGGAGGTTTGGGCGCCTCCCCAAACCTCCCCAAACGTCGGCAGGTCTCCGTTCCTCCTGCCGACGTTTGGGGAGGTTTGGGCGCCTCCCCAAACCTCCCCAAACGTCGGCAGGTCTCCGTTCCTCCGCGCAGACCTGCCGACGTTTGGGGAGGTTTGGGCGCCTCCCCAAACCTCCCCAAACGTCGGCAGGTCTCCGTTCCTCCTGCCGACGTTTGGGGAGGTTTGGGCGCCTCCCCAAACCTCCCCAAACGTCGGCAGGTCTCCGTTCCTCCGCGCAGACGTGCCGACGTTTGGGGAGGTTTGGGCGCCTCCCCAAACCTCCCCAAACGTCGGCAGGTCTCCATTCCTCCTACCGACGTTTGGGGAGGTTTGGGCGCCTCCCCAAACCTCCCCAAACGTCGGCAGGTCTCCGTTCCTCCGCGCAGACCTGCCGACGTTTGGGGAGGTTTGGGCGCCTCCCCAAACCTCTCCAAACGTCGGCAGGTCTCCGTTCCTCCTGCCGACGTTTGGGGAGGTTTGGGCGCCTCCCCAAACCTCCCCAAACGTCGGCAGGTCTCCGTTCCTCCTGCCGACGTTTGGGGAGGTTTGGGCGCCTCCCCAAACGTCGGCAGGTCTGCGCGGAGGAACGGAGTCAGGAAGGGCATCCAGAAGTAAACATTCAGTTCCACCCAGTCACCCTGACTCTACCACAAATTAAGGAACTACAAGGTCGTAAAATTTTTTCACAAGACTTCTGATTTTTTGCTCTCAGTCCTTGCAATCATTGAGAGGGGATGCTGAGGGCCCTTTATTCCCTATGGAGTGAAGGGGATCAGGTCCCAGAGTTGACCCTTATCACTGATAAATCTTGCATTGTGAGTCAGCCCACTTCTTGAAATGTATAAACTTTCAAAATTTTTACACTCTTGTAAGGTTGTTAATTGTTTTTGATTCCACAGAGTATTTCAATGCTAAAAGTGGACTGGAATACCTTTTTCAGATTCTACCTTCAGTTTGAGACTAGTTTTTCCTTGATACAGGGTGGATGGATGGACGGATGAATACTCCGTTCCTCCGCGCAGACCTGCCGACGTTTGGGGAGGTTTGGGGAGGCGCCCAAACCTCCCCAAACGTCGGCAGGAGGAACGGAGACCTGCCGACGTTTGGGGAGGCGCCCAAACCTCCCCAAACGTCGGCAGGTCTGTGCGGAGGAACGGAGACCTGCCGACGTTTGGGGAGGTTTGGGGAGGCGCCCAAACCTCCCCAAACGTCGGCAGGAGGAACGGAGACCTGCCGATGTTTGGGGAGGTTTGGGGAGGCGCCCAAACCTCCCCAAACGTCGGCAGGTCTGCGTGGAGGAACAGAGACCTGCCGACGTTTGGGGAGGTTTGGGGAGGCGCCCAAACCTCCCCAAACGTCGGCAGGAGGAACGGAGACCTGCCGACGTTTGGGGAGGTTTGGGGAGGCGCCCAAACCTCCCCAAACGTCGGCAGGAGGAACGGAGACCTGCCGACGTTTGGGGAGGCGCCCAAACCTCCCCAAACGTCGGCAGGTCTGCGCGGAGGAACGGAGACCTGCCGACGTTTGGGGAGGTTTGGGGAGGCGCCCAAACCTCCCCAAACGTCGGCAGGAGGAACGGAGACCTGCCGATGTTTGGGGAGGTTTGGGGAGGCGCCCAAACCTCCCCAAACGTCGGCAGGTCTGCGTGGAGGAACGGAGACCTGCCGACATTTGGGGAGGTTTGGGGAGGCGCCCAAACCTCCCCAAACGTCGGCAGGAGGAACGGAGACCTGCCGAGGTTTGGGGAGGTTTGGGGAGGCGCCCAAACCTCCCCAAACGTCGGCAGGTCTGCGCAGAGGAACGGAGACCTGCCAAGGTTTGGGGAGGTTTGGGGAGGCGCCCAAACCTCCCCAAACGTCGGCAGGAGGAACGGACACCTGCCGAGGTTTGGGGAGGTTTGGGGAGGCGCCCAAACCTCCCCAAACGTCGGCAGGTCTGCGCGGAGGAACGGAGACCTGCTGACGTTTGGGGAGGTTTGGGGAGGCGCCCAAACCTCCCCAAACGTCGGCAGGAGGAACGGAGACCTGCCGACGTTTGGGGAGGTTTGGGGAGGCGCCCAAACCTCCCCAAACGTCGGCAGGTCTGCGCGGAGGAACGGAGACCTGCCGACGTTTGGGGAGGTTTGGGGAGGCGCCCAAACCTCCCCAAACGTCGGCAGGTCTCCGTTCCTCCGCGCCCTGCCTGCCTGCTTCTTTCCGCTGTGGAAAGAAGCAGGCAGGCAAGGCGCGGAGGTCCGGAGACCTTCCGACGTTTGGGGAGGTTTGGGGAGGTGCGCGCGCACCTCCCCAAACTTCGGCAGGTCTCCGGATGGCGGTGGCTTGGGAGAGGTGCGCGCGATCCCGGAAGCACCAAAGCCTCGGCCGCGCACAAGTCCTCGGTAAGTTTTTTTGTTTTTTTGTTTTTTGTTTTTTTTATTGAAAAGTTTTAACATACAATTTTTCCCTTAAAAAATCCCCCCTCCCCCCCTTCTCCCTCCCCCCCTTCCTCTCCCCCCTCCCCCCCTCCCCCCCCGACTTCCCAGAGCTAAATACAAGGTATATATAAAAAAAAACAATCATAAACAACCATATACTAACAACCATAAACTCTAAAATCTATCACTCTCTAGCTTATATAGGATAAAACAAACCTTAGTAATATTAAATATATATAAATATATATAAAAAAAACTAATATAGAAAAAAAACAAAGAAAGAAGACTTATTCAAATATAAAACTTCTTAACCCTATACTTGTTCTGAATAAACCCAAGCCATTTTCTCCCTTCCATAATATAACGTTCCTGCGAGTAATCTTTCAAATAGGCCGAAATCTTCACCATTTCTACCAGGTCAGAAACCTTTAAAATCCACTCTTCTATAGTCGGCAGTTCCTCTTTCCAGTACTATCCCCGTAATTAAATTCAACATCAACTTAGTATATTCCATCAGACTTTTATCCAAAAAGCCTTAACCTTTTTACAAGTCTACCATATATGAAAATATGAAAATATATTACATCTTTATCACCACACCTCCAACATTTAGGCTAATAATTCAGATACATGCTTAGCTTTTTAAAATCTAAATACCATCTATAAAACATTTTATAAAAATTCTCTCTTACATTTCAAACTTGTATAAATTTTACATTCCTCACCCAAATCTTTTCCCACCTCCCACTACTTGACTATAAGTACGTTGTGAAAGTTCCATAGACTTCTGCTGATCTTGTTCTTTTATCTTTTTTGATCGTTTTAAAGCAGCACGCGTCACCCTCTGTTCTCTGGGATCATCCAAAAGTGTTATAACTTGATCTCCTCCAGCACCATTCTCCTCTGTCTGTCCATCTTCAGCCTCTTGATATTCTCCTTCTCCAGATCCCTTTGCAGCTTCCAGAAGTGTTAATGGGGTTGCTTTTAAAACATTATTGTAAAAATCACGCGCTTGCATCACAGTAACCAGACGGTACCTTTTACCTTCATGCATCACCATCAACCCAGCTGGAATCTCCCATCTGAACCTTATATCTCGTTGCTTGAGCTCTTGCACAAGAAATGTAAAATCCTTCCTTCTCCTTAAAATCTTTGGAGGAATTTCTTTTAGAACCAGAACTTCTTGATCAGCAATCACGACCTTAGTATCATAGGCAGCTTGTATAACTTCATCTCTAATTTCCCTTTTTGTAAAATAAACCACCACATCTCTAGGCAACTTTCTCTGTCTAGCAATCCATGAGTTCACACGATACACTTTATCCATGCCTCCTTTTATTTCAGATGCTGGCTGATTCAATACCACTTCGAGAGCCTCAGAAACCAGCTGCTTTAGATCTTCCTTAATATTCTCCTTTAAACCTCTGATTCTAATGGCAAACTGCATCTGGAAATATTGAGCAAGACTCAATTCTTTATCCATTTTGTCTCTTAAATCTTCATTCTCCAATACTTTTGCTTCTAATATGGCATTCTTTTGAGTCGAATCTTTGACTTTTTCATCCAAATCTTCCACACATTCAGCCACTTTATACACTGAAGACAAAATGTCTACCTTCATCACCCTGTACTTCTGTTCCATCCTCTCCTCCATTCTCTCCTCCAACTTCTTCAATTTCTCCTCCATCTGTGCAAATTTATCACCCATTGATTCCAAAATTGATTCCAAGATTACTTGGGTATGTTTTTCAAGAGCATCTTGTAAGTCCTTCGATGTCACTACATCAGGAGGATGCAATGCCTGCAATGATGATTGTTGCACCGGGGAAGTTCCAGCACTCCGAAGAGTTTTAGGGGGAGGTTTAGCCGCCATCTTTTACTTTCAATTGTGACGCACTTTCACTTAGAGTTTAAAAAGTCCATCAAGCTCGAGAGTAGAATAAAATAATCCTCTTCACCTTTTCCTCTTGTACCGCTCTGCCTGCTCTTTTTATTCCATAGTCCTTCCTTCAGGCAGGGGTGGTCGCAGACGCCTGGCTCTGCTCCATAAAGTCAGGAGCAGAGGCGCTGGCCAGCTGGGAGCGACCCAGGCTACGGGGGAGTTCAATCCTTCGGCCGCCCAAGCTGCAAGCTCAGGCGGCCCCGGAGAACTCAACCCCTACCTGGGGCCTCACCCCCTCCTCTTCTCCCGAGGAGGGGGCTTCAAATTCGCCCGAACAGCTGATCGGCGCTGTTTCGGGCGAAAATCACTCAGCTGAGCCGCGGGCAGCCCGGGAAGGCTGTCTCCGTCGCCGCGGAGCCACCGGAAGAGCGGTAAGTTTTTTTGTTGACTGGAGTATAAGCCGAAGTGGAATTTTTCAGCCCAAAAAGTGGGCTGAAAAATTCGGCTTATACTCAAGTATATACGGTACTTGATTTCAAATCTAAAACCTCAGTTATTGTCCAAACAAACTAATATTGTCTCCTACATTAGCTAAAGAAATTATAAATATATAATTTAATTTTTCCAGGTACTGGCATCGATCGCTGAACCCCAGAAAATTGGTAGAAGTGAAATTTTCTCACTTGAGCAGAAATATGACATTACAGAGAACAATGAAGCTCTACAGACTTCCTGATGTAAGCAATGCGTTCACCCAGAGGACCCTCATTCTCACAACAAAATAGCCTTCTGTCCCTGCCAAGGCACGCTTTCCATTTGGGGGAGGCAGTACTGTGCAAAAGGGAAAGGGATACAATGGTTGTGGGGCAAAACCTCCAAAAGATAGACTTTCCTGGAAAGAGGAGTTGCGTATGTAGGCACGCCTGGCATTAGAAGACATTTTTTGTAAAGGTGATGGAGGAAAAGTACTATTTTCTTGAATATATGAAACTTGAAAAATTAAGATTTATGTCCTTATTCCAATATACTGGGGTTGTTGTTGTTGTTTTTTTGAGCTCTAAGATCTTGAGGAGAAGGAGATAAAAATCTCTCTGGTACCAATGGAAAGTACTTGGTGTTAATGGTGAATTCTAAGGGGAAAAAAAGCATGATATAGTTGAATTCTCTTAGTTCAGAGGAATTCCTTTGATAAACACACATGCAGGCACACACACACATACAGAGTGAGAGAAAGAGAGGGACCATTTTATAATTGTGCTCTTTACTATTTAATAATAGTTGAGAAGAATGGAAGTGTGTGCAAAACACTGCTTTTGTGCCAGTTGAGTATGTACATTAAGCTTCCAGAAATGCCGGCTGAGAAAAGTTGGGAATTGTAGTCCCAATGCCTGTTGATTGTTGCCTCTGGCTGAATACTTTCCTGTTGATGAAAGCCTAGGTGGGGTATTAGCTCTTTGAATTTCTGTCTTCTTTCATTACAATAAGGCCACAAAAACCTCAGGCTTGAGACCTATGGAACGAAAAGATATCAAAGCAGTGCAAGAGTTGATTAACAATTACTTGAAGCAGTTCAATCTCGCTCCTGTTATGGACGAAGAAGAAGTGGCTCACTGGTTCCTGCCTCAGGATCATATTATTGACACCTTTGTGGTAGAGGTGAGAGAGAGGCCCCTCCCAGCTTCCTTTTCCTACGGAAACCCCTTCCATCTGGCAACTTTTCCTCAGCTGTTTTCTTTTTAATGGATGAGGTTTCTGTGCTTGAAAGGAGGGCTAATGCATATGTAAACTAATTTGGGCCAAAATCTGTTTTGTAATTTTTGAAAAATTGTCTTTCCCCACAACCAGAGGCTTCATCTTTTTTTCCCGCTCTTGGAAATGTTCCTGAGGCTATTTTTTATTGTTGGGGTTGATGGAAGGTATTACATTGATGTTGGAGATGTTGCCCTTTCCAGTTAAGCACTTTCTTTTCATTCTGATGCCCATAATCCTTTCAAACTGGGATGGGAGAATGGATAAAAGAAATATTTGTCACTGAAGGAACTAGAGCATTGGTCAGAACATCAGAAGGGTACCCCAGGCTCAGAAAGATCTGAGTTAAAGTATTCAACTAAAACTGGATGGACTCAGGTTCCTTGTTCTGTCTCACCATTTTACAGTGAATTACCACAGCCTGTAATTTTGCAGACCAACTAGGTGGTTTAAGAGTTATAATGCTGTAGAGCAGGGGTGTCAAACTCAATTTCACTGAGGGCCGCATCAGCATTGCGGTTGCCCTCAAGGGGCCAGGTGGGTGTGGCCAGGGTGGGCGTGGCCTACTGGGTGGGCGGGGCTAGGGCACGTATGGCCTACTGGGTGGGCATGGCCAGCTCTACATCGTTCGCATCAAGGGTGCCTATGGGGGCCTGGGCAGGAGTAGGACAGATCTGAGGGTCTACGGCAGAAGGAGGGTTTCTGGGCCAGGGCCAAGGCAGTGGGGGCCATTCCCTCACTGTTTCCAGGAAGGCTTTGCGGGCCACATGAAACCACTTCGCGGGCCGAATCCGGCCCCCGGGCCTTGTGTTTGACATGTCTGCTGTAGAGTCCTTTGTTTGCATTCCTTCATGTTTTTTTTCCTTTTCTTTTCCAGAATTCAAATGGTGTTTTAACTGACTTTCTGAGTTTCTATACATTACCTTCAACAGTCATGCACCACCCTGCTCATAAAAGCCTCAAAGCAGCCTATTCCTTCTATAATGTTCACACGGAGACCCCTCTCTTGGATCTAATGAATGACGCACTCATTATAGCAAAGATGGTAGGTAATGCAATAACTGCTTTATTTTCCTTCTTTTTTTTTTTACAGAAGAGTGAAGTTGGCTTAAATCCTCATTGATTTATTTGCTTCAGCAAGAGAAGTACAACCTCTAAACAAGTTGCGATAATGTTTTCTTTGCCCGTTGGAACTTTTTGTTTCAGCCTAATCCTCAATAGGAAAGTGTTAAAAAGCACAGCCTCTGCTTATTCAAAACTCCTGTGCTTGCCTTACAGCCCCAGATGACTTTGGGGTTGCACTTGGCACTTCTAAATCAAAGCTTCATAACTGGGCTTCTTCAGTTACAAGAAATGAAAAGTCATTGTCAAATATGACTTCTATGACCTACTGTAGGAACGTAGCTGAGAAAAAGGTTTGTCTGTGTTGTGTATGCATTGTGTGCATTACACAAGGTTACTAATGCTGTTAAGATTTTCAGGTTCTAAGTTGTAAATGTACAGAGTACTATGTTGGTTTGATTGCAATTTTTGAGCTTCAGTGTGTATGTCGTTGCACTCTATATGTTCTTGGATTGTGTTGATGTACAGTGTGCTGAGTAAACTCATTGCTAAAAATACAAAACACTGCCGATTTGTTGAATTTTTTGTCTTGCAGACATAGCTGTCTTAGTATAATGTTTGGAATGTTCTTGGTTTTTGATTGCAGTTAACGCTACTCATGCAGCTGCTTCAACTTCGTTTGAAAATTACACTTGCTACAAACAGCACAAAGAAAAGCATGTTCAGTTGCTGCTTTCATTCCTTGCTATGGGGTTGTGAGGGGAAAATTTCTTCCTTTTTTTTCAAAAAAGCATTCTCTTGTTTCGTTTTTCATAGGTTAGACGAATCAGCACCACACTTAATTGCAATACCACGTAGACTTGCGTATACCGCCCCTTAGTGCTTTTACAGCACTCTGAGTGATTTACAAAAGTCAACATATTGCTCCCAGCAACCTGGGTTCTCATTTTATCGACCTTGGAAGGATGGAAGGATGAGTCAACCTTGAGTCATTCAGGATCAAACCCCCGGTTATGGGCAGAGTTAATCTGCAATACTGCATTCTAACGCTGTAGCTTGTGGTTTAAAAAACACTCTTAAGAGTATTCAAAATCTTTTGTTCCATATGCATACAGTTAAAAGTAAAATTGGGTATAAAGTCCCATCCAGTTGTATCTTTTATCTATGTTAAGGTAGTACCTTATTGTAGTTAGAATTCGAGGAGGTAGGGACACAGCTATGGTGTGCTCAAAGCAATTTGTAGTGTAGTTAATTATAGAAATAGATGCCTGTCATGCAGAATGCTTGATAAGATTGCAGTTTCTTTTCTAAATAAAATCTTTTAACAACCTTTATGTAAACCCAATTAGAAAATCAATTTATAATATCTTTATGTTGCCAGAAAGGATTCGATGTGTTTAATGCACTAGACTTGATGGAAAACAAAACATTCCTGGAAAAACTGAAATTTGGTATTGGAGATGGCAATCTGCAGTATTATTTGTATAACTGGAGATGTCCTGGCATGGATTCTGAAAAGGTAACATATTTATACCAGAGATTTGATTGTCCTTCCTATGCTTCTGGAGATAGTAATCAATACTTCCGGAAGATATGGTAGTTTAGAAAGCTGATGTCCTTTACATCAGTAATGTCCTTTACACAGATTCTCTATATCTTCATTTATGTAATGATATGAAATGCACTGATTAGCTCCTTTAATAGCAATGTTTGTGTGTGCCTTCCTGTCTTCCCTCTATATTTGGGATTCCCCATATTGTGTTAGTAAAGTCTTCTCTTGATGGATTTTGCATCATTGGGAAACTAGCATGCTAAAAAACACCACCTTTTAGCACTACCTTCATTTTCAAAAATGCTTCTGGCCCTATGTACAGGACAATTTGCCATGGCCAACATGCCGCGGTCAACTACCACGGAACAACTCACTGCAGGGCAATTCAGCAAATACAGAAGTTAAATTAATTTCAACAGAACCATGGCCAATAATAATAAGAAAGTAAAGTCAATCCAGAAATACAAAAGTTACAATAATTTTGACAAAAAAGTGGTCACTAAAAGTAACTGAATGAAACGAACAATGCAACACTGAATTGTCCCACGGCAAATTGGTAGTGGTGATCTGGCCACGGCAAATTGGCCACAACAAATTGTCCTAGATCCCCCCTTAAGTAGGTATAGGCTCACTGCACATAGCTCCCCCAAAATTCTCCATCTGGAGTTAGAAGTGAGAATTGGGGGCAAATAGAAAATGTGGTGATTTATTATTTTATAACTGCCCATACTCATAATAACTGTCGTTTTGTCCAATAGACAAGATTCTTCTAACTGTGCCAATACTTCCTTGTGAGAGTGCTTATAGTGCTCCAAGTGTGACACTATCCTCTAAGCCAGGGCTTTTCAACCAGTGGTACTGGTACCACCTGTGGTATATTGGCACCTGGCAGGTGGTACGCGACCATCGTAGAAAAGTGGTAGCGGGGGAGGGGAATGAGCTGACCCGGTGGCAGCACTGCACAAGCCTGAGCGAGAGATGGCTGGAGCTGCAGGGCTGTCAGGGCTCAGCGGAAGCGCCAGGATCAGCGCCAGGCTCCGGCTAGAGCTCAGCACTGATCCTGGCACTTCTACTGAGCCCAGAAGAAGCACCAATCAGCTGGAATGTTGCAGCATCTCCAGGGTCTTGTGATTTACATTCAGATGCTTGGCAACTGATTCATATTTATGACGGTCACAGTGTCCCAGGGTCATGTATTTTTTATTTTTTTTATTTTAATTCCATTTATATCCCACCCTTCTCCGAAGACTCAGGGCGGCTTACAAGCTTAGCAGTAGCCTTCATTCTATGTATATGCCTGCTTATTAGGGCTTTCATACACCCCTCAAGCGGCATTATTACAAAGTCAGCTTAATTGCCCCAACAATCTGGGTCCTCATTTACATGTGACCAAAACCTGCTGCAATCACCCAGCAGACGGGGAATAAAAACCAAACATATCCCCACCCCACCCCCGCTGCCAATCCTCAACAGAAATGCTCACAACAATGAAAACCTCCGACAGGAGGAAGAGCGCCACCAGGCAGGCAGGTAGGTGTCTTGCTCGGCTGTGGCTTGGGGGGCACTTTTTTCAGTGCCATTGTAACTTCGAACAGTCACTAAGCGAACTGTTGTAAGTTGAGGACTACCTGTACTTCATCACTTTTTTCCTCTTTTTTTCTTTTTTTTTTTTTGACACCTTGCTAGGTGACTGGTGGTACTCGGATGTTGCCATATCCTAAAAGTGGTACAATGGGTAAAAAGGTTGAAAAGCCCTGGTCTAAGCCTGAAGGACTTTGGTTTTTTTTCTGCAGTAACACCCCTGTTATCATTTTTCTAGGTTGGTCTTGTATTACAATAAGGTGAAAGGACACTTATATTTATAATTCTTCGAAGTCATCATCTGGGCTGTTGGATGCTCTTGGATCCGTACAGTTCAAGAGGAGCCAAAGCACAATGCCTGTTGTTTTTAAATCAATCAGTCAAACCTCGGGGAGGAGGGCTACAAGAAGAAGTGAAGATTTCTGAGCTCAACTAGCCCTTCAGCCCTGAACAGGAACAAAAATGCTTATGAACCTTTTACTGTTTGTCAATGAAAAAGAAATAAAGCACATTTGTTTAATTTTACATGCTTAGCTCACATCTTGATGCAAAGGGTACTTTTCTCTGTTTCCCTGCATAAAAATAAAAAAGACTTTTTGTACAACAATGAAGTTGCAGTGGTGGAATAGAGTACAAATAATTTACTGTAATGTGACTGAACTATTGCATTTCTATTTATTAAGTGGTAGTGTATGTTTATCAATGTAACGAAATGAAGGAACCGATTTTGAGTGTTTCTGCTTGTTTTCATGACATGGATGTCATCATTGCCAAGAAAAAAGCCTTGGGAATGTGTTTGCTAGGAAAATATGCAGATATTGGATGTCTTTTGTAATGTGGACCGAAACAGAAATGTGCTGGTTGGACTAGTACATGTTTCTCCATAAACAATGCTGCCAAATCAATAAAAATGCAAATTTGTAAATTGATCTTCAATAGATCAGTGACTTGATTAAAGTATAGCACTGCTGAATGCACGTGTTAATATCTTTCCTGAGCTATATAGTATTCTTTTCATCTTACAGTTCTGAAAAAGAAAAATTTTACACTGTTTTTGATGTAACAGTAGCCTGCAAATGAAATTGAGAATATTAGTACTGTTATGAAGATGTGTTAAAATGAATGTGTTTTAAGGCTTTTGCAGAATTGCACATACTCCTTTTGTCTACTTGGTTTTTTTAAGAAAACATTTTAAAATGAAAAATATGTTTCTGTAAATAGGTAAATTTTGTTGCTAGTAGTAGCAATATCTGGTTTGGGGGAAGAGGTGTTTCATAGTACACATTTGTATATGTCCTTGCAAACATATTTTTGTTGGCAGCAATATGTGCCAAACTGTCTTGGTTCATATCTTATGGTATACCTTAATATGGTTTTGTTTGGCTTAATGTGTCATGCGAATACAACCTACCATAAGTTCTTTAACAAATGATAGTTTAGCAAAATGCATGAACCAAGTCAAGATATCTGTTTCCCTTTGGATTAATAGTTTAGTTTAGAATATGTTAAAGCAGTGCATATGCATCCAGATTTTCACAATCGTTTATATAGAGATTTGTCAACTGTTTTCATACATCATAATAAGCCATGTTTGTTGAAAAACTATAGTCAGTTTGTACACAACAAAAATATTCTTTTGGACAATTTTTGAGGCATTTTTGTTTTATTTATTTATTTTAAGCGTAATTATTTGCCCTTCTCCAACTGGCATTTTCCCAGTGTATCAGACTGCAGTTTCTAGAATCTTCCCATCAATAAAAACAATAGCCTCATTTGAACATAGTGCAAAGCCAGGATGCCATTTGTTAGGTTTTTGGCTGCATGTGATATGTCAATAGGGTGGCTTGACATGCTGTGGGAGCTGGTCATCTAAATTTTGATATTTATTGAATATTAATTATTTTTCCACATTTCAAAATAATATCTTTTTCCATCCCATTTTTGAAAAGTGGGGTGGTGGAGTTGTAGATGTTTAACAGTGAGTGACCTGAACATCTTTTCAAAATAGATTCATCAAGTACCGTATTGCTGGAGAAAAAGTGTTACCAAGATTTGATTCTAATTTATCAGAAACTTTGGTAGATAATATAACAAGCAGTTTAACCAAATAGCCGAAACCATATTTGTACATATCCAAATGTGGAAATTTTCAAAGAGGTTCCAATAGCTTAGCTTAGAATGAATATGTGTTTTTGTCGTTCCTAAATCAAAAACTGCTCAGTTGCTAAATCTCGAGCTTGTACTCTTTTCCTATTGTTAGATAGCAAATGGAAGAAGGGACTCTTGTACCTTTTTTCCCAAAAGCTGATGTTGCATACAAACCAGGAATTAAAATTTGAATTGTTGCCAGAAACTCCCAATCTAGCACAATCCTGGATTTTGCATTAGTCGCAAAATTTGTGCTTAAAAGTAACTTACCCCTTGTTCATGGATACAGTTCTATACTTCCTATCCTGTTTTTCCCTCCAATTTTCCTGTTTCTACAGCCTGTACTATCATGAAGTAAATTTAATGAAGTTTAATGAAGTAAATGTAGTCTCAACAATTATTTTAATTATACAACCAGGACCATCTAAATACAATAAGACTGTGTCCTCCTCTTAGAAATCTGCTTCTTTGGACCAGTGCACCTCACAGGCTATTAATCCAAAAGCCTCAAGTCTCTTAACGCCTCTCTATCTTAGTGCAGGGAACTGATCTGATAACGCTAAAGAAAGTATTTGTATTATTAAAAGCAAAATGCATCTATGCTCAGTTCTGCATGTCCTACTCACAACTGTTTAAGAAAAATATTAAACAGAAAAAAGCTGTGCTTTCAAATGTGCAGCTGTTTTCAGTTAACAGCATCTTAACAGTCCTTGAATTTTATTGGCACCAATGAATGTTTGAATAAATGTAAACTTTCATACTATTTTGTTTTGAATAATTATGTGTAATCTAAAATATTAGTTGCTTCAAAACCCAAGGTTTTAAAATGATCATACATCCCTACAGACTGGGGAAGATGGACGTTGTAACCCAAAATATCTGGAGATTAGGAAAGGCCATCCTAATTAATTGTAGAAGGCACCATGAACGGATTATAATTTTTACCCCACGTCATGTACTATGACGAGCTCTTTGATCTCGCCTTAAGGTTACCAACATCACTAGAAACAAATTTTATATATACATGTAAAAACTTGTAAAATACATGTATTTCTATGCTTTATCTACCTGCAGAAGCCATATTCCAAAAACGTATACCCAGGATAAAAAAGTTATATTTATTGAATTCATAATCCCTAATAAAAATCACCTGGAACAATAGGCTATTTATATAATGAACTGATTTTTCTGCTGGCGTACATGAACACATTCTCCTTGTTTCTTCTAGCAGCAGAAGAAATTCACTGGCTGGAAATTGGTTAAGGAAAAGCAAAAGAAAAGTATAAAATTAAAAATTAAAAAAAATTAGGGGAAGAGATAATAGAGAATGGAAGGATTTTTTTTAGGCATTATATTCATTGGTTAAGCACCCTCTACTAGATGGATACAGTTGGTTGTTTTTTTAAAACACAGATGCCTAGTTTCAATTCCAATGCAAAACTAATTCGGAAAAAATGCTTTTATTCAGTGATATGACATTATTATACATCATACCTTAGGCTAATGGAAATCAAAAATGTAGGGAAGAAATCAACGTTACTTTGAAATACGTTTTTTAGTTTTGGGAAGCTTCCGGCATTTTTTTGGATTGGGAACTACATTTTTAACTTTAAGTGTCTGCAGAGCTATAGTAGGGGAAGCAAGTAGGCTGTTATCTGCTAGTTTCCGCTTGTGACTAAGAGAGCTCCCTACTGGGGTGGAATCGGTGAATTCAGCAGCTGAAATAGTCATAACGTTAGTATCATTTATTAAAAGTGGTTCAATTCCATGCTGCATCCATGGCAGATCTAAATTAGGAATTCGTGGAATAATTACCTCAAGTACCTTTGCAAACACATCAGCAGTTCTTTTAAACCCCAAGGCCAGCACAGATGTTAGTCCAAGCACTGGGGCTAATGTTTCGCTCAGACGTGGAACTTGCCCAGCAGGGATAGCTCGACTTGCACTGAGTGGAATCAGATGAGATGTTAGCAAGGCAGGTTTGGCAGATTTGCATACCAGTACAAGACACAATTCATTTTTTTCTAAAGCTCTAGTTACTTCATTGATCCCAATAGCAAGCTGGTTCCTGATTTGCACATCGGACCACCCACATGCTTTTGGGTCATCGGCCTCTTTGTCTTCATCAAATTTGCTCGGAAGATTGCAACACTCTTCCTTTTTCCGCCTTTTTCTGGAGGTGCTTTTCATTCTCTTCCGATCCTCTATCTTTTTAAACCCAATCTGTTTCATGACTTCTTCCAAGGCCTGCAAGACAAAATGCATATCCTCTCCAGGCAGTGTACACCATTGTGGAATATATGGGTTGTTCAAAGATGTTTTCACAATTTGTTTGGATTTACGGGCTGATCCTTTTCCCCGCAGAACAGACATTTTGGTGTGCTTCCACTTTGGAACTCGAGCTGAAATGAACACAAGAGGAAAGGTTTTAAGTATTTTGCTTAAAATGTAGCACTAATTTAAAAGAATGAAATGTCACATTCGCTTTTCTTATATTGACTTTATGCTATTGAAGCTGTAATTTCACAGCTGAAAAATCTTTATCCATGCATTATTGAGGAAAAAGCTACACCCAAGCAATTACAGTACTGTTAATGATTTGTCTACAATAATAAAAAAGCCAGAGTTTACTCAATGTAGAATTTTCTACATTGGGGCACAAATAACTAAATTACCATATTCTGAATGCATTGTGCAAAAACTCTCTCTCCTGAAAAGTCTGAAAGATGGAAGAAAAAGTCGAGGCAAGACAGAAGCAAGATGGATGGATTTGGTTACATCGGTAATGGGAGCACTGCTTGAAGACCTGAATGACCAGGCTGGGAATAGATCATGCTGGATGTTTAACAATGTTATTACTGAAAAGATACAAACTTGACGACACATCAGTTAATCAACAGAAATCCCAGCAGGGACTGGAAGGGGTGGAGCATCATGAAAACCTTTGAACCAATAGATTCCCAAACTCTTTTTTGCTCGCAATATGGGGAAACAACTAGACCAGGGGTAGGCAACCTCGGCTCTTTTATGACTCATGGACTTCAACTCCCAGAATTCTTGAGCCAGCCATGCTGGCTCTGGAATTCTGGGAGTTGAAGTCCATGTGTCATAAAAGAGCCAAGGTTGCCTACCCCTGAACTAGACTAATCCAGAAATGGAGTAATTTTTTTGTCCCACTGATGTCAATTGAAGGAAAAAGTAGGTAAAAATAAAATAAGAGAAATGTTGATCTTCTAGGCTTGAACAAACCAACAGGGTTTAGAAAGTGGCAACGTCTGCAAATATTGTCATATCCTTCCCCTATTGCAAGACAGTTCATACTATTAATTGCCAGCAACCAAACTATGTTGTGTTCCAACCACATACACTGTACACACATAAAAGAATGATAAAGAATAGGAAGCAACAGCTATTAAGTATTTCTGAACAAACATCCCTTCTTGGTTACAAAATGGTTGCGTTCTCATGATACATGCATCCATAAGCTGATAGTTTAGGTTCTCACAATATTAACTATCCAAACGACCTGTATTTATACAATACACTAAACTAAAATAGGCTTGGCTAGGTTGTTATCCTCTCTTGAAAAATATATAAGGCTGGGAAAGGAACATGAACTCAATTAGAGAAATGAAGGGTGACCTACTAGAAGAAGTAAAGGAAGAGATGTGCTGGAGCTGGCTCATGAAAGTCAATTTTAAATTTTGTAGAAACTGCTCAGCCAGTTCTTAGCAGAGCTAAGCCACAATACCCAGCATGCCAATCAGCTGTTCAGAGACTAGCAGCACAGAGAAATGGACTGGAACCCGCAGAGCTGGCTGCCAAACATCTACTAGTATACCACAATATAAAGAGCCAAGTTGAAAACTGATCATCTTGGAGGTTTATCTATGACATCTATGTGGTTCCAGGAGCTGATATCAATTTGAGGACCCATCGTCAAGTTTCTTATCCAGTATGTCATGCAAAATAGCCAATGTGTAGGTTTCTGTGATAGATAAGAGCACTGAAATCAACCTTTACATGGATACACTTGTGCTTCCTTGGCAAAAATATGGAAATAACTTATTTGACCCTTTTTACTATTCCCAGATTCCCCCCCCCCGCCCAGCCCCATTTCCCAGTTCACGTTAAGCTCCTGCTATTCTTTCCTCCACTTTCCAATCAGGTCTGCTATTGCTTAACAAGGCCAAACAGCTACTGCTATTCGCCATTTAAATGCTTCTAACTCCCCACTGACAATAAACATTCTGTTCTATTTCCAGAATATTTCAGAACACTTTTCTCTGCTAAACGCTTTAAACAGCTGATAGGCAATAAAACAGTGATATAGTATCCCAGCACAATAGAGCAAATAGAGCAAGCGGGTTTTTTTTCCCCTTAAAGAGAGCTTATTGCATGGAGCTCTTCCATCCGAATTTTGGGTTTGCTATCAATGAAGCAGGCAAAAGACAACGCTGCATACTCCTGCCAACAGCTTCACTTCAGGGAGGGGCTGCTGTCTCGAACCCACCGGGAGGCTCCGAGACTCTCCAGACTGTTGGCTACACGCCACCCGCTTTCCCTCCAAACTCCAGCGGCCTGATCAATTTCTTTTCCTCCACCGATGGAAGCGCAGCGGCGCTCATGCAGAAGCAGCGCCTGGTCACAAGAGTATCTTTCCCATGCCGTGTTCAGCAGAGCAGGAAGCGGAAGAGGCCAGTTGCTCGCCAAGCTAGGCCCACGCTCGCCTCGACAGCGCCTCCTCGAGTCTGAGAGGACTCTGGACCTATCTCTCTGCATTCACGCTCTCTTGAGCGCCCCCAAAAGGCCATGCCCGCAGAATTGCCTGAACTACAACTACGTTGGAAAAGCCGGAACAGAATTCCTGGAACGGACTCTTTTAAATAAAAATGATGTTCCTAATAGTGCAAAAAAAAAAAAAAAGAATGATGCAGGACACAGTACAAAGTAAAAACAATAAATAAGAAGCCATCGAGACATTATAACTCTTACAAGGTTCGATTAGCTCTTAACACTTTATTTATCCGTAGTGGTTGAATAACTCAAAACTTTTCTCCTTGCTAGCCGAAAAGTGAAATTCACCAATCAGGACTAGTGATGCAATTAAGATTAAACTGCAGTTAAGTACCACAGACAGGTCCCATTTACCAGTGTGTCATCTGGTGGGACCAGGAAGAGAGTCTTTTTTTTCTGTTATAACGCTCACATCGTTCCCCAAAGCTTGACCCTACTAACCTTTGGAAAGGCCCTGTAGACATGGCTCTATCACCAGGCCTGGGGAATCTGGCAATGGAGGGGAGTTCTTACAATGGATACGTCGAGCTGTTGCATGATGAATTCTGCTGCTGATAATGATTTTTTTAAAATGATAGTTTTTATATTTTTGTTCATTGATTTTTCATTTGTTTTTATTGGATTATTTTTATGTTGTGAATTGTCTAGAGATTTTAAAAATTCCAATTAATTTAATTCCAGATTTCACACAAAACATGTCCCACGTCAATTCTGAATAAAAATTCACATTTTGAAATGGAAATGAATGTTTTATTCTATCATTCCTCTAGTCCTGTGAAATGGTGATTTTGGCTAGAAGTTAGTATCAATATTTCACTCCTGCATCTATGTCTAGCAAAAAATTGGGTTGTGTGGAAATCTGCATTCTATGCAGCAGTTCAAAATACTTTTTTTGTAGAAAAATGATTTAGGTCTTCAAGCATCAATACTTTTCAGATTTCAATAATAGAATATTTGATAAAACCTTCTAAATTGCATGACACATTGGTTGGTTAGCTTGGCCTTAATTGGTTCTTTTTTGGTTCTTATGTGTTATCAATTTAGTGTTGTCTTTTATTAACAGATCTTTCCCAGGAAGATTTGTTTCCATCCTAGCTCTTCAGGTATCTCAGTAGTGCACCCGCCAATACTACAAGCAAATCCATCCACCTTGCTACTGATCATCCTTATTTCTCTTTCCTTCCACCTTTCTTAACATTACAGAGTTGCATCTTTTCAAAATGTGTCCAGAATACAATTTGCACCTACCCAGCTGCACCTTGAATGAAAATCTGGACAGATTGGTTCTATTATTTATTTATTTTTATTTTATTTTAATTCCATTTATATCCCGCCCTTCTCCGAAGACTCAGGGCGGCTTACAAGCTTAGCAGTAGCCTTCATTCTATGTATATGCCTGCTTATTAGGGCTTTCACACACACACCCTAAGCGGCATTATTACAAAGTCAGCTTATTGCCCCCAACAATCTGGGTCCTCATTTTACCTACCTCGGAAGGATGGAAGGCTGAGCCTGGTGGGATGCGAACCTGCACTAATTGCAGGCAGCTGGTGTTACTTAAGGAGGCATTAGCCCACTGCTTACTTTCTTGGTTTCCCAAAGCCAAACAGCAAAAACATCAATTTCTTGCTTCTTCAAAGTTCAATATTCACATGCCACACATTCACGTCACAGAGAAAACTGTCGCTTAAATGATTCTAAGTACAAACATATTCTAACATCTGAACTTCCAAGCATTTTACTGCTACATGACCATCTGTTTAGTCTGCAGTCTATTTCTTGGTCCCTTTAACACTGACGTTAATCCTAAAAGGCAGACGTATCCACCCCTTCAATATCTTTACTATGAGTTTTAGAATTGGTGACTGTACTGTATCTGTTACCTTTAGTTTGGTCTTTTTGTTTAATAATCCCATTTTTTCACTAGACCTTAATTTTCATTACTGGAGTTCTGAGATAATTTGCACTTTCAGTCAAAATAATGTCATAAGCACATATTTTTCTTTTTGCTGTTTTACATCTGCACTCATCTTCTTCCAATCCAACCTCTTTCACTATATAATCTCATATAGGCTGAATAAATATTGGGAGAGTATTTAGCCTTGTCACACTGCTTTACCAAGCTGTTTTTTCAACTTGTGGCTCTCTCCTGTATATAGATTTCACTTGAAGATAATGAGATATCCAGGGGTTGCAGTTTCCCAAGCACAACTAAAGCTGTTTCTATAATCAATTGGTTGCAAATTTACTTTCTCATCACTATTATAACCCTGAATAGTTGCTGTAAACAAGGCAGTTCCTAAATGAGAGAATCTATAGTGTTTTCTGACTTGAACTGGCTTAAGCATTGTTGTCTTGCCTCCTGCTATTTTAATGTAGGCAACTTCATTCCAATAGGACCAATTACGCTGATTGTGGAAAGAATGTCTGCTCTCCTGGTCACTAAAAGCTATTTATTTTTTTCCATTTCACTATGTGACATTGAGAAGAGTTGTGTCACTTTTAACCCAGAAAAAAGTGTCAAACTGTAGTTCCGCCCCCTCTTTTTGGTTTGGGAAGGGTAAAGAAACAGAGGAATCTACAAATAAGAGGTCGTAATGAACATCGGGTCATCATCATGGCCAGAACACAAATGAGTTGAATCCCATGAAAGTCATTCTTAATCCAGTCTCATTTCTAGTTTATGCGCAGAAGACAAGCAATTTAAACTGCAGTGTGGAAAATCCCTTAAGAGTATTGGGAATGAGATTAGATATGCACATTTAGTCTTATTAAATAGAGAACTGAATTAGGATGCAATAAGGAGTCTTTTAAAATTTGCTGAGCAAAAGAAACAAGCAAATGATTGTCAGTACACTTTTTTATTGTATATTGTTTAATTATTTAAATTTTATAAGAAGCAAAGTCCATTAGAAAGGAAACCATGCCACATGCACTGAAATACATTTTCAGAGTTGATTTTCTACAATTGAAATCAATAGGAGACATCAGAAACCACAGTGCTTCACTCTAGCCCAACTAGTTTATATAATTAATAATGAACTGTAGGCAGGGCTGCTGAAAAACAAGAGATGTGCTTATTAATTATGGGTATAAAATAACTGTTAAGAAAATGGCCAGGGGCAAAATCTCCCAATCCAATAAAATAATCCAGTAGAATTTGATCAAGAGAATATTGACTAATATATTTACCTGAAATACAATTCTCCAAAAAATTTTCTTTTAAAATAAATGTTGCCTTAAATTAATGAATTTTTGAAAAAAGAATGGCTATATATTATCTATTCCAAAGTTGTTTTCTTGTCAAATTAATATTAAATCTTTTCAGATTAGTAATGCAGAAAAGAAAAACTAAAAAAGGGGAGGACTGAAATGTCCTTCTACTTTATTCTAATCTATTCTACTTCATTATAATTCTGGGTTGGGGGGAAAAATACAGGAAAAAGCATTTTTGGAGTTCTAGACGGCATTTTTTTCTAGCTGTCAAAACAACAAAAGTCGACAGTGGCTGGACACCCCCTTCCCCCAGGTATAGCTTCCTGGTTTCAAGGCTAAACTTACATACTTATCTGATTTAGGCATTTGCGGAGAAAGTTGCATAAGGCACCTGGGTAGGCCAATCATTCTCTCTCAGCTTAACTCACTTCAGAGGGACTTTGTTGTGGGGAAAGAAGGCGCGCTGGACATGTTCGCTGTCTTAAATTATTTTAAAAATAATAAAGGCGGGATACTAATAAATAAAATAAAGCAATGAACCCTCAACTAACCACACCAGCTGAATTGACGCAATTTAGTAGATACGGGACTGAAAGGGTACTGTGAACGCGACCTTTCTCTTCTCTTGACAGATTTAGTCCCAAGCATTTTGCTAGATGTCCGTCTATTCGGTGCCATGAAGTATACGAAACTATCTGCTGTAACAATCAACTCTTAATTGTGCTGACGACTATCCTACACCACGGGGAGCAGCCCAACAGACGCTGCGCACTGCAAGGAGGCTGCGCTTATCTTGCAGCAATCCCATTGCGCTGAAATCTGACCCTCTTTCTCTAGCTTCGAGATTCTCGCGGTTGCAAAACAATACGTCTGACCGAAGGAGAAGTTCCCTTGCTTTCCTTCCGCCTAGCAACTGCTCTCCCTCTGGCTCCGATGCTAGCTTTCCATCTGTCTGTTTCGACACAGACAAAGTCCATCTCATCCCGAGTTAGCGTCGGTGCACTGACTACAGCCCTTGGAGTGACGTCACAAAGCTCTGCTCTAGGCAGAACCACTGGCCTGCCCGAATTCACAAAAGAGACTGCGGGGGAAAGCGCGCGCCTAGTGCCCAGTCCGCTGCTCGTTCGTAGGAGTTCAAGTGTTCGGTGTACGAAGCAACATGACACTTCAGGTAATGAAATAAAAAAGGGGATGAGGAGAAAGAAAGAGAACTGGGATTGGTTTACCTTTGTTGCTTCCGGACTTAATATCACATGAAAAACTGGATCATGAAAGAGGGTTGAGTAGCGGGGGAGAATACGGTTACTTGCTGAAAATCACTTAGCTTCGTCCTCTAAAGCAACTTTTCCTTTAATCTGCGTTGCCGCGGGACATTGATTCACAGACTGGCCAAAAGCATTTTAATCTGACCTGTTAGGCGAAGTGGTCAGTTACTAGTTCCGTATGATGTGCGAACTGGGTTAATTTAATTGAGTTGAACTGGGATTCTGATTAACCGTGGAAGAGATTCGTGTGAATAAAAGTAGATGTCTACTTTGAGAAAAGTTGATACTCCAATTCTGTATTCAGTTACTTGGAGGAAGTCTCTTGGCACTCGGCAGAGACTGATGAATCCTCGCTTGTTTAATTAGGCTGCAAATCCGTTACTGAAATTGAAACAATGTACGGCTTTGTTTCTGTGTGCAGGAGTTTCTCTTCTTTCTTGGTTGAGAAGGAAGCAAGATCTACTGATTTAAAATGGATTTGTTCTCCCCCCCCCCCTCTTTTGTCTCTTACTGTGTGTTTTTTTTGGCTTGTGGTGTTACCTGCGGTGCTGAAGGAGCTAAGGCTCTCCAGCAACCCAGACAGGTTGTCTCCAGTCCTGCAATTGGTCAGCCTCAGGCGGCAAGCGTTCAAACCTATTGGCTGCCACCTCTAGGGGCTAGGCTATATATTGTTGGCTGGTTGTGGCCCAAGCTTCAGTACAGTTCCAGCAAGAATAAAAGAATGAGTTTTCCTGTACTCAGCCTTGTGTCATCATTCCTGCTCACCAGAGCCCATGACTTAACAGTGGCGATGAGGATGGGATCCTGCTTCACCGTTTAAAGGGCTGAAGTCAACGAGGGGTCGGCAGTACATGCTGGAGGGAAGAGGCATTTCTTCCCCTCCCCCTCAAGGCCAGCTAGTAAGTTACGCTAGCAGCTGCGTACTCAGAGGACGCATTCCCTGAGCCTAGAAGTAGGATCCGAAGAACGCAGGAATCTAAGGAAGATGCCGAAGGTCGGCAAGCTAAGAGGGTTTGATGTGAAGCATCCAGAAGAATGGCTGTCTTACCTCTTGCGCCGACGCCCATCGAAGCAGTATCATATGCATACCTTAAGAAGAAGCTGACTGGGCACTTCGAGCCCAAGATGTCGGAGATAGTGTGGTGTTTCAAATTTGACCAAAGAGTGCAGCTACCTGGGGAGACAGCTTCGGAGCTTATCGTGGGCCTAAGGCAGGCCACATGCCTTTGCAAGTTTTCAAATTTAGAAGAACGACTAAGAGACTGGCTCGTCTGTGGCTTTCGGGACAGAACCCTTCAGCAGAGACTGTTTGCTAGACCCAACTTAACGTTTTCTGAGGCACAGGACGAGGTGATGGCCGACGAAGCTGCCGGGGGTGCAGTGCAGACAGTGCAGCCCACCAAACCTTCAAAGGTCGAAGATTCCATCCATCTTGAGGTCACCAAATGCGTTGGAGAATCGTCAGAAGATGAAGAAACCGAAATCAACGAGCTCCAAAGGCAACCAAACGCGCAAAACTGCGGCAACCACCAGTGTGAGAACGATTACAAGGCAGTTCTCTTACCTAGATGTAAGGGATGCAGAGGCAACCATCTTCGTGCCAATTGCAGATTTCACTCAGCCACATGTAGAGCTTGCGGAAGGACAGGCCACATTGCGGTGGTTTGCAGAGCCCGCCAGAGAGACAGGCCACCCAAACACCAGTGGGAGGAACCGACTAGGAGAGGTACTGGGGCCCAGGGTCCAGTTAGTGTGGGGTTCTTCAGAAGCCAGAGAAGTGTTTGCCGCATCGGGGCTCAACGCCCCCTCAAGCCTAAACTTAAGCTCTTGGTAGAGTTACAAGGAGTTCCATGTAAGATGGAGTTGGACTCCGGCTCTGCAGTATCGATCATTTTGCAAGACACATTTGACTTCGTGTGTAGGCGCAGTAACAATTGAGCTAAACTAAGATCCTCAGATATCATTTTAATGGATTTTCAGAACGCTCACATTAAAGTTAAGGGTGAAGCCACATTATGGGTAAAATTTAAAGGGTTTTGGGGGCACCTGGATGTAATAGTAGTAGGGGGCCAAAGAACGAGTCTTATTGTATTTGATTGGTTTGATGCTTTAGGTATTCAGATTACTGGCATAAACCGGACACAAACTGCAGACCTCATGACTGCGAAGAATACGCAGATGTTTTTGATTCAACCCTGGGGACATACACTGGCCCGCCAATTTCTTTTAAGTTAGATCCTAATGTTGTTCCAATTAGGGTTAAACCTTGCAGGGTCCCCTTTGCCTTAAAGCACAAAATTGATTCCAAAATCGATAAGCTTGTAGAACAGGGCGTGTTACAACCTGTTGATGGGGGGGAGTGGGAAACTCCTATTGTCACCCAAACTGAAATCCAACGGGGAAGTTTGCAGTTGCGCTGATCATAAAGGCATATTAAATAAGGCCCTCAAACAACATGCTTACCCAGTTCCTGCAGTCAACCATATTTTAGCCTCCTTGCAAGGGGGAACCATTTTTGCTAAACTTGATTTAGCACAGGCTTATCAGCAATTGACGAGGCCACAGCCGTGGCTCAAACAATTATGACTCTCAGAGGGGCATTCAAATGCTTAGAGTTTGGAGTCAATGTTGCACCGGGTATTTTCCAAGGGATTATGGAACGTACACTTAAGGGTATTCAGGGTGTCTGCCCTTATTTTGATGATGTTCTTATTGCTGGGAAATCCCCAGAAGTGTTGGCCAGAAGGCTCAGGGCTGTTTTGCAGAGGCTTTGCAAAGCGGGACTCAAATTAAAGAAGGACAAATGTAGTATTGGGGTCTCATCAACAGAATTCTTGGGGTTCCACATTGATGCTAATGGTATTCACCCCACTGATTCTAAAGTGAAGGCCATCAAAATGGCTCCTAGGCCAAAATCAAAAGGAGAGCTGCAAGCATTTTTGTGCCTCCTAAATTTTTATCACACATTCCTACCTCATAAGGCAGCAATAGCAGAGCCCCTCCATAGGCTGCTTGATAAAAAAGCCCCTTGGAAATGGACTAACTTACACGAAAAAAGCTTCCAGGATTTGAAAGCCCTTCTGTTAGAAAAGTCCACTGTAACTCATTACATACAGTCTAAACCTGTATGTCTTGCATGTGATGGGGTGGGGCAGTCTTAAGCCACACAGAAAAATGGGAAACAGGTTGCATTTTACTATTTATTATTGCATTTTACTCTAGGACCTTATCCTCTGCTGAGCGCAACTATGCACAGATTGATAAAGAAGGCTTGGCCATAGTTGCTGGAGTTAAGAAATTTCATGATTATTTATATGGCAGGGATTTCACTGTCTACACTGATCACAAACCTCTGTTGGGATTGTTCACAACTGACAAACAAACCCCCCACATACTATCTCCAAGAAAGTTGAGATGGTCTATTTTTTTGTCTGCATACAATTTTAAGTTAATTCATAAACCAGGGAAGGAAATGGGCCATGCGGATGGCCTCAGCAGACTACTACTGCCACTAATGGATCCTGATCCAGCTCCTGCTGCTAGAATACTGTCCATACAGGACTTACCTGAGTTTCTCCTCCACGCAGGGGATATTGCTGCTGAAACTGCCACAGATAAAATTCTGAGTAGAGTGTTGTCATGGGTATACACAGGCTAGTTGGAAAAAAGTCCAGGCTCTGAATTTCAAACTTACTTTGTCAGGAGACATGAGTTGTCTGCGCATAACGGCTGCATTTTATGGGGGAACAGAGTCATAATTCCCACTTCCCTAAGAGACAGGGTCTTACACTCTTTACATGAAGGCCATCCAGGCATTGTCAGAATGAAAGCTTTAGCTAGAAGCTACCTTTGGTGGCCTGGCCTTGATAAGGCTATAGAGGATCAAGTTCATGGTTGTTATACATGCCAGCAATCTAGGCATGAAATGCCTCAGGCCCCAGTTCACAGCTGGGAGGAAACGCACACTCCCTGATCTAGGATTCACATTGACTATGCTGGGCCTTTTCAGGGGCAGCTTTTCCTGATAGTAGTGGATAGCCACTCAAAATGGCTGGAAGTAATTCCAGTTCCTAATATGACTACTGCTAGGACCATCCCGATGGAACTTCGGACTGCCCTGGACCTTCGCTCGTTTCGCCGGGACCTGAAAACTTGGTTATTTGATCTTTCTGGCCTGGACTGAGGGGTTTTTAATTTAACTTTAAATTTTAAATTTTAATTTGTTTTAATTGTGGGCTAGTCTTAATTTAATTCTATTTTAATTGTATTTATTTGTATTGTTTTAATTCGCCCTGTAAACCGCCCTGAGTCCTTTGGGAATAGGGCGGTATATAAAATCAATTAAATAAATAAAATAAATAAATAAATAAAACTTTTTGCAACACATGGGTTGCCTGATGTCTTAGTTTCTGATAATGGGGCCCAATTCACTGCTGCTGAATTTCAGGCTTTTCTTAGAGCTAACCTCATCAGACATGCAACATCTGCACCGTTTCATCCTTCTTCGAATGGACAAGCCGAATGCATGGTGAGGACAACAAAGGAGGCACTCAAGCTTATTGTCACAGGTGACTGGATCACAGATTGGCAGATTTTTTACTCTGCCAGTATTCTAAACCCTGCACTGCTACAGGCAAAAGTCCTGCTGAACTACGTTGGGGAAGGCGTTTAATTACTAAACTGGACAGGTTCCATCCAGACAGAGTGGCAACAGAAGCCTCTCGACCAAACCCCCCAAGGGGACTGCACATGGGCGATTGGGTTTAGGCCAGAAACTATGGGCCAGGGAATTTATGGGTTCCTGGTCAAATAACCAAGACATCCGGACCCCTATCTTATGAAGTGGGGTTGGAGGGAGGGCGACTGGTCAGAAGACACATTGACCAACTCAGGAAAAGGTTTCCAGAATGGTCACTAAGTGAGGACTGCGGCATAAGTCCCTCCCAAGGTCTTCAAACTGGTAGCCAAGCCAGCCCACACTGGAACCACCAGGGTTTCCCCTTCTCAGGAGAAGTGGAATCTGAGGAAGAACCAGGAAGCACAGAAGTGCAACATGGAACCCCTGACCAAGCAAGCCAGCCGAACCTCAGCAACCGCTGTGCCTACTCTGCAGAACAGACTGAGTCTGGGGTGGGCCAACCTGGTGAGACCAGCCAGAGCATTTCGATTCCCCTTGACACTGGAGCACAAGGGGACATGGGTCTACCCAGCCCACCGGGTAAGCTGGTAGACCACAAAGTGAGGGGAACTCCAAGACATTCCTCTAGGCCACACAAGCCTCCTGTGTACCTCACAGACTATATTGTAAAATAAAGTGATGTATAGTGTTGTGAAACTTGTACCACTACCTATACAAACTTGGGCATTTTGAAACTGCCAATACTGCTTTGTAAGCATTTTCATCAGATGTTTAATTTCATTGTAGTCCTTACTGCATTGGTAAGTCTGTTCAGATGTTGTTTAATGTCATTGTAGCCACAACAAATTTATAAGTATTATTTATTTATTTATTTATTTATATATATATTTATTTATTTATTATTATTATTTCATTACGGTTGTTGGGAGTGATTAATAAGTCTTGACAGTTGTTAAGACTATTTTAAGGGTGTCATAGTCTGATCTAAGAAGGGAGGGGTGTTATGTATTGGGCTTGTGGTGTTACACCACTTGTGTTGCTGAAGGAGCTAACAGCTCTCCAGCAACCCAGACAGGCCGTCTCCGGTCCTGCAATTGGTCAGCCCCAGGCGGCAAGCGTGGGTTCAAACCTATTGGCTGCCACCTAGGGGCTAGGCTATATATTGTGGCTGGTTGCGGCCCAAGCTTCAGTACAGTTCCAGCAATGAGTTTTCCTGTACTCAGCCTCATGTCATCATTCCTGCTCACCAGAGCCCACGACTTAACACTGTGCATGAGCACAGAAATGGAATTTAATACTTTATGCACAGTATAAATACGGTCCTTGAAAAGGTTTAAGGATTTGTGACTTTATAATTTCTTCAGCCACGTTGACTGCAGAGAATCTGGTTGATATTCCCCAGGAGGCTATTCTATCTATTGAGAATAATATGTGTGCTGCAATGAGTCCCATGTGGAGAAAAGGCAGATGTTTCATAGTAAAAAGTGCTTACCTAGGTATGGTTGCTGCCAAAACAGTTTGTATTTTCTACAAAAAGCAAGGATTTGCCTAACAACTGGATTAGTAGTTTAGTTTTAAATGAAATAGTTATATCATGCAATTCACGCTTAGGTTCGTATAATGAATATTAAAAAAACCCATGCTAAGTGATCAAACCAAAAGCTGTTAAATCCAGCCAGGCAGCTGCTAATGGGAAAATTGGAAATTGGACAATATTCCTGCTCCTTACAAGAGAAGCAGTGTGTTTCTGATTGCAAGAGCCTCATATCTTTGTTGTGATTAATAGCTACTGATAACTTTGCTCTCTTTATGTTGATGTAATCTGTCCAATTATCGAGGATGATGGCCATCACTGCCTCTTGTGACCATAAGCTGCATTGTTTAATTAAATGCTCTGTGAAACAGTATTGTTTCCTGATTCACCCAACATCTAGCATTGTGTATTGTGTAGAGGGAAAAAAGCCCCATTCCCTCTGCCCCACACCATGTGTATTTGCATGTAGATTTGATACTCATTTTTTTCTTAGCCAAATAGTCACCAATATTGTTACTTATCCTTACAGCATCTTGTCTGCTGTGGTTCCATTTTCAAACCCCCTACCTCTGTGGTGGCAAAACTATGATACGCATGCCAGACTGGGCATGTGGGGAGGTAAGGGGCTGTGCTGGGATTGGGGCTTGTGCCTTCCGCTGCCCACATGTGCTCTTCTGCCACAGATGCCGTGGCTCCGCTGAGGCTCCACACCCAGCCCAGTCCAGCCCAGCCCCGGCATAGAAAGCGAGGCAGCAGCCCCATGTGCGTCCCTGTGCACCAGTGCATCCCCGCCCTGCCAGGCAAGTGGAGCCACGGCGGCTGCCCACCTGTGTTCTTCTGCCGCAGATGCCGTGACTCCACTTGCCTGGAGCCCGAAGGGAGGCATCTTGGTGCACCCGGCTGGGCAGCGACAGGCTGGATAGTGCCGGATGGCGGCATCTGCCCCAGGATGAGCAGTAGGTGGGGTGGATGCTCCCGATGTCTGTGGGGGAAGAAGCGGTGAGGAGGCTCTGTGCCCAGTCCACCCCAGCCCCGGCAGAGCATAGGAAGCAAGGCAGCAGCCTCATGTGTGTTCCCATGCGCAAGTGCGCCCCTGCCCTGCCAGGCAAGCAGAGCCACGGCATCTGCGGCAGAAGAGCGCAGGCAGGCAGCGGAAGGTATGAGCCCCAATCCCAGCACAGCCCCTCCCCACTCTCCTCCTTCCCCCCTCAGAAGATCTACGGGGCTCAGGAGCCTCCCCCCATGCCACCCCACCCCTACGGGGAAGAAAACCATCGCTAGACACTCTTCTATTTTAACTTTTTTTTCCTTGTCGCTTTTTGGAGTTTTCATCCTGCTTTCGTGAGATGGCAGCATTTGGGAGGGGGTGTAGCTGCCCCTTCCCCCCCAAACTATCAGCTGAGCAAGACCCCCTCCTTCCCACTGCCTCACCCACCAGAAGCCCCCTGGATCTCCCCCAACCCTGCCCGGCCCCCACAGGCATCCCTCCCCAGGAGCAACATCGAGCTGACCACACCCACCCAGTCTGCCATGACCACTATAGCCACGCCCACCCAGCGGGCTACATCCACCCGGTACCCAGCGAAACAAGTGTGGGCACTCAGTCTCTAAAACATTCACTACCACTGCCCTATCTTGTGCTGGTTTCTTAGTGCTATCTTCTGAACTGCTTGCGTGGATTTTTCCTTTATTTGAGCCTGCAAAGTTGTAGATAAACAGTATTTCACTTGCTTCTAGAAAATCAAAGATAGTTCCCACTTACACTCCTTGCCACCAGATCTTCCTCTTGATCTGACTTTATATAACACTTCCTCTTACTTTGCAAATGTCTGGACTTTCCCTGGTAGAGTACTGAAGTAGTCCAGGGAATAAAATTAGAAAAAAACAGTAATGTTCTTCTGAGTGGGCAACATTTGTGTGGGCTTTATAGCTAAGCTTTCTAAAATGGGAGATCATGTAAAAGTAATATAAGGTAGACTGGAAAGTTTTAAAAAAATCCATGAGGAAGGAAGTATAAAACCATTTTTGTAGTTGTTAAATAAACTGCAGGTTACACACAAGTCCCCAAAAGTGAAACTCAACCCAGCATTTTCTTTATGTTGGGAAAGCTGCTGTTGTAATTCCTTCAACCAGTGGTTATTAAATACTGTGACAATGGAAGAGGTAGTTTGGTGTAGTGGTTAAGACATTGAGCTAGAAACCTGAATTTCTTGTCCTGCATTAGGCACAAAGCCAGCTGGATGACCTTAGGCCAGTCATTTTTTTCTCAGCTCTAGAAAGAAGGCAATGACAAACCACTCCCAAAATATGGCCCCAAAAATCTACAAGGGTATGTCCAGGCTGTCACCAGGAGTCAAGGCGGCCTTGAAGCCTCCCCCACCCAAAAGCAACAAAAGCATCTTTACATAACCTTTAACAGCTTCAACAAATTGCTGGATCATGAGATTTCAGCACCATTATTATGAAATGTGGAAAGGTTTTATTGACTGCTAATACCAAGGACAAGGCTAGATTAAAGATAATGTAACCTTAGCCAGTAGCAGCTTTATTATAATTTTATTCTAATACCTTGTAAAAATGTAATTGTGTAAAGCAATTTAAATTTGAAATCTGATTCTGAAACAGGTTCTTGCAACATCTAGTGATCCTGAAACTCTGGTTGCTGATCTTTATCCCGCTCAAAGTGCCACTTAGTAGAGAATAAAGGGTTGAATGGTAAAGGTTGCAGGGTGGGGAAAAAGCACCTCCCTGGAAGATGGAAACATCACGAATACCTGCTCAGCTGGGTGGGGCTGGGAACTTCATAAGATAATATCAGAAGCTGTTGTTGGAGGTAACATTTGTTTCAGCCAGCCTTTAGTTCTGATGCCCAGAACCTTTGATTGTGAATCACTCGTCCAGGGCAGCTTTTTATGACTTTTTGGAGGCAGCATTTCTGTGTATGATTTCCTAGCACTTGACCTCTATGCCTGATTAGTCTTTCTTGTCTTTTTGCATCTCTGGAACAAAACAAATGGGAGATATAAATTATGAATATAAATTATGCAAATGAATAATTATTAATGGCATTTTACTTCATCATAGTTATATTTTTAAATACTCTGTGTATCATTTCTCTAAATTATCATCATAAATTTCTTTATCATGATACACTAGAAACAAGGTGATTGAAATCTGGATTTTACCGCTGCTTGTGTACTCAGCAAATGATGTCATGCATATAATTTTTTTTATTATCAAGGTAGGTTCACCGTTAATACAATGCTAGACAACTCAATTTTACTTCAATCCATCTCAGCCAGGACTGGAGATGCCAGGACATTTCTTGGTGTGTGTGTTTGTGTGCGCACGCCTGACGATGTAGAGCAACCTAGCTGTGACAACAACTTCATGAGAGATTAATACTACATGGACCCTCACTTTCTTTTCAGCTTAAGGAAATATCACTACAATTGCACTCAAATATGAATCCAATCCAATGTCTTTTTTAAAAAAATATTAAAATTACTTGTATTTTATTTTCTTTAATGCACAAAAGCATTATGCATTGCATTCCTATTAAAACTACTGTTGCTGGAAACCTACAGGTTTTGATAATTTGTGCACAACAACCCAGATAGCTGAAAAAAGGACTAAGGCTATGTTGATTGAACATAAAAGATGCTGGGCAGGTACAGTTCTAAATTTAATAAGAAATTAGGACTGCAAGAAACAAGTGAACCATGGTGGTAATGAAAGAAATAAAAGTGACTTTGGGATGAACTTTTTTATATATACGTACTATCAAAATTCTTGATTCCATAATCCTTAACTGGGCAAAACAGTGCATCACAGAGCATCAATTTTTGAACCAAGGGTGGACTAACTTATAGAATGTATCCAAAATCTAGATCACTTTAGGATTCAGTTCTGAGCAAGTAGGTATAAAATTCTGCTGGGCAGAATACTAAAAATGTATGCTTTCAAGAGCTGGTTGTATAGCATATGAGATCATTGTATCATACTAATGATCTTAGTTTGAGTAGAACAAAACTAATTACGGTAGTCAAAAATCATAAAATTGTTCTCAAGGCTAAAACAGAGATATGTTGCTGAAAGATTCCAAGTGGCTTTGCTAATTGCATGTAGCTTTGATTCCTATATGCACATTAATGTATTTATTTCTACATTTTAATTTGATGCAGTTATATAACTGTTTCTGTCTTAATTCATTTCTTTCTGACAATTCTTGTTACGTTTTGCTTTCTTTGTAAGTGCCTCATCAACATAGTTTATTATTTAAAGAATACTTGTTACAGATGTAATAATGAATTTTCTGTATGTGAGAAACAATCACATACTGTTTAGAGAAAAATCAAATTTTGGCTTATGTCAAACATGAATTGTCATGGAGGGTCATCTCATATTGTCTTCCTGAGTCTGGTGCTTAAGAGTCTGTTAGAAATTTTGAGTGAGGGGCCCAGCTTGAGAAAAGTTGATTTAATATAACCAGCAAAAATCACTGCAATAAGTCACTTTTTCTTTGGTTTTGTCCATATACACAATAAGAACATTTGAATGAATGCTAAGCATGCTGGGAAAATAATTTTATTTTTTTAAAAAAAATAATGCAGAATAAGGAAAAGAAAATTAGGCACATAAAGAACTGAGAGCAGCTCTATATAGAAGAGCAGACTTTTGTAATAATTAGTTTTAAGAACAGTGGAATATTTGGGGAAAGATTGTGTGTTTTGACGCCCTTTTACGTAACGGAGTTGTGATATGGCAATATCATTTAAAATTTGTGTTGTATGAAACAGAACCAGGTTATTTTAAACAGAATTGTAAATAGTATTAAAAAGTATTTTCTTAATTTTGTTTGTATCCTGCCTTTATTATTTTTACAAATAACTCAAGGCAGTAATATATCCAACACACTTTGATCCTATTCAGTGGTGTAGCGTGGGGGGTGCAGGGGGGGCCGGGCGCAACATCTGGGGGGGCGTGCTCGCACTCGCAGCTCTCTGCCCCTGCCTGGCTCACTCACTCTCTCTCACTGCAGTGCTGGCTGTGCGAATCCGATCCGAGCCGCCGCCCACTGTGGAGGGGGGGTGCCAGGCGTGCGGTGCGGAGAGAGAGCGAGGGACTATCTGGGGGAGGGACAGTGCAGCGGCCGCCCAGCGGGTTAGGGGGCACAAATTACTTGCCTTGCCCCGGGTGCTGACAACCCACGCTACGCCACTGATCCTATTTTTCCCCACCACAACAGCCCTGTGAATTGGGCTGAGAGTGACTGGTCCAAGTCACCCAGCTGGCTTTCATGGCTAAAGCAGGATTTTGAATTGATGGTCTCTTTCTTTCTACCCTAGATTCTAGCCTCCTGCCTTAACTACTGGAACAAACTGGCTCTCGGTCTTGATTAAATCAAGGCAAAGAGAAGTCGAATTATAAACTCAACTAATAAATGGGATGTTGAATTGTTATCCCAAACTTAGAGCTTGCTCCTCATTGCTGTTCAGTAATGAAAGTGTCTTTTGTCTTTTAACAGCAATTCTCCACACGTGCAAACCTGTTTTGTATGCATGGCCTCTAGCTCAAAGGCTGGAGGGAATTCTTACACTAGCAAAAAAAGAAAAAGAAATAGTATAGGGTATGAGCTATCACGCAGCTAGAAAAACAGAATATTTTACCACACATCTAGAATCAGAAATCAAGCACTCAATAAAATTTGTAGAAATAAACAGGTCATGTTGATACATGAAACAATGATATTTCTTTAATGTTTGTTTTGTTTTCTCACCAGGCTGACTTTGAAACTGCGGCAGAAAATGTTAAAAAATTAAAGTCCAAGCCCACTGATGATGAATTAAAGGAACTGTATGGACTCTACAAACAGGCTACTGTAGGAGACATCAACACTGGTAGTTTAATGAACATTTAAGACAAATTGAGTATGAGAGCTCTTCTCAAGAACACACATAATGTTTATGGTTATATTTTCTTTCAACAGAGTGCCCTGGGATGTTAGATTTGAAAGGCAGAGCCAAATGGGAAGCTTGGAATCTGAAGAAAGGTTAGTTTTACTTTCAATAATAGAGTTTTTTTCCCAGTGATAAAAAGTAAGGCACCATAGTAACGGCTAATTTTCCATTCCAGGTATATCAAAAGAAGATGCCATGAAAGCCTATATTTCTAAAGCAAATGAAATGATCCAGAAATATGGAATATAGAATTTCCCTAACATTTTATCTCTAAGTAGCTCATCATACTTTCAAAACTATGTTATTAATTTTAATGTCTGGCCTAAACCTTAATCTGTAACAATTTCATTTTAATCATTATGACATTGATTGTGCTTTACATTTTCTATCAATACATAACTTGTTTCAACCAGTTTTTTTAAACTCATCATTCCAATAACACACTTTTGGTACTTTAAAAGTCTCAAATATTTGTAATAGCATAAGCTTTTGTGATCACTGTCTACTTCATCGAGATGTGTGGAACATAATTCTGAGAGGATAATACTATAATATATACACATAGTGATTATGGAGTGTAGAATATTAAATGACAGGTCGAATATAGTGACAATTACAGAATAATAAATTATTAACAAAACTTGGATGAAGCACGATTTTGCATTTATGAGGTTCTTCTATTCAGGATAAGAAATCTTGGTTTCAGTTTAATATGCAATAAATATTGTTAAGTGTGCTGATGACGAGCTTTTTAATGAATTCTAGCTGAGCCATTTAATAGTCTTTATAATTCCACTTCTAAAGGATAGTCCTATTGAGATCAAGATAGTGTTGGAAGTTTCCCCCATTGCTCTTTGGTGTCAGATTTGGGTCGTGGTTTTGTTTTATTTCCAGAATAGCCAATTTGTGCATTATAAATTTTAGAAAAGTACAGCTAGTCCTCGACTTAAAACCACAATTGAGCCCAAAATTGCTAAGTTGGTTAATAAGCTGTTAAGTGAGTTTTGCCCGATTTTACAACTTTTTTGTCATAGCTATTAAATGAATCACTGTAGTGATTAAGTTAGTAACATGGTTGTTAAGTGAATCTGGCTTCCCCATTAACTCTGCTTGTCAGAAGGTCACAAAAGATGATCACATAATCCCAAGACACCGCAACCATCGTAAGTATGAATCACTTGCCAAGTATCTGAATTTTGATCAGGTGACCCTAGGGATGCTGCAACAGTCATAAAAGTGAAAAGATCTTGACACTTTTTCAGTGCCGTTGTAACTTTGAACAGTCACTAAAGGAACTGTTGTAAGTCGAGGACTACCTATAACATGCTTCATATTGGAGATAAAATGTTCTATTATCACACTGAACTTGCACTGCCATGGTCAATCTGGGTCTAGAACTGGTTCTGGATTCTGTATAACTACACCAGTTTCTGATGGTTAACAGGTATTTATAGTTAAACCCAGTATTAACGATCAGCGCCTGTGAAAGAAAAGTGCCATTAATTGTCCACATATCGGTCTTTTCATTGTCATAATCTCTCCTTTAAACACGATTAGGTACAAATGGCATTAGGACAAAGCCTAATGATTTAAAATTTCCGCAAAATTTAGTAAGAACTCTGGGTGGAAATTGGATGTGAAGATAAATCCTACGTGTTCCACTATTCCACTATGTTGTGATCCAGACAGACAACCTATTTTAAGTAGAGTGTTCTCATAGCTGTTTCTCATTGCCTATCACTATTATGTAATGCTTAAAATTAGAATATTTCTGGGTCATGCACTTTGTTCCATCGTGTACAATGTACCAGAGAATGACAAACAATTTGCCTTTCCTAAAATGTTTCCATATTATACCATGCACCTTTTTAAAATGTTCCTACAAAGTGATGAATTAGCGCAGGGCTTTTCAATCTTTTCACCCATTGTACCACTTTTAGGATAGGGCAGGGGTCAGCAACCTGAAACAGTGAAAGAGCCACTCGGAACCGGTTCCCTCAGAAAAGGAAAAACTGGGAGCCGCAAAAAATGTGTGCGCATGTGCGTACATGCGCACATGCGCAGAACGGGGTTTAACTGAAGAGTGGAGCCAAGGCGAGATATGCACCTATCCTGCATATTTGAATTGATTGGTTGAACTTTTTTAGTCCTACATTTTTTTGGGGGGGACTGCGCATGGCAGAGAACTGGGAGCCGCAGGAGACGGCTGAAAGAGCCGCATGCGGCTCCGGAGCCGCGGGTTGCAGACCTGTGGGATAGGGCAACATCTAAGTACCACCAGTCACCTAGCAAGGTGGCAAAAACTTGATGACCAAAAAAGAAAAAAAGGAAAAAAGTGAAGTATAGGTAGTCCTCGACTTACAACACTTCGTTTAATGACTGTTCGAAAACAATGGCACTGAAAAAAGTGCCCCCCAAGCCACAGCCGAGCAAGACACCTGCCTGACTGCTCGGAGGTGCTCTTCCTCCTGTAAGAGGTTTTCATTGTTGTGAGCATTTCTATTGAGGATTGGCAGTGGGGGTGGGGTGTGTGTGTGTGAGGAGGCCTAGCAAGATATCAAAAACTTGATGACCACAAAAAAAAGGAAAAAAGTGAAGTACAGGTAGTCCTCGACTTACAAGTTCGCTTAGTGACTGTTTGAAATTACAATGGCACGGAAAAAAGTGCCCCCCAAGCCAAAGCCGAGCAAGATGCCTGCCTGCCCACCCAGCAGCGTTCTTCCTCCTGTCTGAGGTTTTCATTGTTCTGAGCATTTCTATTGAGGATTGGCAGCGGGGGTGGGGAGGTGTTTGGTTTTTATTTCCCTCATCTGCTGGGTAGTTGCAGCAGGTTTTGGTCACTTCACATGACCCTGTGACACTGTGACCATCATAAATATGAATCAGGTGCCAAGCATCTGAATGTAACTCACAAGCTGGAGATGCTGCAACATTCCAGCTGATCGGCGCTTCTGAGCCCTGACAGCCCTGCAGCTCCAGCCGTCTCTTGCTCAGGTTTGTGCAGTGCTGCCATTCCCCTCCCCTGCTACCACTTTTCTAGGATGGTTGCGTACCACCTGCCAGGTGCCAATGTACCATAGGTGGTACCCGTACCACTGTTTGAAAAGCCCTGAATTAGCGAATGCATGGGCGAAAGCAGGGAGTGATCTTGTTCAAGGTACAAGATTCACTCCCATGAATTTTCGAGTTATGAATGGAATGGGCAGGCTCCAATACATTCTTAACTAGAGGACTACCTGTACTGATCTCTTTCAGTTTGAAATCAATTGGATTTTTAAGGTACACTACTCTTCAGTATTTATTCTTTCAAAAACATTTGAATGCTTGTTAACTATCTTGTGTGGTGGAGTAATTAAGAATACACCTGCCCTCCCATCATAATGGAACAATGTAAGTAAGCTTAGATGAATAATGTTCACATTTTTTGCTCTTTGGAATGTCTTTATTTCAAGAATAAATTGCATTTTCATTTGATTCAAAGAATTCATGTTATCCTGAGATATACATTGAAATGGCAAGAAAATACAGTATCTTTAATGATCGCTTCTTCCAGTTTATAGAGAAAGAAAACCTGCATTTAAACAATCCCACTGTATAAAACAAGACAACAGCCCCATGTTACCTGAAATAAATTCATAAGCATTCTAATACTCTGATTACTTTTGAAGGCAAGAAAAAAACCATGATATGCATTTCATATAGAAAGAAAACATGCAATGGTTGCTCAAAATACAGATTTCCACTGTAGTAAATCAAAGCATGCTTCCCCAGTCTAGTGTACTTAAAAAGGAACTTAATGAATTGAATTCATTTGAATATGATTTTGCATTCTTTATTGCTAGTAAGATTACATAATTTAACTTTTTCTATAGAAAAATTAAAAAATTTAGTTTATCATTGCATAGTTCTAATATTTTGCATTGCTGCTGCAGATTATTAAAAGAAAATTGCATCGTTACTGTAATAGAAATTTGCATTACTTATGCCTGGCTTATATTTAACTCAAATACCATGTCCACTTCAATCATTCCTTTTAAGTAAGGATTTAATATTCATATTTTCAGTAGATGTGGTATTGTAAAAAAAATGGCACTGTAACTCCAATACTTTTTCTACATCTGGGCTGTGGCCATCAATTTTATTATGTCTTGAAAAATCTGGAACAATTCCTTACAAAAATTTTCAGCATCTGTGTCTGGACATGACTTCCAAGCACTACAGGCAACAACAATCCTACCAGAGGAAAAATAGAACACAACTGTTTAGATAAATGCCATTTTTAAAAAAATCAGCATAGCATTTCAGTTGGTTATATATAAAATACTGGGCACCTAAATAATCACAATGTTACAGGATACAATTACTATACATCCAAATCACGGGCAGGTGGATTTATGCTATAAAATTGGAATGAAAGAATCTCTTCCAAGATGTGTTTCACATTCAACAACGTGAAGAAAAAACTACCTTCAAATGAGATAAAAAAGCTCTGAAATGTTGTAGAGTGAAGTACTTTGTCTTACCTGTTTTTCACAGAAAGTTTAGCTATCCTATTATACTCCTAAAATATTGCCCAGCATATTATTCTTAATATAAGCAGCAGACATAAAGAAAAAGACAAGAAATTATCACTATGGAATGTATAAACCTAGTTAGGAAGCTGAATTTTTAAACTTAAATATGGGTCTGTTCATATGAAATATGGTTTATGGAGTTAACCCTACTGTCTGAATTCATAATAGCATAATTAACCAGTGAATTAATCATCCTGCTACATTCATACAAGAGAATCACCAGTTTAGGTTAGTGAGTTACATGAAGCCATAAACAAGAGTAGATCACATCATTGACAGAATTGATAAAATATTTCAGGAGAAAGAATCATATTTAGAACTACACGGAAGAAAGTTAAGAGTACCTACAAGTGTAGCTGTGAAGTCAAGTTTTCATTAGTGAAATAATACAATAGTTGTCTCTCCCACACTGACACAAAGGAAAACAGGGTTCAATTTTTATTTGGAATAATGTTAATGGTATTGTTACCTGTCATCTCTAATTCTGTAGATAATGCCATAACCGTGCTTTACCATTGGAACAACAGCTCCTGCAATTCTTGTGTATCCTACCAGGCTAGTTGAAAGAACAAAATTTCCACCTCCCCCACTGCAAATTTAAAGGACAAAACAAGAAGGCATATAAAAAATAAGACCAGGAGCAGAGTGAATAAATATAATTGCTTTCCCTGCTAAGATTAGAGAACTTCACTGAAATAAATGAATGGGGTTCAGTGCTCAAACTGATATTATAAAGATTTCTGAAACACTCTTGTTAATGGAAAAACTGAATTGCTTATTCCACAACAATAGTTTAAAAGAAGAGCAGTTCCTTAATCCCTGGAAGCTGCTGGAGCAATGAACATTCGTCCCATCAGCAAACAATTACTTATCTATTTATCTTTTCAACTCCATGATTACATCATTTAGCAACTGTTCACAGTAACAATGGTAACAATCTTTGTCTATGACAGGGGTGTCAAACTCAATTTCATTGAGGGCCGCATCAGCATTGCGGTTACCCTCAGGGGGCCGGGTGGGTATGGCCTGGGTGGGCGTGGCCTACTGGGTGGGCGTGGCTAGAGTGCGTATAGCCTACTGGGTGGGCGTGGCCAGCTCTACATCGTTTGCATCAAGGGTGCCTATGGGGGCCTGGGCAGGAGTGGGACAGATCTGAGGGTCTCTGGCAGAAGGAGGGTCTCTGGGCCAGGGCCAAGGCAGTGGGGGCCGTTCCCTCACTGTTTCCAGGATGGCTTCGCGGGCCACATGAAACCACTTCGCAGGCCAGATTTGGCCCCCGGGCCTTGTGTTTGACATGTCCGGTCTATGAAGACAGGAATGCTGAAGTAAGATCATAAGATCAGCATTTAGCAAATGCTTCACTTAATGACATACTTGTTTGTACCAATTGTTGCTGTGGACAACTTGTAAAACCTTATGTTCTGTTGGTATAAAATGATTTATTTCCAAAGATAAGTCTAAATTTAATATTTTTCAATACCTTCTAGTGAAAGCAGGATCTAAGAAGAGTTCTGGCATTGGAAGGCTGTGCTCTCTGGCCAGGAGTTGGAGGCCTAAGAGATGGCGATCAAAGCCTGTTTGATAAATATAAAATTAATTAATAATGACAAAATATTCAATGACTTGGACAGAGTTTATTCCATTCAGCCTGTTGAACATCTCAGAATAGTATAAAGGATGGTTTGAGAATTTTGCTGGGTGGAAAATGATGCCAATTGAGAGCTCACACTGTATATTAGCTCTATGATCCTACTTAGCACTTTTATAATTAGAGCTGGAGAGGTAAGAAAACAAATCACAGCTTATGAAGAAAAAAGATATTAATGCCAGGATGCAGAATTACTTCTAGATCAAGACTTACATATGGCAATACTTTTAGAGGAGGAGGTTGGATTGAAAAAAACCCCTTTTATTTGTCATTTCAATATAATTAAAACTAAACAATACTATTACTCTCAAGGGGTAGATTAAAAAATTTCTCTCCTGTTACGTAAAAGATCAGTTTGGTATTTTGATATTGTAGGATGTATCTCTTTGCTTCTGCGAGATTAAAAAAATGTACCTCTTCCATTCTCACACTCTTTCATCAGTTTATTATGTCTTGCAAATGCCTTTAACATAAGGTGTTTTCTTTGGCCTTGCTGCAGAACACAAGAAAAACAAAATTATTCCACCCAAATTGCTTATATCTAAACATTTCTTCAGAAAAGAACAAAAGACAGTAGGGGAAAGGGCCAGGATGAATCAGCTGCCATTTGACTCCTATGCTTCTATTATTACCTATCAGACTCTCTTCCATTTGTTTGCCATAGAAGATAGGAATTGAAGCCCCACGTGAGATTAGGGAAAGCTGCTCTTGAAATGTGAAGGATGATCTAGAAGTATGTAATGTGATCATGTCCCAAATATATATCTAAAATTGTGTTTTACATATCTAAAACCATGAAAGGGGAAGCAGCTACTTTTTGCCAAGTATAATGTAAATAACATGTACATGCACAATCAACATGAATCAAAAGATTTAATGCAAATACATTATCTCATCCGAGTAAAAAAATCTAGTTAACAAAAACAACATGGTAAAACACAACTGTGCTTTAAAGAGGAATTAAAATATCCACAAGGATGAGATTATTTCTTATTTCAAGAGGGACGTACTGCAAGCTTTATGTCATACTGAACATGATTCCTTTAGTATCTGAACTTTCTCCCAGGCTGAGAACTATGAATTCAGCTGATGAAATGATCTATCATTATTAAGGTAAGATGGCACTTATCTCCACTAGATTTTGACCTTCTATTAAATACATGAGTAAAGCATTTTTGGGGGGCGGGGGTTATATAGATCTTAGTACTAAATACAAAATAAGGTCACAAATTTTTAAAGTCTCTTTAACTACAACACTCACAGTGACTGAAGGGTCTAGCATGGATTTACACCATTCAATTGCTTCAGTGGTGCATGGTCTCATAGTTTCTGTCCGGCCATGATAAAATTGTCTAGTTGTTGCAGTTTCATAACAGCAACCAGGGCTAGAAAACGAATAGTAGGTCTATCACTTAACTGTTTTAACTGCTCAAAGGATAGAAATTTAAAAGCCCAGTTGTTTGTTGATACAGCAATTTTTTTTAACAAAAAAGTATGTGAAACCAAGTAGTTCCACTCTACTTTTTGAATCTTACTTTAAAAAAAATGATTTACTTTATCTGGCCTTCACATGATACCTTTGTTTTTTAAAAAAGAAAATTGATGATATAATAAAATACAAACAGTCTTAGATAAACGGATACAAACATGAAGAACAGTGCATGTTGGAATAGCAAAAAGATAAGAAATGAACAAGTTAGATATTTGGATTAAGTCTGTATTGCTGGCGAAAAAATTAAAAATAAAGGAGAAAGGAAGAAATGTATAAAAGGTATTTATTTGATAATTCTAAAGAATATGTAAAGTGCATACAGATGAGAAAATAATTTTCATCTATTTGTAAACTTGCAAAAAGGCTCCATAAATTATACTCCATATGTATTTAATAAAATTAACAAAAGAAATACATGTTTAAAAAGTATTCTTACTGTCCATGACATCTGTAATAAGTTAACTGGAGGGCAATCTGAACAAATGTATCAGGATGAAGGTGGTAATTCCTAATCAGTGCTTTCCCAAAAGTTGTAAAAGCATAATTCACAAGCTCTAAGTCAGATATCTGAGAAGAGAAAAATAATGAAATTTCAGAGAACCAATGGAAAATTTATATTTTGAATGACACAGAACTGATAACATCTAGCAAAGATTCGAGAATCAAGTCTTTAGAAATTCTGAGTGATGATTACTACCATACTATTGATAGAAACCTCTGGCTTATAACAATGCAAACTGTTATTCTAAATCATACTTATTACCTGGAAGTATGAAAAAAGTATAGTTCTGCCTCTGTGTCCTATATTTGAGGGAATGATACAAAATCTCTCAGGATGGATCTGGGCTGCAGTGCAGGTAGATGGCAAGCCAAATTAACAAATCACCAGCTGTGCATAAAAAGATTTCTCTTTTGCTTCATCCTCATTCATGTCACATAATGGAAACAAAGGGAATGTACTAACATTAAGCACAAATATATGACTTCCAAAAATTTATATAGATACCTGTTTGTAATATTGCTCCTTTGCACGAGCAATACCATTTAGCACCTTCTGATCCAAATTAAACACAAGCTCCTCTGGCCAAGGGATATTGCGTACTTTGTCCGATCCCTGTTTTGTATGAAATAAGGAGAGAACCATTCAACTTATCTGACACAGGACGGAGGTTTTATCAACTGGAAGAGGATGGAACTACAATTAACAGCATACCTTCCATTTCCCTTCTGTTTCAACAATCTTAGAATCAACGTAAGAAGTGGAGGTCACTAAAACCATGGCGTCAAAAGGAGCATGCTGGAAGATATGTATAAAATAAACATTACTCCATGGAGCAATAAATGATCGACATCATTTTTTTTCCTATTACAACCATAGATAATCTATAATAATTGTTGGTCAAATTGAGTGGGGCTGTTAGGAACTGTAATCCAGTAGCATGTCACATGTCGCCTATCTGTTTTCAATGGTCTTTTTCAGAAGGATTGCTCATAATTTTTGTTATGCCAATGATATTTCTCATGTAATAACTGAAACTGTAGCACAGAAACAAAATGAACAAATTCTTTTTAAGATGTGATTTATAGATTATAAATACATTTATTGCGACATTAAAACAAGCAGATATTTCTTAAGAATGGTTGTAATGTTTTTAAATAAACACAAGAGAAAAAAATGAGAAATGCAAAAAGTACAAACTCACATCACAGTTGCTTGCAAAACAACCATTTGAGAAGACAATGAAGTTATAGGATTTGTCTCCCCACCGTAACGTTGGGTTCCCTGCGAGTGCCAATCTGGTTATCTAAATCAAGAATTAGCATAATTAGTTTTGAAAGAAAAAGTTGTCACATTTGCCATTCAAAGACTGAAAAATGCTCACTGGGATACCCTACTTTTCATGTCTTGACATCACTGCAGGTTGAATTGTGACAGCAAGATCTCCATCTACCATAGGGTTCTTCACCTCCAATACTATCTCCTACAGCATCTTCAATTTGATCATCACTTTTAAAATTGCTATCTATAGATACCAACCAGAAGTGCGACATTGCAGCCTAGCAGCCAACAGTACCCTCTTAATGCCAAAGAAGACCATTTAGAATACTGAGGCTGTTTTTTTTTTGAGAGGGGGAGTACTTTAGAAAATTCCCAAGGGGAAAATGAATAAACAAACTTTGCAGGCACATATTTTAATTTTCAAAACTTCCAAAATCTATCGCCCAAACTGCTCAAGCTTCACCCATATTTATTATGCTGCCCTTAGTAAATTACCAATACAAGCCTAATACAAAACTGCAATCCTACCCATGTTTAAAACTGAGCAGACTAGTAAGGCTGGCGTGGACTTTAACTCTTTAAATACCTCTGTATAATCTTCAGGTGTAGCTTGAGGCTTTGAATCATCTAGACATATTACAAATAAGCTACTCTGTATTGTTTCCAACAGAGAGAGGTTCTTTGGATGAAGTCTAATAAGATAATCCCGTGTCTAAAAGGAAAAAAACAATTATTAAAATAAAACATCAATTTGCACCAAATGTCTCTTTTAAAAAATCCACACCTTTGCCCATGAGATTCTGTCTTCAGATGTTAAGGCAGCCAATCCTGGCCCTTCAGGTTCATTCTCACATTTCTTCTTAATGTAGGAAAGTTGTCTGCAAATAATATAAGTAAAAATACTTAACACTTCCAATGCAAACTATCATGCAAGACAAATCTTTTTGGTGTTTTTTTTTGTTAAATCACCATTTCAAGTAATGAAGACTGAAAATATACCAAGTTTCCAGGTCTATATTAACTAAACTAAACATTCACAGTTTCTGTAAGTTATTTATCAAATATCAGAAGTAGTACATATAAGATTAAGATAAGAAAACCTAAAAAGAAAACACTGACTGTGAATTACAGTCATTTAGTAAGAATGCAATCTGTATTCACCACAAAATGAATATATATATATATATATATTTAATTTAATTTTTAATTTTATTAGATTTATATACCGCCCTTTCCCGAAGAACTCAGGGCGGTTTACAGGGTATTTTAAAATCACACCAATACAAAATACAAAAGTTAAAAAACAATTAAAAAGATTAAATTATCCCTGAAAATAAAAACCCCAGTTAAAAATTCTCAGCCTTTAAGTATAAACTATACTTAAGTATACATAGAAGCAATTTAAAATAACATCTGATAAATATTAATTCAAAGCTGAATATGCAGCATCTCCCTCTTAGGTTTTATACAGAAACTCTTAAATTCCCTCAATCTTCATTGACTACTTCTTTCTATAGAGCATATTTGGAATATCAGTATAATTATAATTAATGTCAAATTTGTATAGGTTGTTTTTAGAAGGTATTCTAATCATACCTAAAAAGCTCTGGTGGGCTCAGAATATGACCATCATGTAAACTATTGAATTCAAAAATTCTGCCTTGACACAACACTATCAAATGAGATGGACATTCACCTTCATTCTCTGAAAGAAAAAGTTTAATTCATTAATATGGACATTTGTATAATCTTCATGAAATGCTTCCTAGGATGATGAGACACACACAATAACCTTTTGCTGTTATTAGCCATGTAGGCCAGCATACTGGAGACTTCCGATTTATCTCAAATGAGCTATATCTTCACCTTTTAGCAAGATAGTAATTATCTGCAAGCATATGAAACACTGTTACAGGTTATCCTCAATTTAAGACCCTGGTCAGCGCCTTTAGTACACTGCATACTTCCTTTTCTAATCATTTTTGAAGTTTTCTTGTTGGTTAAACATTTGGATTAATACACTTTCTGCACTAGATGAGTTTCCTTCAATCCTAGTGAAAGAAGTTTCAAATACACCTTTAAGGACTTAAGTAAAATTAAGACTAATTTTCTGCATAGAAATGTAGCAGTATAGTTTGTCCACTGCTTCTATTGACAAAGGGACACGCTCTTATATTATTTTTAATTTTCTGGAGGGCCCCATTATTACGTTAAAGACTCATTGTTTATTCATTACTTGAACCTCTTCACTATAGTGTTAGAGGCACTAGTTGCCATGGTGCTGGTGATTATATATATGGCCAGTTGCAATCATGTCCATCAACAATTCTGGAAGCTAATATCTATGGCATGAAATCAAGAATGGACATCAGTAACTGCTTCTTCTTGTTAAAAAGTCTAGGCACTCACCACTCAACTGAACAGTAGCCACTGTGGAAATGGAGTGGCAAGAGTGCTACAAAGAGTGCTAGCAAGATCGTCATATAAAAATGCTCTCCATAGCAACTTGAATGGGACAGAACAAATTAAGCCAGACATGTCAAACACAAGGCCCGGGGGCCAGATCCGGCCCGCGAAGTGGTTTCATGTGGCCCGTGAAGCCATCCTGGAAACAGTGAGGAACGGCCCCCACTGCCTTGGCCCTGGCCCAGAGACCCTCCTCCTGCCAGAGACCCTCAGATCTGTCCCACTCCTGCCCAGGCCCCCATAGGCACCCTTGATGCGAATGATGTAGAGCTGGCCACGCCCACCCAGTAGGCCACGCCCACCCAGGCCATACCCACCCGGCCCCCTGAGGGCAACTGCAATGCTGATGCGGCCCTCAATGAAATTGACACCCCTGAATTAAGCCAATACACTTTTGTGCCACATTACAGATTAGAGGAAAATGTGTAAAAGCAGCTTGCCTAGTGACTCACAAATATTATCCTGCTATGCATTTTTATTGAAGAATGAAAAATTCTTCAGTCCTTTTAGTATTTTTCACATCAGCTATCTTACTAAAAGGAATCAGACTATTTGTCTGTCTCCAGATATTCATACTACGCACTAAATCTTGGACCAAAGTGTACTCTTCTATACTGTAATGAGAGTAATTATTTCCAATGAACTCTTATTTTATATTTGTTTACAGTGCCTACTGTAAGTTATGGAGTAGTATACAAGCCTAAATGCTGTTGCTATTGCTTCTAAGGTTTCTAAGCTCTACTAGGTTTTACTCCCAGGTATGTGGTTTAGACTGCAAACTAAATATACCTGTTGATCATCCATATATATGGGATAAACATTATATACAGTACATTGTGGCCACTTTCTTTGATTCATAAAGATATATCATTTACCTGTTTTGAAATAATTAGTAATGGAATCTTGAATAATGCCTGGCACCTTGCAAGTGCAAAAAAGCATTCGAAACTGATCCATGTCCAGGGGCTTATTGCCGGATCTATGTACAGCCATCTTTTCCCTGTAAGATAATTAATATATAAGTTATTAAAGCTGCGTGGATAGGCATAAATTTATAACCAAGATCTAAGCCAGCAGTTCCCACTTTTTTTGTAATATTTTATTAATTTTCTATTCTTACATTTAAGTATTTAAAAAGCAACATGGTGGCTGGGTTAATCGATAATTCAATAACATATAAAAATCTTTAGTACAAATCTCAAGCTACCACATCAAATATTTCCTCTCTTTTTCCCTTAATATCTACTGTCCAATATTTGAACTAATACATTTCTTATTATATCAATTAAGTAAAAATAGCATTGTTACATTTATCAATAAATTTTTAGCTTACAGATATCCTAGTTACTTTAACATTCAATCTTTATAGACAATCAATGTCCTGTAATTAGTTTTTCCCAATTTTTAGTTTCCCATCAATATTTAAATTTAACATTTGATATTTATAATTTCCAAGTTTTAGGTAACCAATTTCCTTTATCACAATTCATATCAAAGTTTATTTCCCACCATCATACATCTAGTTAATAATACAGTATAACATCCTTATTTTCAATTAATTTCCAAATGTCTTAAATTTAATGACCAAAATTTCCCCTATTTCAACATCAAATATTTCCTTTTTCCTTTAATATCTACTGTTTCATATTTAAGCTAATACAGTTCTTATTATATCAACTGAGTAAAAACATGTTTATTACATTTATCAATAAATTTTTAGCTTATACATCTTACTTTTATATTCAGTCTTTATAGACAATCAATATCCTATATATTTGTTTTCCCCAATTTTTAATTTCCCACAATATTCAAATTTAACTTTTAATATTTATACTTCCAAGTTTTTATCTCAATTCATAACAAAATCTAGTATTCAAAATACACATCTTGTCTATTTGAGTATATTCCATTTAAATTAGCAAAATAAAATCCTCTCTAATAAATCAAAACCCCAATTTTCTTCAACCTAATTCTGGATTTCTTCCTTTGCCAGCTCACCTTCTATGTCCATTCTTTTAAGTCATCAAATAGATCTCCTCTGTTGCTATATATATTATTTGAAATAAAAGAGACCATTCAGTCACCATTTTTTTTGGAAGGGCTAGCGAATCATCTCTCTATTATTCCAGATCCCCATAGTTGTCCTGATATGGTTGTCTTCCCTTTGGTCTGTTGTTCTTCTTGCTCCTGAAGTTTCTTCTTCCACTTCTTATGTTCCGATTCTTTAATTGTAGTCCAAATTTGTGTTCGTATATCTAAGCTGACATCTTGTTCTTTTTTGTAGCGTCTTATTTCATCACAAGCTGAAAGAATGTTTTCATGTATTGCTTTCAACATAAAAAGAATCTGTTCCTAGTCTTCATCCACATTCTCTTAATAGTGTGTTAAATTGAGAGCTTTAAGTCAGAGAATGAAAATAATTTTATAACTGAGTATAGAATACAGTTGAGCTTCTCATAGCTGATATTTGTCAAGGTTGAAAAAGTCTTATCTGTAGTCTGGGCTTCAAGTCAATTCTCCTTTAGACAATAAGAAGTTGTAATATCAAACTTGGCCACAAGTTGTCACCAATGCCGTTTGAGGTTTTTTAAATCCAAAATTTTTATAATCCTTTTTCTAATTTTATTCCTTTTTTGTAAATAAAAACTAATCTTCAGTAAAGGTAAGAAATCCTTTGGTCCCCAAATTTTAGAAGCATATAAATCCAGTTAAATTAAGGTTATTCTTTCAGTGTTTTAACTCCCCTGGATAGTCAGTCGCCACTACTCTTACAGGGTGGGATAGAAGTTCCCTTCCTTCTCTCCTCACAGGGAGATACTTTGGGCAGCTTTTACAGGAGAAGAAAATACTTAGGATTGAAGAGAGGTTCAGATCTCACCCAGTCTCTTCCACACTGCTTTAGAAGTGCCTGGTGGTAAGTTTGACTTCAGTTGTCTGTAGCCTAGTGACGAGCCATATTTCTATGGCCAGTCTTTTGTCCGCCGGTTTGGAGGGCTGCCCCGGATCAAGAGGAAGGGCTATCGTCCTCCTGCGATCAAGCGGGGGTCCCCTCCTTGCTTGTCACCCCTACAAGGCAAGTCTTGACCCTTTCCAGGATTCCCCAGCAGAGCAAAACCGAATGCGGAAGATGGAGCTTGCCTTCCAGCGACCGCAATAGCAAACCGGAAGCTGGGTCCCAGTCTTTTCTATGTCCCTTACCCCTAGAACACTTGATATATTCTCACACCCATTACAAAAGTTCAAAATAACGGCAACAAATTGTGCATATGCAGTATGATTTTGAAATTTCTAAACTCAAGTTTTCGCACCCCTTGGAGTATCGTCTCGCACCCTGGTTGGGAACCTCTGATCTAAGCAAACGCTATATTTTAATATGTTTCAATACTATATATTCTGAAGGCCTAGGCCCTATGATGTCTTTCCATATAATGTGACATAAACAAGGCACTCAAATCACAACTATTTATCCTTTTAAAAGCACTATAGAAATGCCCACTATTCTCTCAGGCTGTTATGCTTATGCTTTACTACAAGCAGTGGCACTTATTCCAGAAGCTATAATTTGAAAGAAGACAGTAATGTGCTTGGATTTTTTTTCCCCTGTTAAGAGTTCCAATGGTGTAATTTTATATATGTTAAAAAATAAACTCTAAACTTATAAATTATGTTAGCAAGATCTCATAATAACATGACAAATAACCATAGCTATAATTACTACATTGTGATTTTATATTTCTTACTTTCTCATTTGTTCCCAGAATTTCAAGATGTGCCAAACACCTATGCATCCTCTTTCTATCTGAGTCCCTTCTTTAATTGGCCAATAATGTTCAAGAAAAGAGCCTGGTCCTCCAAAATTATGATAGATTTGTGTTGATAAACGAGTTTCAAGATAGATCGCATTCAGCCACCATTCTTCCAACTGAAAAAGCAATTAACAGCAAAATAAATCCTTAACATAGTTATTTGTTAAGTTCAGGTTCTATTCCATGGCTGACATTAAAAGCACAACAGAAAGCATTTGGCACAACAAAGAAATATTACATATATGATGTTCAATCAGCAACTCTTCACCCTACACTACAGAACAATAAAACTTAAAAATAATTTCAGATCTATTCAAAGAGAAAATATTTCTAGTGAGATTGGCTATTTAGAAAAGCAATGTTTGCTATTGAATTAGTTTCTGCTATTATTATTTTTACTCTGACATTCAGTATCATAGGGACTAGAACCGAAACTAGATTCTACTCGAACAAGACTTGCTGAAATATTACAATAACTACAATGGCTGGATTAACATATTATAATAAAGCATTGCTTACACATGACACAACATGTTAAGCCAAACCCACAAGCCCACATTATGCAATGTGTGAACACTGCCAATATATTCTTATTATTATACACAGTGACTGGGAAAAATGGCTTTCTTTAAAAACATACCCAATTTCTCTTCAATGTAGCTCTTTTAAGTAATTTTTTATGCAGTTCCTTTCCAATCCCATTCTCAAATCTTCTGACTATGTCCCGAGTTCTTTGATACTCTTCTTGATTTAGGAAAGGTTTCACTGCACAATATAAACGGTTGAAAATATCTTTTAAACACATTCACTTCTTTACTTCAAGCAGCATTAAGGCTTCACCTTTATTATAAAACAAGTTTCAAATAAACAAACAAAACTTCTAAAAATCACATATCATTTGAAATTTATTTCTAGCTCTCAAACAGAAATAGCTATTGTCATAAAGGTAAAGGTTTCCCCTGTCCAGTTGTATCTGCCTCTAGGGCAGGGGTGTCAAACTGCTGGCCCGCGGGCCAGATGCGTCATGCTGAAACCACGCCAATCCCATTGCCAGCAATGGAGAAAAAGTTGTGATATGTTGCCACACATCATGTGACGTTGCGAGTTTGACACCCCTGCTCTAGGGGATGGTGCTTATCTCTGTTTCTTAACCAAGGGAGCCAGCATTGTCTGAAGACGTTTCCATGGTCAAGTGGCCAGCATGAATATACGTCAAAAGTGCACAGAATGCTGTTACCTTCCCACCAAAGTGGCACCTATTACTTACTTGCATTTGCATGCTTTCAAACTGCTAGGTAGGCAGGAGCTGGGACAAGTAATAGGAGCTCACCCATCGTGTAATGCTCATGTCTTGAACCAAGCTGTCAGCTTTTTAACTGACAACTCAGCATCTTTAACTGCTGAGTCATCATATTTGCCTTTTGTAGCTTTTTCTTTAACTGGTTTGTAAGATAAACATTGTATCCTGAACATGTATATCAGTTAGCTCCTTAACAAATGAATGTTTGCTTTCTAAAACTGAAATGAAAACCTGCCCCAGAAATCCTATTTTATCTAGCATTTCAATTGGCAAATTCCCATACAGGACTCTACAGATATAAGGCCAAGTTCCAAATGAAAGAATGTGTTAGGCACATATTACAGAACACAGAGAAGAATTATTGGAAATTTGGAGAGGATTGCTTATAAAGCATACATGTCTTTATAGGGGCACAGATTAACAGATTTTAGCAACAGCTGGAACAAAATTGTGTTTGGTAAAACTAAAATTTTAGCCCATTAATTTTCCATTTACAATAATTGCTACAACAGTTAGAAATTAAAACCACCTTAGGTTTAAAATAATTTTCAGTTTCTTATAACAATATGTTGCAAGGATTCACAGACTTCGCCACTGCAAATCTTAGACTATGACAAAAAGTCTTTATTCAGGGCTATTTGATGTAATGGTTAAAGCCCCAGGATAGAAACCAGGAGATTATGAGTTCTAGTTCCTCCTTAGGCGTGAAAAACAGCTGCGTGACTTTGGGCTTAGTCACTCTCTCTCTCACACACACTTCACAGGGCTGCTGTTGTGGGGAAAATAGGAGGAGGAGAGAGGGTTAGGAATGTTCACTTTCTTGAGTTACTTACAAAAATATTAAAATATTAAAACAGGACTTAAAATCTAAATAAATAAAAAAAATATCATAAAAAGAATGGAGATGGAATTGTTATCTAACATAGGGTGAAACTCACTTTTCAATAGTTTTTAACTGCAGAGTCTATATACAAATTAAATAAAAATTGCGCAAGAATACATTCCTGATACCCTTCAATACAGGAATTAAGCAGTGGGATTTCTTATGATGGTACAGCTAAAGAAACATGAAGGTGTTCTCATATATTATTATCCGTCACAATAAACACTGATCAATAGAAAAGATTGCTAGTTTCCTCCCCAGCCATACTCTAGAGATAGAATCAAAAGCAATCTTCAAGTCAATGAAAGCATCATAATGTACATACCTGCATCAAGATATTTCGTTAGGGATTCATCAAGAGGAGGAACAGGCAGTGAAGGCAAGGAATTCTGATACTGAAACGTACGTTCTTCAGATGAATCAGTTAACTGGTTTTCCATTATGTTGATCTATAGCAAGTAATATTTTTCATTTTGACATTTGTATTAATGCAAATTGCTTATCTTTTAGTCTTTACATCTTGTATATTTATTATGACAGCAAAACAGGAAGAAAAATTAGTTTCTGTTTACATGGCTTTCATATCCAGGGAAACATAGTTTAACCAATTCTGATTATTCTGTTACTTAAATATATATAGAGTTCCTCCACTTGTTCAGCTTTTTTATACAATAATTAAAATTTGCTTTACTTCTATTAGTGTTTAATATGGACTCGGTTACAGTGGCAATGAATGCATTATTGGTAGACTTGGAAAAACAGATAAGGGATATATCATCTTGGGGGGAAAAATCTAACTGTGGAGTAAAAAATTATTTGATTACACATAATCATCATAATCAATCATCATTAAGAGTGTTATGTAGGATCAGACATCTACATCTAGAATTAGCTTCCAGAAAACAGACAATACTCCTTACAATTCTTTAACATGTTAGAAGACTATACAACTTTCCTCTTTTGCAAGTTAACAAATCAGCTTTTTTAAAAAAATCAAAATCCTGCTGTTATAGTTAAAAGTTCAAAGTCACATCTCTGAGGTATGAGAGATCATATTTCATCAGGTCTAAAAATAGCATAGGTAAAGGTAAAGGTTCACCCGCACATGCGTGCTAGTCGTTTCCAACTCTAGGGGCCGGTGCTCATCTCCGTTTAAAAGCCGAAGAGCCAGCGCTTGTCCGAGGACGTCTCCGTGGTCATGTGGCCGGCATGACTAGACGCCAAAGGTGCACGGAATGCTGTTACCTTCCCACCATAGTGGTCCCTATTTTTCTACTTGCATTTTTACGTGCTTTCGAACTGCTAGGTTGGCAGAAGCTGGGACGAGTAACAGGCGCTCACTCTGTTATGCGGCACTCGGGATTTGACCCGCCAAACTGCCGACCTTCTGATCGACAAGCTCAGCGTCCTAACCCACTGAGCCATCGCGTCCCTTATAGCATAGTATTTGATTAATAAGAACCATGGTTCAAAAATATATTTAAACAAGCATTTTATCAAAGTCTTAACTGGAAGAATACTCAACTATTTGAACTGTGTAGGCTGTTGTTTTTCTATTTTTTCTTATTTTTGTATAAACTTACATAAAGATACAATTTAATTAGTCTTTTGATAATGCATTTTCAAGTGTCTTTGGAATTCATTTTTCCCTTCATTTTTGCATATATTAAAATAATTTTAAAATATTTTTCTTACTGTCAATCTACTGTTACTGTAAATATTATAAAAACTGCTACAGAAAATTGGCTAGCAACTATGTTTTTTATAATATAGTTCTTTTAAGTATTTATACTGTTTTTTTTAATGAGTTGCAAAGGCTTACTATAACTGCTCTTTCCACTTTTGTTCTATTCCTGCTCTTATCTATTATACAACTTCAGATTCTCTGCATCCTCCAAGTTAGGCTTTATGTCTTCCTGGTTTAAAACTACTAAATTCCCCCTGTCCATTTTCTCTTATTTTCTTCCTAATTTCAAACCTGGCGTGTATGTCAAATTTAATATTGTTTTTGTAAGCCAAAGTTTCAGAGCATGGATAATTTTCTATAACCCAAAAATTCAGAAAAATTATCTAGAAATGCTAGGAGCAATTACTGAATAAAAGCATTATTCCTCTAAGAACATTGCATCCTGGTCAAATACATACACTATGTTTTAAAGCAGGGGTGTCAAACTGCCGGCCCATGGGCTGGATACATCTTGCCAAAACCATGCCCACCCCAGCTCCAGCAGTAGGGAAAAAGTTGCAATAAGTCACGACACATCATGTGACATTGCGAGTTTGACACCCCTGTTTTAAAGCATTTACCTTTATCCAGAATAGCTTTAACATGCTGCAATTCATAAAAATACATTAATCAAATAATCTAACCATATTGGTCTTGTATTATAGCCACAGCTGGGGCACAAAATACTATTTTATAAATTTTGTAAGTTGCAATTACTATAGAGTAAGAATGTGCACATTCTGGTTTTTGTCTGCTACATGCTCAAATTAAAGAATGTGCCATATAATTTTTTTTTATTTTTTAATCCATTTATATCCCGCCCTTCTCCGAAGACTCAGGGCGGCTTACAATCTAAGCACAAATCAAATGTGCTTAACCTTTGCCCCAATTCTCTCCATTCCCTTTGTTTACTAGCAATGCACTCAACAGCCCTATCCAGTTTCACTGCTCCTTATCATGGCACATTAAAAGAAGTTCAAGTGTGCTTTTCCAGAATGAGAAAAAGCACCTATGGAATTACAGCTGAACCTATTCTGCCACATTATTACAATGTAAAGGGTGAAAACATAAAAAAACACCACCTGCTGAGATTGGTATTCATTCAAAGCTCCCCCACTTTGTGTCTTCCAGACACATTAATCTTTAATCACCAATCCTGGTTTACGATGAGAGTTGATAAAAAAAATACTTGGAGCCTCATATTGGAAAACACAATCTCAGTATTATCCTAACTGATCTCATGAACTTTTTGGAAGTCAGTTCAGTACAAAGTTTCTTAAACCTGTTTTCTCTCAGGATCCCTTCCCACTTTTAAAAATTATGAAAAAATTCCAAAAGAACTTTGGCTTGCATGGGTTAAGTAACATTGATATTTACCATAATAAAAATTTAAACTTGACTCACATTTGCTGCCACTTCTCACGACTCTTCAATGGGATTTTAATCGACTGTTTTTCAACACAGGATGGCAAATAATTTTGATTTCGAAGCCCAGTAGAGGTTCTTGGGGGGAGAAAAAAACTCAAGTGTGCTCGCATTATTTTATTAAGAAACAAAACAAAACACTATTCTACCCCGTAGAGGAGGATCGCATATTTTTAAGGAAAGTGGTGCCCGAGGTCCTAGTCGAGAATCCTTTATGACTTTTCCTTAGTAAATATTGTCAATGGAAGAGAATTAAGTTTTAAGGACGGAATATTTATACCCAACAACGCCCAGTGTTTTTCTGTGGACCAGCAGTAAAGGCACGAAGTTCCGTCTCTGAGCGTTCGTGCAAAGAAGCGTTTCTGTTCCAACAAACCGAAGACGCTCTACTAAAAGGTCCAGCCCCCAGAAGCTGGTGGCCTGGAGAGCGAGAGTTTAAGGCGAGGGCAGAAAGAAAAGTAGAGCAATAACCACCCTCCTTCAACCAAAGGGACCCTGGAGAACTAAGGTAGGGCCGACAACAGTCTTTCCCTGCTCGCACTCCCACTCACGGCTTGGCGCTTCTCGGGACCCGCTCGCCCGCTCAGGTCAGACCCTTCCGAGCTCCTCATAGCACACACCCCCCCCTCACCTTGCCTCATGCCCACGCCGCGCTCGTCAGTCCTCTCCGAGGCCTTTCGGCGCGTCTCCTCAAGTTCAGTCCAAACAGTGGCTGAAGAGGAAGCAGCAACTCCGCTCCTCCTCCTCCTCCTCCTCTTGGGATCCTCTGCTCTGCACTTCTGCGCTACATTTAAACTCACACGAAAGGAAGGCGAGGAGGAAGCGCCGACTCGCGGCCCCTCCCTCTTCGGCGGGACCAAAAGGGAGGGGAGAGGGCTTTCAAAGCTTCTCCGGAGCCCAGGGAGAGGCACAGTTACGGATGCCGCGCTTTCGGCTTTAGTCGCCTGACTGGGGATACGGTGTAACTGCAACCCTCATTTTGTCCACGACAACATTTCTCAACCTGGCTAACTTTAAGATGTGAGGACTCCAACTCCCAAAATTCTCCAATTAACAAATGCTAGTGAGGGATTCTGGGAGTTGAAGTTCATGTATCTTCGAAGTTGCCCAAGTTGAGAAACATTGGTCTTGGACGGGCTCTAGGTCGTTTCAGCCAGGAATTGACAAGTCCAAACTTCCTGAATTTAAATTCTGTCAGATAACAGATCACCTGCAATCTATCTCTGCAGACTTAGCAAGAACAAGCAAGCAACATTCTCATTAGAGGGTGCTCCATTAGTGTTAAAATTACAAAAGCAAAGAGGCTTGGATCTTGGAACATATAATTTCAGCTGGCATTCATCAGTTAAATAACAAATCATATCCATCTAAACAAAATCACTGCAACTTGGGGATAAGTGTCCCAAGGTTTATTTTATTTATTATATAAATTTATATGGCACCCAACTAACAGGTGATTCCGGGTGGCTTATAACAACATATACCCCACTCTCCCCTCATAGCAGTTGCAATACAATTATTGTCTATTAGTTATTATACAAACGTATTAAAAACTGACCCCAGAATGAAAGTTGAAGCATTAATAGGAATACCAGATGTCCATCAAAAGTACAACTAGTCCTTGAATTGTGACCATAATTGTGCCCAAAATTTCTACTGCTACGTGAGGCAGTAATTGAGTTGTGCCTCATTTTACAACCTTTATTGCCACAGTTGTTAAGCAAATCATTGCAGTTAAGTGAATCACACACTAATTAAGTGAATCGGGCTTCCCCCATTGATTTTACTTGTCAGAAGCCAGCTGGGAAGATTACAAATGGTGATCACATGACTCCAGGCAGTTAAACTGTCCTAAATCCATGCCAGTAGCCAAGCACTGAATTTTGATCACATGACCACAGGGATACAACAATGGTTATGAATGAAAACCAGTCATAATTAATTTTTTTACTGCTGTTGTAACTTCAAACAGTGACTAAGTGAATAGTTGTAAGTCGAGGACTACCTGTAAGACATGTCCTCTTTTCGGCCTCATGTTATCCATCCAAGAGGTATAACCTTGAAATCAAATATTATTTGGCTTTTTACCTTGGCAACTGGTATGGCTTCTTTAAAAAAAAAGAGCTTGGATTGTTTTTTCAACAGCAGTAAACACAAACGTTTATGTATCGTGATATAGTAAATTATCTGCTGCTTTCTTTTCTTTTCTGTCAACTTATTCAATAATTTAAATTTAAGTTATTTATTTCCTAATTCCAGCACTGGCTTCAATCCAGCTCTTTCAAATACACAATCATAATCTATAGATCAAATGAATTATCATATGTATGTATGGTGAAACTTACAAAGCTCAGTGTTGTAGGATCTATGTTAGAATTAGCATATGTTCTTGAAAAATTAAAGAGCCAGTTTGATCAGGTAGTTAAGGCACCAGGTTAGAAACCAAGAGACTAAATTCTCTAGGCATGAAAAATTGCAGGGTGACTTTGGGACCAGTCACTCTCTCAGTCCCTGTTGGGCTCAGTCAGCTCCTGTTGCAAACTTGATTGGTTTAAAACCATGGATCCTTCATTTGTGAAAAAATGCTAGAAACTTTGTTTTTGAAAATAAAGATTGGAAAAATACAGGTAGTACTCGACTTGTAACCACAACTGAGCCAAAAATTTATGTTGATAAGGAAGGCAGTTGCTGCATTTTATGACTTTTTTGCCACAGTTGTTAAGTGAGCCACTGTAGATAATAACATAGTTATGTGAATCTGGTTTCTACATTGACCTTGTCAGAAAGTCACAAAAGGTGATCACATGACCCCAGGGCATTACAATCATCATAATTATGAGTCAGTTGCCAAGAGTTCAAATTTTGATCAAGTAACCATGAGGATGCTGCAATGGTAGTAAATGTGAAAAAATCGGTCATAAATCACTTTTTTCAGTGCCATTGTAACTTTGAAGAGTCACTAAATCAGGAATGCCAACCTCAATTTCATTGAAGGCCACATCAGCATTAGGTTGACCTCAAAGGGCCAGTTGCATGTAAGACTATATATATATCATATTAGTTCAGGAGTGCTTTATGTCTAAGACACGGGGCCAACAGGATTAACATTTCAGATATGAACAAATATTTCAAATAAATTTGCAAAAAACAAATTTAAAACCAAGAAAAAACATAAGCTATTTAGATCTCTCTCTCATGCCATTTTGTCCGAGTCGGATGTTTGGCATCTTTTTTTTGCCTACAAGTTCATTCCTGTTTGAGGTTGGTTCAGGTTTCTTAACTAGCTTTGGCCTGGGCCTGGTGCACGTGTGAGCCTCTCATCTCATGTTTCCTCATGTCTCTGGGGATAAATCTGGGAGGTAAATTGTGGGGAAATTGTTGGTGAGAATTGAAGAAACACACAATCTGAGCTCCTTCCCTCCATTCTCTTTCCTTCCATCGCCAGCCACTCTCTCTCAGGCAGAGGGCACTTTAGCCATGCCCGCCCACCCCTGTGGGCATCGCTGCCACACAGCTCCAAGTGTTGGAGAGACTCCTGCTGCCTGTCCTCTGCTAGCACTGCTGCCACTGAGGAAAAAGCAAGAAGGTAACTACTCAATCACCACTGCGGTTCTGGTCTTGAGTTTGACTAAGGTACTGTTGTAAGTCAAGGACTACCTGTACTTCAATTTAAAAAAACCCCAATCTTTCTGATACTGGAAAAAGCTATTTCATATCCAGTAGATCTACAGTAAGTACAATTTTGCAGGATTTTTTTGATGTATTTTTTTTGTGGCAGATGCCAAGAAAATTAAAAAGTTATTGTTCCCTACTCCCCGCTTGTTCTCTTTTTCAGTTGTACATGTGCTGTTGAAGGATCTGGTAATCTTAAATACAGGTGAAACTTGAAAAATTAGTATATTGTGCAAAAGTTCATTTATTTCAGTAATGCAACTTAAAAGGGGAAACTAATATATGAGATAGACTCATTACATGCAAAGCAAGATAGTTCAAGCCGTGATTTTTCATAATTGTAATGATTATGGCGTACAGCTCATGAAAACCCCAAATCCACAATCTCAGAAAATTAGAATATTACATGCAATCAATAAAACAATGAGTGTACATAGAACAATATCGGACCTCTAAAAAGTATAAGCATGCATATGTACTCAGTACTTGGTTTGGGCCCCTTTTGCAGCAATTACTGCCTCAATGCGGCGTGGCATGGAAGCTATCAGCCTGTGGCACTGCTGAGGTGTTGTGGAAGACCAGGATGCTTCAATAGCGGCCTTCAGCTCTTCTGTATCGTTCAGTCTCATGTCTCTCATCTTTCTCTTGGCAATGCCCCATAGATTCTCTATGGGGTTCAGGTCAGGCGAGTTTGCTGGCCAATCAAGCACAGTAATCATTGAACCAGGTTTTGGTGCTTTTGGCAGTGTGGGCAGGTGCCAAGTCCTGCTGGAAAATGAAGTCAGCATCCCCATAAAGCTCCTCTGTGGAAGGAAGCATGAAGTGCTCCAAAATCTCCTGGTAGATGACTGTGTTGACCCTGGACTTAATGAAGCACAGTGGACCAACACCAGCAGATGACATGGCTCTCCAAATCAACACAGACTGTGGAAACTTCACACTGGACTTCAAGCATCTTGCAGTGTGTGCCTCTCCATTCTTCCTCCAGACTCTGGGTCCTTGGTTTCCAAATGAGATGCAAAAGTTGCTCTCATCAGAAAAGAGGACTTTGGACCACTGAGCAACAGACCAGGTCTGTTTTTCTTTAGCCCAGGTAAGACGCTTCTGACGTTGTTTGTTGTTCAGGAGCGGCTTGACAAGAGGAATACGACATTTGAAGCCCATGTCCAGGATCCGTATGTGTGTGGTGGCTCTTGATGCGCTGACTCCAGCCTCAGTCCACTCCTTGTGAAAGTCCCCAACACTTTTGAATGGCCTTTTCCTGACAATCCTCTCCAGGCTGCGGTCATCCCTGCTGCTTGTGCACCTTTTTCTTCCACACTTTTTCCTTCCACATAACTTTCTATTAATGTGCTTTGATACAGCACTTTGGGAACATCCAACTTCTTTTGCAATTACCTTTTGAGGCTTTCCCTTCTTATGGAAGGTGTCAATGATGGTTTTCTGCACAACTGTCAGGTCAGCAGTCTTCCCCATGATTGTGATTCCTACTGAACCAGACTGAGAGACCATTTAAAGGCTCAGGAACCCTTTGCAGGTGTTATGGCTTAATTAGCTGATTAGAGTGGGACACTTTGAGCCTAGAATATTGCACCTTTTCACAATATTCTAATTTTTTTAGATTGTGGATTTGGAGTTTTCATGAGCTGTAAGCCATAATCATCACAATTATGACAAATCAGGGCTTGAACTATCTTGCTTTGCATGTAATGAGTCTATCTCATATATTAGTTTCTCCTTTTAAGTTGCATTACTGAAATAAATGAACTTTTGCACGATATTCTAATTTTTTGAGTTTCACCTGTAGATCCTATTAAAACACTGCATTTTACCTAAGATCTAGATAAAGCCTGAACTAAATCATAAATCATGGGTCCAAACATGGGTGCAACTATTTCTGTCATCACTGCTTTGCAAAATGAATAAAGTATATTGAGGCATGTTAGGCATAAAAGATTAAGTCCACATGTGAAGATTCAGTTAAATTGACATCACTAAAGCACAGGAAGCTTCTCAAGTAAGATAACCACCTGGTTAGAGTTAGATAAGGGACAACAGCTTTAAAAGAGAGTTGGATTTAGTTCCAATCTGGGTTGGTCACTGGGACCAGAGGTTTAGTCTTCTGAGGTTTCAGACTTGTGCTGGAGCCCATCTTCAGGAATTTCTCTCTAGCCAGGACTAGTTCACTTATGGTTACATAGTGAGTCTAGGCCAGGGGTAGGCAACCTCGGCTCTTTTATGACTCATGGACTTCAACTCCCAGAATTCCTGAGCCAGCCAAGCTGGTCTAGGCTGATCTCTTTTTCAATCCAGCCCCAGGTTCTGCTATTTCTTCTCCAACACATAGATTCTAATGCTATTTTTATTACAAAAAATACACCTGTTCAGGCTTTCTAGCATCATTATGGTACAAATATACAAATGTGAAACAATTACCCATAATCTAATAAGATATCTATAATACATGTATTTACTTATGACTCTGTGTAACCTATACTTCTTTAAGAAGTATTTTGATGATTTTAAATTTTCACTGGAAACATTTCCAAAAACAACTTTACAGCGTGACAGATACACTACATTAAAAAATCTAATGATAGTATTTGGGTCTTAATATTTAATTTATAACAAGGCCACAAGGGGATTAATTAATTTTTTTTATATGTATCTTCTGATAAATTTGGTTGCTATACAATCCTGGGTAAAGATGTGGCTCCTTTTTTTTAATAAATGAATCTTTATTTACATTTCGTGTTAAAAACACACCATACACCAACAAAGACAAAAAAAACATTTACAATATACAAAAAATGAAGAAATCAAAAAATTGAAAACCATTTCAAAAATTTCACATTATATCTACTTCTAAACTAACAATTATATTCCACTCATTAAGTCTCTTATAACCATTCAACTCCAAAGCTTATTCATTAACAAAGACTATATCACTTCATTTTTTTTAAAATTCCATTTATATCCCGCCCTTCTCCGAAGACTCAGGGCGGCTTACAAGCTTAGCAGTAGCCTTCATTCTATGTATATGTCTGCTTATTAGGGCTTTCACACACACCCCAAGCGGCATTATTACAAAGTCAGCTTAATTGCCCCCAACAATCTGGGTCCTCATTTTACCTACCTCAGAAGGATGGAAGGCTGAGTCAACCTTGAGCCTGGTGGGATGCGAACCTGCACTAATTGCAGGCAGCTGGTGTTACTTAAGGAGGCATTAGCCCAACCATTGACCAACCTCCAAGCCACCCTCATTTCTTTAATCTTTTATCCATCCAAATATACCATTTATTCCATGATACAAATGCTGGTGTCTCTTCTTTACCCTTCAACTTCTTGGTCAATGTGTCTGCTTCTGCACAATCAAGTATTCTCCTAATTATAACTTCATCCGGCGGGGTATGATTTGCCTTCCAAAATTGAGCATACCCCATCTTTGCCGCCGTTAAGATATGTAAAACCAAATACCATATTTCCTTCTTAATATTTCCAGGCCTGGAGCCAAGCAGATACGTCTCTGGTTTAAGATCAACTAAACACCCTGTGATTTCCTCTATCCACTTTTGGATCCTCATCCAATATCTAACCACTTCCGGACATGTCCACCATAAGTGATAGTATGTGCCAATCCCTTTACCACACTTCCAACAATCGGCCGACAATCCGGGGAACATTTTGGAAAGTCTAGCCGGAGGGAGATGCCATCTATAAAGCATTTTGTATATGTTCTCCTTATATGACGTGGAAACCACCAGCCTCATATTAGTCCACCAAATCTCTTCCCATTTCTCAAGTCGAAGTGCATAACCAAAATTCTTCCCCCAGGCAATCATCGCATCTTTTAAGATGTGGCTGCTTTTAAGAGTGGCAGACAGATGCTACAATCACACACTTAGTATCATCTTTTGAAATCAAATTTAAAGCAAGGTACAACTATTTACCCCTTCATGGATTACTGCCTTGTCGTGGCGAAGGGGCTTGCGTAATTCAATGAAGCTATGAGCTATGCCGTGCAGGGCCACCCAAGACGGAAAGGTCATAGCAGAGAGTTCTGACAAAACGTGATCCACTGGAGAAGGAAATGGCAAACCACTCCAGTATCTTTGCCATGAAAACCCTATGGACAGTACCAAAAGGCAAAACGATATGATGCTGGAAGATGAGCCCCTCAGGTCGGAAGGCGTCCAATATGCTACTGGGGAAGAGCAGAGGGCTAGTACTAGTAGTGCCAGAAAGAATGAAGCGACTGGGCCAAAGCCGAAAGGACGCTCAGCTGTGGATATGTCTGGTGGTGAAAGGAAAGTCCGATGCTGTAAAGATTTTTTCTCCATAGGAACCTGGAATGTAAGATCCATGAATCAAGGAAAGCTGGACGTGGTCAAACAAGAGATGACAAGACTAAACATCGACATCTTAGGTATCAGCGAACTAAAATGGACAGGAATGGGTGAATTTAATTCAGATGACCATCAGGTATACTACTGCGGGCAAGAATCCCTCAGAAGAAATGGAGTAGCCTTCATAGTCAATAAAAAAGTAGGAAAAGCAATACTGGGATACAATCCTCAAAATGACAGAATGATCTCAGTTCGAATCCAAGGCAAACCATTCAATATCACAGTAGTCCAAGTCTATGCCCCAACCACCGGTGCTGAAGAGGATGAAATTGACCGGTTCTATGAAGCCCTACAGCACCTTATAGAACTAACACCCAAAAACGATGTCCTTATCATCATGGGGGATTGGAATGCTAAAGTAGGAAGCCAAAAGATAACCGGAATAACAGGGAAGTTTGGCCTTGGAGTACAAAATGAAGCAGGGCACAGGCTGATAGAATTTTGTCAAGAGAATACGATGGTGATAGCAAACACTCTTTTCCAACAACCCAAGAGATGGCTCTACACATGGACATCACCAGACGGCCAACACAGAAATCAGATTGACTATATGCTCTGCAGCCAAAGATGGAGAAGCTCTATACAGTCAGTAAAAACAAGACCAGGAGCTGACTGTGGCTCAGACCATGAGCTTCTTGTTGCAAAGTTTAGGCTTAAATTAAAGAAAGTAGGGAAAAGCGCTAGGCCAGTCAGGTATGAATTAAATCATATCCCTGTTCAATATACAGTAGAGGTGACAAATAGATTTAAGGAATTAGATCTGATAGACAGAGTGCCTGAAGAACTATGGACAGAGGTTCGCAACATTGTACAACAGGTAGCAACCAAAACCATCCCAAAGAAAAAGAAATGCAAGAAAGCAAAATGGCTGTCTGAGGAAGCTTTGCAAATAGCTGAGGAAAGGAGGGAAGCGAAAGGCAAGGGAGAAAAAGAAAGATACGCCCAATTAAATGCAGAATTCCAAAGAATAGCTAGAAGAGATAAGAATGCCTTCTTAAATGAACAATGCAAAGAAATAGAAGAAAATAATAGAATAGGGAGGACCAGAGATCTTTTCAAGAAAATTGGAGAGATGAAAGGAACGTTTCATGCAAAAATGGGCATGATAAAGGACCAAAATGGCAGGGACCTAACAGAGGCAGAAGAGATTATGAACAGGTGGCAAAATTACACAGAAGAACTATACAAGAATGAGCTTAACGTCCCTGATAATCACAATGAGGTGGTCACTGACCTCGAGCCAGACATCCTAGAATGTGAAGTGAAGTGGGCCTTAGAAAAGCTGAGCAACAACAAAGCTAGTGGAGGTGACAGTATTCCAGCTGAGCTATTCAAAATCTTAAAAGACGATGCAGTAAAAGTGCTACACTCAATTTGCCAGCAAATTTGGAAAACTCAACAGTGGCCACAGGATTGGAAAAGATCAGTTTACATTCCAATTCCAAAGAAAGGCAGTGCCAAAGAATGTTCAAACTATCGCACCATTGCACTCATTTCTCATGCTAGTAAAGTTATGCTTAAAATTCTACAAGCTAGACTCCAGCAGTATGTGGATCGAGAACTACCAGAAGTACAGGCAGGATTTCGAAGAGGCAGAGGAACTAGAGATCAAATTGCTAACATACGCTGGATCATGGAGAAAGCTAGAGAGTTCCAGAAAAACATCTACTTCTGCTTCATTGACTATGCTAAAGCCTTTGATTGTGTGGATCATAACAAACTGTGGCAAGTCCTTAAAGAGATGGGCATACCAGACCATCTTATTTGTCTCTTGAGAAACCTATATGCGGGCCAAGAAGCAACAGTGAGAACTGGACACGGAACCACTGACTGGTTCAAAATTGGGAAAGGAGTCCGGCAAGGCTGTATACTGTCGCCTTGCCTATTTAACTTATATGCAGAGCACATCATGAGAAATGCAGGGCTAGATGAATCAAAAGTTGGAATTAAGATTGCCGGAAGAAACATCAACAACCTAAGATATGCAGATGATACCACTCTAATGGCAGAAAGTAAAGAGGAACTAAAGAGCCTCTTGTTGCGAGTGAAGAAGGAGAGTGCAAAACCTGGGTTGAAACTAAACATTAAGAAAACCAAGATCATGGCATCCGGCCCTCTCAATTCCTGGCAAATAGATGGGGAGGAAATGGAGGTAGTGACAGATTTTATTTTCCTGGGCTCCAAGATCACTGCAGATGGGGACTGTAGCTAAGAAATTAAAAGACGCTTGCTCCTTGGGAGGAAAGCCATGGCAAATCTAGACAGCACACTAAAAAGCAGAGACATCACCCTGTCAACAAAAGTGCGTATAGTCAAGGCTATGGTCTTCCCAGTTGCAATGTATGGCAGTGAAAGCTGGACCATAAGAAAGGCTGAGCGCCAAAGAATTGAAGCCTTTGAACTATGGTGCTGGAGAAGACTCCTGCGAGTCCCTTGGACTGCAAGGCGATCAAACCGGTCAGTCCTAGAGGAGATCAACCCTGACTGCTCTTTAGAAGGCCAGATCCTGAAGCTAAAACTCAAATACTTTGGCCACCTAATGAGAAGGAAGGACTCACTGGAGAAGAGCCTAATGCTGGGAAAGATTGAGGGCAATAGAAGAAGGGGACGACAGAGAATGAGGTGGCTGGATGGAGTCATTGAAGCAGTAGGCGTGAGCTTAGATGGACTCCAGAAGATGGTAGAGGACAGGAAGGCCTGGAGGAACATTGTCCATAGGGTCGCGATGGGTCGGACACGACTTCGCAACTAACAACAACAACAACAACTATTTAATATAATACACCTATAATAATCAACATTCATTCATTCATTCATTCATTCATTCATTCATTCATTCATTCATTCATTCATCATATAGCTTACTAGGCCAGGGAGGCTACAATGTTAAGCACACATAGGAATCCTGAAGACTACAGTCATAGTCCAGGGGTAGGCAACCTTGGCTCTTTTATGACTTGTGGACTTCAACTCCCAGAATTCCTGAGCCAGCATGGCTCAGCTTGGAAACTGCCTTTTCCCTCAGCACAGCTGGCTCAGGAATTCTGGAAGTCCACGAGTCATAAAAGAGCCAATGTTGCCTATTCCTGCACTAGTCCATTTATCATACCGGTTTGTTACACCAGTACACCACAAGGGGGTGAACTAGTTTCATACCAGCATTCTCCAAGGAAGTCACCTCATCCCAGGGCTTTTCTTCCACCGATCCTCTGCCCGATCGCGTCTGGGCAGATCCAGCGTAGGTTCCAGCTCCCCACACAGAATGCAGCCAGCATTTTCCAATAATGGCGGTACCTATCTATCTACTCACAAACAATACTTTCGAAATGCTAGGTGCACAGGAGCTAGGGACAAGAGATGGATTTGAACTATCAGAGTGCTTGCAATTGCTCAGTACATCCAGTGTCATTAAATCTCTGTTCCATCATGTCCCCACTATTCCTTGTTTACATATTTTTAAAATATAGTTGTGTTACATGGTATCTGTCAAACAAAATAATTAGATAGATAGATAGATAGATAGAATATAGTATTTGGCACAAGGACATCTAATATTTAAAAATAAGAATCAATTTAAAACTTGTAACATTATACCAGTCATAACTATACTGCAAATATGAGAAGTATTTTTTAAAAATAAATAATATTATATAACCGGATAATCACACATTTTCTATTTTAATATCTGTATTTCTTGAAAGAATGGACCAAGAAGAAATAAAGAAGAAGAAAGTTATTTCCTTACTGGCCAGTAGTTTAGAACATAGCAAGTCTCGCTTTCTATTTTTGCATTCTCCACCCACGTAAAATATTTAAATACATTTCATCACATGCTTACCGTATATACTTGAGTATAAGCCGACTCGAGTATAAGCCGAGACCCCCAATTTTACCCCCCAAAACTGGAAAAAGTTATTGACTCGAGTATAAGCCGAGGCTGGGAAATGCAGCAGCTGGAGGCTGGATCCCCTGAAAGACGTCTCTGCTGAGATGAGAGAACGGGGTGGCAAGCCGCCGAGAGAATGGGGCGGTGGAGTGCTCCGCCGAGAGAATGGGGCGGCTTGCTGTTCTCTCGGTGCAGCACGGCAGAGGCTGGATCTCGCGAAAGAAGTCTCCGCTGAGCGAGAGAATGAGGCGTCTCAGCGCCCATTTTCTCGGCGAAGACTTCTTTCGGGGGATGCAGCTTCTGCCGCCCCTTTCTCTCAGCTGCCCAGTGGAACAGCTTGCCACCAGAAATCAAGAGTGCTCCATCACTGGAGGTTTTTAAGAAGAGACTGGACATTCACCTGTCTGAGATGGTATCGGTCAGTGGTGGCGAAACTTTTAGAGACCGAGTGCCCAAACCGCAAGCCAAAACCCACTTGTTTATCACAAAGTGCCAAGGCAGCATCGGCATTCTGGTGCCCTCGGGGGAGGGGACAGGGAGGCGCCTCTGAGTGCCGCCTCTGGCACAAAAAAAAGGGGGAGCAAAAAATGGGCCACCGTACCGCAAGGCACAAAAACGCCAACCGCCGCGCCGCAGGGTGCAGATACAAGGCACCGCACCACGTGAGAACGGGGCTGGGCTAGTGAGTATCACGCAGGCACTAGCCCCGCCCCCTTTGCAGCATGTGCCTGCTCGTGGCCCCGTGCGCGCATGCACGCATGTAAAATGCTTCCCCCTCCCTTTTCTTCCAGTCCACCAACCGACAAGGACCTGCTGCTGGCAGCGGTGGTGGCGCACGTGCCAACAGAGAGGGCTCTGAGTGCCACCTCTGGCAGGCGTGCCATAGGTTCACCACCACTGGTATAGGTCCTCCTGCTTGAGCAAGGGGCTGGACTAGAAGACCTCCAAGGTCCCTTCCAGCTCTATTCTATTCTATTCTATTCTATTCTATTCTATTCTATTCTATTCTATTCTATTCTATTCTATTCTATTCTATTCTATTCTTTCTATATTTCTATTCTATTCCATTCACTTTCTATATTTCTATTCTATTCTATTCTATTCTATTCTATTCTATTCTATTCTATTCTATTCTATTCTATTCTATTCTATTCTATTCTATTCTATTCTATTCACTTTCTATATTTCTATTCTATTCTATTCTATTCTATTCTATTCTATTCTATTCTATTCTATTCTATTCTATTCTATTCTATTCTATTCTATTCTATTCTTATTACCATTCTCTATTCTATTCTATTCTATTCTATTCTATTCTATTCTATTCTATTCTATTCTATTCTATTCTATTCTATTCACTTTCTATATTTCTATTCTATTCTATTCTATTCTATTCTATTCTATTCTATTCTATTCTATTCACTTTCTATATTTCTATTCTATTCTATTCTATTCTATTCTATTCTATTCACTTTCTATATTTCTATTCTATTCTATTCTATTCTATTCTATTCTATTCTATTCTATTCTATTCTATTCTTATTACCATTTTCTATTCTATTCTATTCTATTCTATTCTATTCTATTCTATTCTATTCTATTCTATTCACTTTCTATATTTCTATTATATTCTATTCTATTCCATTCACTTTCTATATTTCTATTCTATTCTATTCTATTCTATTCTATTCTATTCTATTCTATTCTATTCTATTCTATTCTATTCTATTCTATTCTATTCTATTCTATTCTATTCTATTCTATTCACTTTCTATATTTCTATTATATTCTATTCTATTCCATTCACTTTCTATATTTCTATTCTATTCTATTCTATTCTATTCTATTCTATTCTATTCTATTCTATTCTATTCTATTCTATTCTATTCTATTCTATTCTATTCTATTCTATTCTATTCTATTCTATTCTATTCTATTCTATTCTATTCTATTCTATTCACTTTCTGTATTTCTATTCTATTCTATTCTATTCTGTTCTGTTCTGTTCTGTTCTGTTCTGTTCTACGTTCTGTTCCATTCCATTCCATATTTTCTATTCCATTCTGTTCCACTGTCAGAGCCCATCGGAGGCAACCCAGTCAGCCCAAACAGGAGTTACACTAAGGCTACGCAGCCTCTCCTCTCAACCTGAACCCCTCCTTACCTTTCCTTTTATCTGCATCCTATTTTTAACTGCCGGCTCTGCCCTGCCCTATTTTGTCCTTGAGCACTCGTGAGCTCATCAAGAACAGAAGGTAACCGTGGGGGGAAAGGCAGGGCAAGATCTGCAAGATCCCCATTTGCATTTGACTTTGCCATCCCATCTGGTTCGAGATAACACACCACACACACACACACACACACACACACAGAGAGAGAGAGAGAGAGAGAGAGAGAGAGAGACGCACACCTCAGCAAAAAAGAAAGAAAGAAAAAGAAGTAGTAGAAGTGGCAGAGAGCCCCTGTGGGTAGGAGTGAGGATGGGGAGAAACAGCAAGAAGACCGGGTGGGGTGGGGTGGGTTAATAACTAAACCTTCCAGTGTTTAACCAAAGCAGCTTTTGCATTTGTCAAGCTCTGCTAGCAGGGCACTGGACGGGCCTGGCGGAGCTGCTGAAGGTGAACGGGAGAAGGTGAGTCTTCGCCGAGAAAATCTCAGCGCCCATTTTCTGGGCGAAGACTTCTTTCGGGGGATGCAGCTTCTGCCGCCCCTTTCTCTCAGCTGCCCAGCTGAGAGAAGGGGGTGACAGAGGCTGGATCCCCCGAAACAAGACTCCGCTGAGACGAGAGAACAAGGCGTTGGAGCGCTCCGTGAAGTATGGGGCGGGGAAGCTTGCCGCCCATTCTCTCAGCGACGAAGACTTGTTTCGGGGGATCCAGCCTCTGTCGCCCCCTTCTCTCAGCTGCCCAGCTGAGAGAAGGGGGTGACAGAGGCTGGATCCCCCGAAACAAGTCTCCGCTGGGACGAGAGAACAAGGCGTTGGAGCGCTCCGCGAAGTATGGGGCGGGGAAGCTTGCCGCCCATTCTCTCAGCGACGAAGACTTCTTTCGGGGGCTCCAGCCTCTGTCGCCCCCTTCTCTCAGCTGCCCAGCTGAGAGAAGGGGGTGACAGAGGCTGGATCCCCCGAAAGAAGTCTCCGCTGAGACGAGAGAACAAGGCGTTGGAGCGCTCCGCAAAGTATGGGGCGGGGAAGCTTGCCGTCCATTCTCTCAGCGACGAAGACTTCTTTTGGGGGATCCAGCCTCTTTCGCCCCCTTCTCTCAGCTGCCCGGGCAGCTGAGAGGGGCGGCAGAAGCTGCATCCCCCGAAAGAAGTCTTCGCCGAGAAAATCTCAGCGCCCATTTTCTCGGCGAAGACTTCTTTCGGGGGATGCAGCTTCTGCCGCCCCTTTCTCTCAGCTGCCCAGCTGAGAGAAGGGGGTGACAGAGGCTGGATCCCCCGAAACAAATCTCCGCTGAGATGAGAGAACGAGGCGTTGGAGCGCTCCGCGAAGTATGGGGCGGGGAAGCTTGCCGCCCATTCTCTCAGCGACGAAGACTTCTTTCGGGGGATCCAGCCTCTGTCGCCCCCTTCTCTCAGCTGCCCAGCTGAGAGAAGGGGGTGACAGAGGCTGCATCCCCCGAAAGAAGTCTTCGCCGAGAAAATGGGTGGCAAGCTTCCACCGCCCCATTCTCTCAGCGGAGGCTTGCAGAGGTGGCGGCGGAGCTGCGCGCGCAGCTCTCCAAACCGCCGCAGCCCGTTTGGAGAGCTGTTGCCTTCGTCCATGTTTGATGAAAGCAGCAGCTCTCCAAACTGTGGGGTGGAAGTTCTTTTTTTGTTTGTTCACTGGAGTATAAGCCGAAGTGGATTTTTCAGCCCAAAAAGTGGGCTGAAAAATTCGGCTTATACTCAAGTATATACGGTAATTTAAGATTCAAGAAAAAGACTTAATTTTGTAACATTGCAAAAATGTTTTCATGGTGTAAAATAAGATAATAAACTAAATCTGTATGTTTTAAGCATCTGTTACAAAATCATAGAACAAATTTTGTCTGGATTTGATTTAAAATGTCAGAAAATAATTTGGGGTTATAACTTGAGCCAGGCTTGTGCAGGAGCAAGTCAAAATGAAATCCAGACAAATATTATTAAATATTTATTCCCAAATGAATAAATATTTATTTATTCTCCAAAGCAAAGATGTTTGCCTGTGAGGATAGCTACAGAGAAAATGGGGTATAGAGAGGTAGTTTTATAGGTAGACTGGTCCTTGGTGTGGGTTTCAGGGGCATGTTGATTCTAGTGTGTGGTACTTGAGGGATGTGAGTTGGTATACATGTTGACTCGGAGAAGAGATTGATTAAATCAAACAATGTGGATTGAATCTCTTCCTTTGAACTGTGAAAATTATGTTTACATTATGTTAATTGAGTTTTGTGTTTGCTTGTGTGTAGGATCCAATCTGGGTCATCTATTTTGTGTTTGTGTTTTGTGTTTGCTTGTGTGGGTTTACAATTTGAAGTATTTAATTAATTCTTATGTTTGGTCTGATTTTAAAGGATTTTGTTATTGTCACTTACCACTTATCACTTTCTGGGCAACTTTTACAACTTAGTTTTGTTAAACAGTAATTTTGTTAGAGACCTGGGTTAATTATCACATGATTCCCTATAGCAGGGCTTTTCAACCTTTTCACCCATTGTACCACTTTTAGGATATGGCAACATCCGAGTACCACCAGTCGCCTAGCAAGATATCAAAAACTTGATGACCACAAAAAAAAGGAAAAAAGTGAAGTACAGGTAGTCCTCGACTTACAAGTTCGCTTAGTGACTGTTTGAAATTACAATGGCACGGAAAAAAGTGCCCCCCAAGCCAAAGCCGAGCAAGATGCCTGCCTGCCCACCCAGCAGCGTTCTTCCTCCTGTCTGAGGTTTTCATTGTTCTGAGCATTTCTATTGAGGATTGGCAGCGGGGGTGGGGAGGTGTTTGGTTTTTATTCCCCCCCTCTGCTGGGTGGTTGCAGCAGGTTTTGGTCACTTCACATGACCCTGGGACACTGTGACTATCATAAATATGAATCAGTTGCCAAGTATCTGAATGTAAATCACAAGATCCTGGAGATGCTGCAACATTCCAGCTGATCGGCACTTCTTCTGGGCTCCGCAGAAGCGCCAGGATCAGCACTGAGCTTCAGCTGGAGCCTGGTGCTGATCCTGGTGCTTCCACTGATCCCTGACAGCCCTGCAGCTCCAGCCATCTCTCGCTCAGGCTTGTGCGGTGCTGCCACCGGTTCAGCTCATTCCCCTCACCGCTACCACTTTTCTAGGATGGTCGCGTACCACCTGCCAGGTGCCAATGTACCACAGGTGGTACCCATACCACTGGTTGAAGAGCCCTGGTTTAAGGCCCCCTAGCCAAAAACATTCATTGAAATATAAAAGCAAGAGCTATGAAGCCATCTCCAAATGACAGATGCATACATTCTCTGAAATGCAGTGACATAGAAGTCTAGTCCTAGCCCAGGGGTAGGCAACCTTGGCTCTTTTATGAATCATGGACTTCAACTCCCAGAATTCCTGAGTGGGTTATGCTGAATTCTGGGAGTTGAAGTCCATGAGTCATAAAAGAGCCGAGGTTGCCTACCCCTGCCCTAGTCAAGATGTCTGTTCCTGGTCATTTGGAATAGTAAGTGGGGAGAGCTAATGCTGTGTATTTCAGTGGGTAGCAAAAGGAAAATTTCAGTTATAAGTAAGAAGTAACTACTATGCAAGTTAGTCATAAATCTACATACTAATATACATTAAAAATAATAAATGTGCTTATAATTACACCCAGCAAATTTCTCCAACTAAAATAAACATTTAAAATAAACATACAGCAAATATGGCTGTGATGTTTCAGAAACAGTAATTCTTTTTTATAATGTTTCAGAAAAAGTTAAACAATTTTTATACATTCTTTATTGCCATGTTCTGTTCTATGTATTTGGCTTTATAAAGATTATGTGTGTGTGTGTGTGTGTGTGTGTGTGTGTGTAAATTTTTTGGCTTGTTAACAAAGAATAAAGGGAGACCGATATGATCATTTCAAACTTATTTGTTCTCATCAGTCAGCCGTACTCTTCTGAGATTCGAACCTGGGCTGACTGCGTCTTAAGCAGTTGTTTTAACCCCTAGGCCACAGGCTCTCTCTCTCTCTCTCTCTTCTCTCTCTCTCTCTGAAGGGTATGGCTGACTGATGAGAACGAATAAGTTTGAAATGATCATATCGGTCTCCCTTTATTCTTTGTTAGCAAGCCAAAAAATTTACACAAATATGAGCTGCCACTGCTGTGGCTACTGCCTGTAGATGGCCTTGGGCTAGGCTGAAACAAGAAATAAGATTTGTCCTGTGTCTGGGACTAAGCAAGTGTATTCTGGTATTCTGAATGCTTAACAAACATTTTATATATATATACGCGGTGGCTCAGTGGGTTAGGACGCTGAGCTTGTCGATCAGAAGGTCGGCAGTTTGGCGGGTCGAATCCCGAGTGTCGCGTAACAGAGTGAGCGCCTGTTACTCGTCCCAGCTTCTGCCAACCTAGCAGTTCGAAAGCACGTAAAAAATGCAAGTAGAAAAATAGGGACCACTACGGTGGGAAGGTAACAGCATTCCGTGCACCTTTGGCGTCTAGTAATGCCGGCCACATGACCACGGAGACGTCCTCGGACAAGCGCTGGCTCTTTGGCTTTGAAACGGAGATGAGCACCGGCCCCTAGAGTCGGAAACGACTAGCACACATGTGTGGGGGAACCTTTACCTTTATATATATATATATATATATATATATATATATATATATATATATATATATATATATATATATATATATATATATATATATATATATATATATATATATATATATATATATATATATATATATATATATATATATATATATATCCCCCAGATATTTAACTTTGATTCTCTTTTAATGTCACAACAGGTGGTGATTCCAAATATCTCTCCTTTAAAGGCATTAAAAAAAATTTAAACTGTATATTCACACAAATGACCCAAAACCCACTGGTTATTGAAATTTTATTTAATGACATTCAACAGATACTAGCAGCTGTCCCTTTTAACTGGAAACAACAATTGCTTTTAAAGCTTGTCTCTCATATTTCTTCCACTCCTTCAAAATACAAGTGTTAGTTTTCAAGCTCTAGATATACATTTAAAACCAGAAGTATGTCATTTTGCATTGTATGGTCACAAAGGAAACTTCTTGATCCATCACTTCATAGGGAAGATGATGGTGATAAAATTCTTGAAGTCATCACGCAAATACAGCTGTCAAGATTATAAAGTGCTCAGTTTAGCCAGCTGAAGGTAATAAGCAAAGAGAGCTGGAATGCAGAACCTGACTCAAAACAGATGTTTAATGTTAGTGATCCTTCTTAGGAAGTTAGCCTATCCTGTTTAATGTAAGAATGTGAATAGCATCTTCTGTACTTGCTAGTTCCTGCAAATACTGGTTGGGATGCTACTGGAGATAGCATGATAAAACAGATTGGCTCCACGCTGGCAAAGGAGTGAGAAAAAACTGTATCCTTCCCTTATTTATTGAACTGATCTGTGGAACATACTATATATTGCAGGAAGCTGGGAAAATAGTAAGAGGATTGCAACTTCTCACTTTTAGGATTGTTTCTCAACAATAAAGGAACCAGCAGCTAAGAAATACTTCTTAGCTAGCATTTGCTAGAGTAGCAATGAAGTCCTGAGAAAAGATGTGTATATCTAAATAATTAGAAATCTACAGACCATATTTTCTCTATAACACTCTATGGATGTGAAAGTTAGACTTTGAAGAAGCAAGAAGAAAATACTGTTGATGTTTTTGAACTTTGGTATTGGAGAAAATTCCTGAGAATATCATGATTAGGAAAAAAAATGGATCATGAAACTGATCAACATGGAATTCTTTCTCAAGGCACAAATAAATGATCAGGTTCAAATATCATACTTTGGGAACATTATATAAAAAACTTGTTCTCTGAAAAGGTCTATAAGGCTGGGAAAGGTAGAAGGAAGGAAGGGGATGGTGGTGGAATGTAGTCTAGATTCCCAGAAAGGAGGGGCTGCATTCCAGAAGGCAGAGAGTCAGCAAAGCACGGGAAGTTTGGTCAGGAGGAAGAGTTAAAACAGTTCCTCTCTAGCAATTCCCATGGTATATGCATGGTATGTAAATATTTGCTTCACTTTGGTAAGGTTTCTGCTTATAGGTGAGGCACAATAAAGGAAACTACTCAGAAGTTACTCCATGTATCTTTCTTGATCCTTGAGGACCTGACAAGGGCAACCAGCAGCAATCAAGATGTTTTCAGTTGCTGTGGCAATTAATGCACCTATGGAAGACCTGAAGGACTAAATTGGGGACAGATCATCCTGGTGAAAATCTATCTGTATGGTCGTTAACAGTCAGCCTAACTTAATGCCACATAACCCATCAATCAAATTAATTCAAGTAAGGTTCACTTTCGTATTTATACATGAGCTGTTCCTGCCTGTACATTGACTAGTGAATAATAAATTCCTTTTTCAGCCAGTAGTTGCTGATGTGTTCCTTGTTCCATGATTTTCCCTTTGTGGATTACAGCTATACTGTCAGCATTCTGCACTGTTGATAAGCGATGAGCTATTATAATGCAAGTACGACCTTCTCTGGCTTTATCCAAAGCCTCCTGGACAATCTATTGAAAAGAAAAAAAATGTATTTTAATATATGAAAAAAAAATCCTCTTCTATTCTCTAAGAACATGTACATTGTGACTAGGAGCTTAATGTACATCTAACTCTGAAACAGCTTCCTGCTTTAATTTGAGCTATTGTTAATTTTCTAGTTGTGAATCCTTTTGGAGACCTAGTAGCTTAGTTATTAGGGGGCTAGATGCCCAAGAATTCAAATCCTTTTACACTGAAGCAAACTATTAGTTCATTTGGCAGGATTGTCCATGCTAGCTAAAATTGGTTCTTGATATCTGTCTGTCCCAATAAGTCTGATAGGATAGATATTTTTTCGTCCCTGTTCCTTAAATGTTGCTGCAGTCAGTGTGCTTTTTCTCCAGCCATTCCACACCTATGCAATAGACTCCCACCAGAGATTGAAGAGGTCCATATCCTTTTAGCCTTCTGAAAGGCTGTGAAGATCTGCCTCTTCTGCCAAGCATTGAGTTAGGATGGGGGTTGAGTCAGGAGGCTAATAGTGTGGTTGCTGGGCACCAGATGAGATGGTTGTTTAGTTTTTATTATTTTTGCTGGTTGTTATGAATTGCCTAGCTTCCTTATATAAGATAGGCAGCCATATAATATATACATATGTAGATATAGGTATGGGTGTAGGTGTATGTATGTGTGTGTATACACATACACATGTATATAGCATGTATATATGTGTGTTATGTCTGCGTATTGGCAGATATATACATTCTTTTGAGAGCAGACAACAGATTTTCATTTTTAATGTGTGCCAGTGTACTCACATTAAAAAATGATAATAAAGATTATCTTGTCCGTCCTGTCCTGTCCTGTCCTGTCCTGTCGTGTCCTGTCCTATCCTATCCTATCCTATCCTATCCTATCCTACCCTAAGTTCTTTAAATAACATCAACAACAACTAGAAAAAGAAACATTTCCAGTTGAATAAAAATAGCCAGGGACTGAAATGGAGAGTTTTTTCCATGTACTTATACTATTTACGTATGGTCTGCCTCATATGATATCCTGTATTGTAAAATCTTCCCAATTGGAAGCTTATGTTTTCTGCATTGATAAAATAATTACCTTTTCACTTTCTGTGTCAAGGGCAGAAGTTGCTTCATCCAACAGCAGAATTTTTGGCTGGCGGAGGAGAGCACGGGCAATAGCGATGCGCTGCTTTTGGCCCCCAGAGAGTTGAGTTCCTTTGTCACCAACAGCAGTATTGTATTTCTATAAGTAATCGACATTATTTCAATAAATATTGGTGTAACAATTAATTTGATCATTTATGCCAATGCCCCCCAACCTTTTGGGCACCAGAGACTGATTCTGTGGAGAAAGGTTTCTCCGTGGAATGGAGGGGGCATGGTTTTGTGTGCTGCCTACATCGTGCAGATAAGGCTTTGCTTGTTTGGGTGGACCAGTTGCTGGCATGCCACAAACCGGTGCCAGTTCATGGGCTCCTGATCTATACCAATCAACAAGCTAGATTCTTTGGATGTAAAATTCCTTCTGTCTCTCTCTGTCTGTCTCTGTCTCTGTCTGTCTCTGTCTCTGTCTCTCTCTCTCTCATACTGTTCTTTCCTTTGGGGAGCATTTCAGTTAAAGTACAATCTCTTAGTAGACTGTCAATGCTCCAGGTTGAGCAAAATTGGAATTTATCAAGAGGTTAAAAGCTTAATTAATTAATTAATTAACCCTACTAATGTCATATAAACAGCCATATACCAAGGATACCATGTTTTCCCCCAAATAAGACCCACCCAGAAAATAACCCTTAGCCTGATTCTTTGGCCTGCGACTATAAGTCGTACCCCAAAAGTAAGCCCTAGTCCCACCATCTGGTTTCTCACTGCCACAATGGGGCATGAGTGCGTGCATCGCAACGGAGCTGCTGTCATTAGTTGAGATGAGGCAGGTGGGAGGATAGAGCTGCTCTACGTGTCCCGCACCTGCTTGCCTCAGGGCCCCCATAGCCAGGCCATTCCCCTCAGCAACCTCTCTCGCCTTACCCGGTCCCTCTCTGCTATTTCGGAGCCAGGGGAAGTGATGGCAAAAGACTCCACCACTGCTGCACTACAGTCGTGTCTGCCGCTATAGGGGCTTTCTTCAGTCCTGGTCACCCAGTTTCCCCCCACAGATCAACTGCCTGGCGGCACCTGCCGCCTCCTTCTCCCCCAACTCTCCTTTGGTTTGTGCCCTGACCAGGCAGTACAAGCTTCCCCTGCCAATCTCCTTCTGCCTGCCAGACATCCACTGAACCTGCCTGCCCGCTCACTCCCACCACCTGCTTGCCTGTGACTGCAACAGCTTACAGGGCTTCCTAAGGCAGATACCGCTGGAATGTGCCTTCAGAAGGGAGGTGGCAGAGTGAGCAGCTGGGTCACTGAACGGGTGGGAGGAGGTCACCTAGTGTGGAGTGGCCTGGCTGTGGGAGTCCTAAAATAAGCGGGTATGGGCGCATGTGGCAGCTCCACCCTCCCACCTGCCTCGCCTCATCTCGTGGCAGCAATGTGACACCTGCTCTTCTGCCCCGTTGCATCCGTGAGCAACCAGATGGTGGGATGGTGGGCTGCAAAGTCAGGCATTCCCCTGAAAAGAAGCCCTAATGGGCCTTTTGTTCCAAAAATGATGTTATTTTTGGGGAAACATGGTATATACCTCAATATCCAAGGCTATGTAGGTAGTGAGGGGACATTTCAATCATTTTATGGCAGTTGAAGAAAATGAAAGAATACTCCCAATTCAGCAGGCTGTTGTTAGTTGTAGTTCATAATAACCTTCTGCATATATTAAGTTCAAAGAACTCTAGATAAAATAGATTACAGATAATCCTTGACTTACAACAGATTGTTTAACAACCTTTTGAAGTTATGATGGCCTTGGGAAGCATTTCTGGCGTAAAATGCCCTCCCCCCCACCCAGGTACATGGTTACATGACTGCATTTCAGGTGTATGGCAATTGTCTTGCATTTATGACTTCTTGTAACATCCCTGGTGACATTTCTGAATATGCAACTTTTTGTAAGTTTCCAGTGGTTTTTGCCAGTTTCAGGCAAAAACACCCATTTGGGAGAATAGATGTGTTTAACAACCATTGTAAAATTGGGTGCCTTAACTTACAAATGCAATGACTTACTATTGAAATTCCTATCCCAGTTGAGGTTGTTAGTCAAGGACTATCTGTACAAGAATTCCTTTTGATTGGGGCTCAGGCTTAAGCATGAAATGAAAACTGCACTAGTTGCTGACATAGATGACTTATGACAGGACTTGTATGGGAGATATTTCTAAGATTTTTCAGAACTATAGTATCCTTGTATATTGCTTCCTAGTTGGGAATCAATAACACTATTCTGTAGTGGTTCTATTCCTTCTATTCCAATAAGTGTTGGTGGGGATGGACAGGCTGTCCCATTGTTATTTCCATGTGGGGTGCCTAGAATTTTTCATATTTTTATGGTAGGCGTGACCAGGGACATGTTCAGTCAACTGTGCAGTTGTGACCTTTCTTAAATCAGGAACCTGAACTTTTCATTATCTTTCAGATTACTGCAACTTGCCCTGCTACGTTACTGACCAGGGATAATTGGTACAGCAGGCATAGATGGAACTTTTAGCTTCAATTCAATTCCTTAAAATGAGGAACTGAAAACAGTTTCTAGGATGACCCAATAGGTTGGGCTGATTCAGATTTGAGTAAACAGCCCTGCAAGTACTTAAGTGCCAAGTATTAATGAATTGTTTTAGAATTGTAAGTTGTCTAGAACTTAAGTAGAAATATATTAACATTTGTGTAGAAATATTTAGGGAAAATATTAGTGTATATTAGTCCTTGACTTACAACCTTTTGTTTAGTGAACATTCAAAATTATAACAACACTGAAAAAGTGACTTGTGGTATTTTTCACACTTACAACCATTGCAGCATCCTATGGTCAGATGATCAAAATTTAACCACTTAACAACTGGCTTATATTTATAACAGTTGCAGTGTCCAAGGGTCACGTAATCAACTTTTGTGATGTTCTGACAAGCAAAATCAATGGGGAACTTAGATTCACTTTACAACCACGTTACTAACTTAACAACTGCAAAGATTCACTTAAACCTGTGGTAAGAAAAGCTGTAAAATTGACTAAAACTCACTTAACAAATGTTCGCTTAGCAACAGAAATTTTGGGCTCATAAGTCGAAGACTATCTCTATGCATATATAATTGCACATAAGGATTTAGAAGAGTGAACCAACCCTAGAGGGCTCCTCCACTATTAGGATGCAGATTTAATAGTGTGAAAATTCTTGTAGTAGAAACAATAATAAGTAATCTTAGGAATCACTTAGGCGAGATGAGTGATATAGAAATGTGATGAATAAATAAATTGCACATAAGAAATCATACAATTTAATTAGTATAATAAGAGATAATTCTAACCCTCTAATTTTAATTTGCTAAAAGTTTTTTAAACATAATTAATTAAGTGCTATCATGGATATGCAACCTGTTATTCTTTATGGCAACATTTTGTTTAATTTCCACATCAAGAAAAACTCCTTAACATTATACCATCAAGAAGAGTCTCTTTGCTACTGAGAAAGCACACCTAGGAATTCAATGAAAGACATGTTAGAAAAGGAACTTACTTCTGGTAAAGATTCAATGAAGGAATGTATATTGGCTGCTTTAGCTACTTCACGTATCTCATCAAATGATACCTCTCTACTGTTATCACCATAGGCAATATTTTCTGCAATACTGCAGCCAAATAGAGTTGGTTCTTGAGAAACAATTCCAATCTGAGACCGCAACCACTGAATATTTAACTGCTTTTCATTTTCACCATCCAAAAGCTGAAAAAAATAGTTATTGCAGTTTAGAGGCCGAGAATTTTGTGATGTACAATGCATATCATCAGTACGCTGATGATACCCAGCTTTTTATTTCAACCCCAAACCAACCCAGTGATGCCCTCGACGTGATGTCCCATTGCCTGGAGGCGGTTCGGGTCTGGATGGGGAGGAACAGGCTTCGACTCAACCCTGACAAGACTGAGTGGCTGTACGTGCCGGCATCTCAGGATATTCAGAATATTCCATCTCTTTCTATGGGGGTGAGCTATTACCCCCCGTAGATAGGGCTCGCAACTTGGGGGTCCTTCTAGATTCACGGCTCTCCTTAGAAGATCATATAGGAGCTGTGACTAGGGGGGCCTTCGCCCAGGTTCGCCTGGTGTGCCAGTTGCGGCCCTATCTAGACCGGGATGCCTTGCATACAGTCACTCATGCGCTCGTGACCTCTCGTTTGGACTACTGCAACGCTCTCTACATGGGGCTGCCCTTGAGGACCACCCGGAGGCTTCAACTGGTGCAGAATGCAGCCGCGCGAGTTGTGTTGGGGGTCTCCCGATACTCCCATGTTACACCTCTGCTCCGCGAGCTGCATTGGCTTCCAGTTGCCCTCCGGGTGAGATTCAAGGTGCTGGTTATGACCTACAAAGCCCTACGGCAGCACCTGCTGCCAGCATCAACTTCCCTCCGTCCAGTGCGCTCCCACAGAGTGGGCCTCCTCAGGGTGCCTCCAATCAGAGAATGTCGATTGGTGGCCCCCAGGGGGAGGACGTTCTCTGTGGGCGCGCCAGACCTGTGGAACCGCTTGCCGGTGGAGCTCCGGATGGCTCCCGACCTTCGCTCCTTCCAGCGCGATTTAAAAACTTATTTATTTGAACAATCTGGCCTGGTCTGATGGGTTTGGGGTTGGATTTAGTTTTAACACACTTTTAGTATTGTATTATATTGGGCATAATTATTTAATTCTTTTTAACTCTTTTTTAACTTTTGTATTTACATTTTGATATTTATTGCCCTGTACACCGCCCTGAGTCCTTCGGGAGAAGGGCGGTATAAAAATTTAATAAATAAATAAATAAATAAATAAATAAATAAATATTAGCCTTCAAAAATGTTATCAGACATACTTACAAAGAAGGAAGACGACAACCAGCTGGAAAGTGGCTGAACTCATTTATGGTGGCATTGAGTATATTGTAAGGATATTTGAAAGAATAGGCTAGGGATAGAGAAAAATCTATGTCTACAGTTGCTAAGAGTTGAAAATGGCTTGATGGCATCTAATCAATCAATCAGGCATTACAAAAAAAATGACAAAAAATCCCACAAGAAAGAAGATGAAAATATGATCAATTTAATGCATAATTTCAATGGAATGAATGAATGAATGAAATAGAAATGAAATGTTTAGATCGAATTTTACCTCATCCCAAGATGAGTTTATATCAAAAATGTTGCTGGATTAAGTTCCAGGCACATAATCAATATAAAGAAGAGGATGGAAGCTACAGTCCAACAACACCCAAAGGTTACAAGTTCCCCATTTCTTAAATTGCCCTAAATTATTCTTGACATGGAGGTAGCTCCTGAAGGACAATGATCCAGAGTAAGACATGGGACCTCACTTTTCATTTATATACCACAGCATGAATTCCAATAAGATCATTTTTTTCTAAAGGTGTTCAAAATTCCCAAAGAGGGAAAACAAAAAAAATATTTTTAAAAATAAAATGGTACCAGATTTTGGCAGCTAGGGTTCAATTCTGAGTAGGAATATTTTATTATCTAGCATTATATTATATTTTGAATTTTGAAAACAATATAAGCAAAATCCAAATGAGTTTACCACTTCTCCACTGAGGGGATCATAGAATCTTTCAAGCAACTGGACTAGCGTGCTTTTTCCACAGCCACTGCTTCCCACAAGCGCCACGGTTTGTCCCTTTTCTATAGCAATATTCAGACCTTGAAGCACTGGAACATCTGGCCGGGTTGGATAGTTGAAAACTACTTCCTTAAATGCTATATTGCTACTAAATGTTTCCTAGAATCCAAGCAACATCCATACAGTTAAGAAAAATGGTTGACAAATTCATAAAAGAGACATATCAAAAGTAAAGCAAGTAGTAGTGGTATTAGCCATCCAAATTATTTTGTAACTTTCCTTTGCTAAATCTAAAAGGTATCATTCTAATTAAAAAGCTATTTTAATGCCTTCTAAGACTGAAAGAGCTGTAATTTAATATTATAGCCTCAGAAGGCAGAAGGCACCGAGGAATGACTTCCAAATGAACATACTATTCTTGCACAACAAAGATGTGCTAAGTTTACAAGTCTAGATTTCTAGCTAGGAATTCTGATAATTGAACAATTTTAACAAAACCTGGACTAAACAAATCAACAAATTACAGAAATTAGTACAATAATGTGAACAATGCAGTATCTTGATTTTTGCACCATAATTGCTGAATCAATAGCACAATTCCATATGCCATTATTTACAATGAAATAGATAGTTGGGATTACCTGTGCCTGTGAAAAGAAAGGCTGATAATTTATTAGGTTGCATGTGTTGGAATAATATGGCACACATTAACCTTGTGAATCTACCAATCAATAGCTCATAAATTATAGTCCTCACAGTAGGTAAGTCAAGTGTTGAAAATATGTCCAAAAATCAACTTACAGGCTTCTTTCCTTCTTCACTGTAATTATCTATAGATGGGACTCTTTCAAATAACATGAACATATGAGCAGCAGATACTTTGGCTTTAGCATAATCTGGTGTGAATGAAAAGGTCTGCCCTACGGCCATGGCACCAAATACAATGCAGGAAAATACTCTGGAACAACAAAGTAACAAAACAGGACAACACATGTTACATTGCAGAAGAGCTGGGTACATGAACATTTTATTATTTTCTTTGTGGTTAATGAGAAATTATCATAATGACTGGGAAATCAGGGAATAACATTGCAAATGCATTTGGAAGAGACCAGTTTGTGAAAGATTGACAGTGCAGTAATGGCAAAACCTTTTGACTCACCATGTTAAAAATTCGGAAAATGCCTATCTTGACTTAGCTGGTGTGTCACTGCCCGCCCCCAACAAGAGAACAATTTTTAAATATTCGTTTTAAAAAATGCAGTCAATTATGTGTAGTGTTACGTATTATATAATAATTAATGGAATAAACTACGGTAAGTAAAACAAAATCATTTCCGGAGGGTCTGAAAGTTGCACAAGAGCACACCCCAGTCTCACACCCCATTCTCATGCAGCGTCTAAAAATCACACAAGAATAGGGAGTACTTTAGAAAATAATTGTTTTGGGGTGTTGGTAAATGCTGGCATCTACCCAAATTTTATAGAATGTCATCAGTTCATCATCACTGTCCTAATACTATAGATGCTTTACTATAGTATTCTATTCTGGAAAAAGCTGCATGTACAAAAATGTCAAATCAATCATGCAAAAAGAAATTTTAATATTGCGGTAGTTATCTGCCTTTTTATCACTGGAATTCATGAACTGTATGTATTTCCTATTTTAATTAAATGCTTAAACAATTGCTCTTTTGGAAAAAGCAATTAGTGCTACTTCTAGAGACATGGCTCACCAACTTTTAGATCACCATCTTAGTCAGACATGCCAAAGATTAATTTAAATTGATCAATATTGCTTTTCATCTCATGCTAACTCATTATTCGAGATGTCCAAATTTTATTTCTTATGTAGTAATGCTAATTTTTTTTTACTCTTAATCTTTGCTCTACTTAAGTAGTCAGTCAAGGTTAAGAAGACAAGAGTCTAGATCTTCATTTATTGTAAGAACTAAGTTAATTTTTGCTGCACATGGTTGCAGAATTTTTCTAAAATGCCTGGCAGATCATTCCTTCCACATAAATATTACTCTTCCTCCTGAAACTTTAACTGTCCTACCAGGCCACCCATTCTAGCATTTAGTTAATCACAATTTCTAGTATACTATGATGTAATTGGAGTAGTTTTTTAAAATATTGTAGTGTTACATACAAGAATACAGACTTAAAATCCATATATCCATTTGCAATAAGGTAGGCACCAAAACGAAAACAGGCTGCATAGCAGAAGTACAACATTGCTTGGGAAATGCCAAAAGTTAGTCCGTGAAGATGTGCTTTTTTTACAGAATTTCTGTAACAAAAATGGAAAAAAGTTGGGTTTTTTCATACTGATACATTCCTTGCATATTTATTAATAAAATAAAATCCATCAGAATTCTATATGGATAATTTATGCTAATCTTTCTTAATATAGTACAAATCTATATTTAGGGAACTCTAGAGGAAGGGGACGACAGAGAATGAGGTGGCTGGATGGAGTCAATGAAGCAGTAGGTGTGAGCTTAAATGGACTCCAGAAGATGGTAGAGGACAGGAAGGCCTGGAAGAACGTTGTCCATAGGGTTGTGATGGGTCGGACACGACTTCGCAGCTAACAACAACAACAAGAGGTTGATAAAAGTTGTAATTTGGTACAAGTAGAGGGCACTATACTGGAAAAGACTGTGATAAAATCTTCAATTTCTAATTCATTGTTTCCAAATGTTGCCAAAACATATTAATATTTCTTACTTGTAAGGTCCATTCAAATTTTCCCCATACATTTGTTCAAATTTTCTTTCTTCAGTGAGGGAAACTACAGTTCGAATATTTCCAATAGCTTCTGTTGCAATCTGTAAAATACAAAAAATGCAATCTGTAAAATGCAAAAAATACAGTAGTAACAGAAAATAATGAACTCTCCAAATTGAATTTTGCTTCAAAAAGCAAGATTTAGGTCAGCATTTACCAAATTGGCATTTTCTAATCCTAATACATTAGGATGATATTTTAAGACCATTACTCTTGAGGAAAAAATAACTTGGCAAAAGGTATAAAAACACTATATTCTGTCACTATGGCAAAATAGTTTTACATATTTGCCACCAAATTTTAATTTTGGAAACAGAGCATAGTTACTTCTTGTTATCTGCTGTAAGCATTGACAGAAGCACTACTTATCATACTAATTCATGGAAAAATAGGTATGCTTTATTGAATAAGCCACAAATATCATGTTTTCATTTATAACACTAAGCCAAAATTAAATATATCAGGTGTGGAGGTTTTTGAGGTGCAGGAAACTGCATTTTGATTTCCTGATCTTTTGAAGGGCTACAGGACAAAATCTGATATTGTTCTGATATCATCAATAGTTTTTATGGGCAGGATTGGGAGTCAGAAGAAAACTCATTTTCATTCTAATCCTGTGAAACCAGCCAGAATCACTAAAATCATTATGATGAAGGGAGAGATGTTAGTTGCAGCATTAAGTTCTAACATCAGCAACTGCAATATCTTTTGAAGTGGAAAACAATCTGGGAGAGAGGATGGATTTAATAACTGTCTTGAAGGTTTTCTTCCCAAATACAAGAAAAATGGAAACAACAGGTACTCAAATTAAATAAGATCTGATGCAAGATGCAATGTGCATTCCCAAACAGGAGTTTGCCAACTAATTAGTCCTCTGTTAGGATTCAATCTTCCCCAACTGACACCTTGATTTGTACTGGGACTCCAAGAACTCCTAGAAGCAAGCTTGGATTCTCGGAAGATGTAATCCTGAAATATCTGGAGAACAGCAAATTGAAAGAGGCTACTATAAATTGTAAGAGAATCAAGAAAAAAAATAGTTGTTGTCTTTTATATCTCACTGTGTTTCTTTCTTAGTTTCAATACAGCTTGTTCACCAGTATTTGGATTTGCTATTCGAGAGAATGATTGATCAAAAACGTACCTTCCCTGCACCTTGAAGTTCCTTTTTATCTTTCTCAGCATGTCCAGATAGCATTCTGATTTCAATGAGTCCTGCTACTGCAATGATTGGCATGAGAGCCAGAAGTAGAAGGGTCAACTGCCAGCCATACACAAATGATACAACAATTGCAGTCCCAAGATTAGCAATGTTTTGGGCAATCATACCTAACCTTTCCCCTGTAGCCTGAGAAAGGAGGGGAGAAAAAGAATATTAAAACCATTTAGTAGATGAACTCTTCATATAGAGACAAGAGTGGAAAACTACAGTGGAAGGCATTCAGAAGCATTTATTTTCTGCTTCCTGTCATTTCTCACCGATACAATCTAAAACAAAATCGCTGCATTCATTAGGAACTTCATATTTGCATGTTTGCTATAGTAAATAATTAATCCATGGTTGAATTTCTATTTTGGATAATACAGAAAAGCTCTTGGGAATAGATTAGAAATGTGTCATTACTTACACCTTTTACTTCAGAAGCATCGTTTGCAAGTCTTGTAGTTAGGGCTCCAGTACTGTTTTGGGGATTATCAAACCAACTGATATCCTATAAAAAACATTTCAAGTAACAATTTATGTTCAAAGAAAACTTTTCAAATCAGATTAAATAAAAGGTCAGAATTTAGACAGAATCTACGCTGCATTATAATTATCATAATTCCTTTTCATGAAATTATGAGGGTTCTTTTTTTGGGTAGACTTCTATTGAAAGATTAGGGTTTTTTAAAATAAACTATGTAAGATTTCTTCTTCTTTTCCCAATTACATACTTACGGATTTAAAGCAATAGCATCAATTTTCCATTTTTTTCTTTGTACCCTTTATTTCAAGTAATTAACATGATTTAGCTTTAGAACATATTAAACCTTTTGCTATGATAATGGTTTCACATGAGATTTTTTTTTCCCAGGAAGGAAGAAAACCATAAGAATAGAAATACCCCAAATGATGAAAAATGAATAAAAAAGTGGATTGTTATTAGCAAGAATTAAAAAGCAATTTTTAAAAATTATTGGAACACAGCATTAAATGTTTCAGAGAAGTAAGCTCCCTCCTATGGGGAACGTTTACAAAAAAATTACCAAACTGAATTAATTTTCTATTCCCCCTTCAAAAGATCTTTCAATACGCCCACTGAATGACATCAAAAGATGATTTTGCTGATTTGCATTGTTCATTTGTATATTCATTCAGTGTTTGTTATTTAGATTTATACATCATATTTCCTTGTAGGATTCAATACAAATTATATAATACTACCATTGTCACGATTCTGGCTGATGATCCCAACAAAGCAAGCACACCTGAGACAATGCAATCTCTAATGCCAGATTTATTTGGGAAATGCATACTAGCATCAATGAACAAAAAGTTAGTCCTGATTAAATAGGCACAAAAGCAGTATATTAAAAGTGTAGCAACTCCTCTCCCTGCCCCCCACAGTGCAGGTCACATTATCCAATTAAGCTCCAGACAACTATGAGAAAGACTGTTTTGGAAAGAGTTTTCCACAACAAACTTGTAGATGACCTTGCTGCACCAGCTTGCACTACACATTCCATTCTCCCCACTCTTTCCCTCCCCACTTCTCTAGACAAGCCCAGGGGAAAAAATATACGAAGTAGCATGAAGTTTTCCAGGCTTGCCAACCATAATTTTCCCCACAGCAAGAGTTTTACGAGATAGACTCAAATTTGCTGATGATTTTAAATCATCTAGGTTTAGATTTAAACTTGAATCTTTCCAAACCTAATCCAGCACCTAACCAATATTACGCACTGCTTCAATAACTGCTGTAGATTAGAAGTCCTATATAATAGTTAATTTCTAAAATCATGATAATAATAATTAATAACTGCTTGTAAGCTGCCCAGAACTTCTGTGAGTGGGTGGCCATATAAATTTCTCAAATAAAATGAAAATAAAACAAATACGAAACTTTCTAACTGTGGTGAATTTTGAGACTGTTTTAAACCAGAAGGTTGACATTTAAACTATTGTTTAACTTGCCTTTAGAAAAAACAAAGTGCATACTGTGGGATCTCTTACTTTAAAAATGATTTATTATACCATTATACCATAAGGAAAAGCATTGTTTAAGAAATACAATCTACATTACTCCTTGGATACATGTTTTGTATATTTGCATACATTTCGGAATGTACAACAAGCCATGACCAATTGAGCTGAAATGGTATAAAAGCAACAAAACAAATAGGGCACATTTCTTCTGCATACCTGTCTAAGTATTGCTTTGAATCCCATGTAACGTAGCTTCATTGTAAGAATCTCTCCAGATCTGCCAAAACTGAAACCCTAAAAGAGAAGATTATTGTAAATAATTGCCACAAATATAAAAGCAACACAAAGCCAAATGGAAGAGCACCACAGTGTTCTTTTCATAGGACAGAAAATAAAACACCTAGAAAACAAACATTCAGAGGGAATAGTAAAAAGAAAATCTAGATAATAGTCACAATGTTTTTTTATGTTCTGCTGGTTTTTATGAGCACCACATATAAAAAAAATAGGTGAAGATCCAATAGTACTATTGTGGCCACCATCTTGCTTTTCTGAACACATTCTGTGGTAAAGTATTATTACGGTTTATAAAACCCTAGTAAGGCCACACCTGGAATACTGCAGCCAATTTTGGTCACCATATCACAAAAAAGATGTTGAGAGTTTGGGAAAAATTCAGAGAAGAGCAACTAAGATGATCAAAGGCTTGGAGACTAAAACTAGAACGGCTAAGGGACTTGGGTTTGGCTAGTCTAAAGAAAAGAAGAAATAGGGGAGATATGATAGCAGTATTCCAGTATCTGAGGGGCTGCCACAAGGCAGAGGGGGCCAGGTTGTTCACCAAAGCACCAGATGGAAGGACAAGAAACAATGGTCGGAAACTGTTCAAAGAGAGAAGCAACCTGGAATTAAGGAGAAACTTCCTGACAGTGAAGACAATCAACCAGTGAAACAGCTTACCCCCAGAAATTGTGGGTGCTCCATCACTGGAGATTTTTAAGAAGAGACTAGATATTCACCTATCTGAGACAGTGTAGGTTCTCCTGTTTGAGCAGGGGGCTAGACTAAAGACCACCAAGGTCCCTTCCAGCTCTATTCTATTCTATTCTATTCTATTCTATTCTATTCTATTCTATTCTATTCTATTCTATTCTATTCTATTCTATTCTATTCTACTCTACTCTACTCTACTCTACTCTACTCTACTCTACTCTACTCTACCCATGCAAACAGTTGCTCCATCAAAGTCCAACACACTTTATATTTAGCTCTTTCCCTTTTGGACCATTTACTTTCTCTCTTAAATTGGTTTTCTAAAGTAAATATGATTAGAGACCATTAGTAGAATCTACATTTTAATTAGACTAATAGTGTGCCACATGGTTCAATTATTGTTAAATTATCATAAAGAATAATAATTTAAAATGTCAGTAGAATCATTTAAAATACACTACATTAAGACACAGGCATGATGTTTTCCTTTCCATAATTAAAGCATTAATTTTCCAAATAGCCACACAACCTCATGAGAAAAAATTTGTTTTTCCTGATTTAATAATAGCTCTAGAATGCCATAGCTCTGGAGATCATAGATGTCTGGAGCTGCCTATAAATTCGTAGAAATTCCTTGAGTTTTCTTCTTCCTAAATATTTTCAGAATCCATCTAAAAATGATAATAAAACAATGGAACTTACTTGAAGAAAAAAGGTAATGAAGGAAACAATGCCAATCCCTAAGAATAGCAGTGAATAGAGATTGCTCTTTTCACGCACAACTTTGGAATCTTGTATTGCAAAAACCTATGGAAACAATAATTTCAGCCTTAGTTTTATTTCATTTACTTCCAATGTGGTATTATACATTGTTTATATAATATAACTTTTTATGTTCCATACATCACAAAATCAAAATCTCTCTTAATAGTTTTTAAAAAGTTTCTCTTGTCTCAATTCTAGTCACTCTCAAGGCAACTTATACTAGTATTAACTCTGTTTTAGTTTTAAAGTAAAGCTAAATCTCTGTGGAGATTCTCAGTCACCCAGGTCATGGTTGTCCCAAAGATGCTTTTTCACAAGGCAATTGGACTTTTTTGTTTTTCTTTGAAACTCATCCAAAAAGAAGCTGAAGAAGCTTCCTGGATGAGAAGCGAAATATCTTCAAAGAAAAACAAGAAAGTCTTGAAAAAGCACCCTTGGGACAAGCATGACCTGAATGACTGAGAATCTCCATAGACTTTTAAAGTAAAGCTTTCTTTCTCCTCCCAATGTAATAATCCATAACACTTCACTGAAAATATTGGCTCAGTGGCTGAAATGTACCCAATTCTTCACGGTCATTTTCTCCTATGGCAGGCACATTGCTCTCCAGAGGCATTTTGGCAGATATTACAGGAAAGAACGAGATGCCTGTCCTTTATTTGCTTGCCTAATGCCTGCCTGGTGTTTTGGAAGGTACCGGGCAATCATTATGTGGGCTGTCTAAATACATGGGTGTTGGCCAGAAAGAAAAAAATTGGCTAATATGTGACCTTTGTTTTTTGGAGTGTTTTTATTTTTATTACAGGAGGTTCCACAACTATTTCTGCTCCGTAAGTGGCTAATCAAACATTCCCTCATCTCACAAGCCTTTATTAAAGTCTTTGACCAGCATTAAAGAAGATCATCATTGCCATAGAAAATAAAAATATGATCGAGAATAAATGGGTTTTACGTATAAAAGGTAAATTTTTGAAGAAAATGATTTAAAATAAAAAGTTCAGCTACCAACATTATAGCTAACAATTTAATAATAGTTACATTAAGAGAATACAATTTTATATTCATAGTACAACCCCAAGGAGGAATTAATATGTACTGGTAACCAACAAATCTCACATGCTGCTCTGCACAAAATTCTCTTATAAAAAATTACCATCTCTGTGAGTATATTTGTTTATATATGTGTGTGTTTGGGACTGGAAACTCCATTGTTAAGTGACACAATTGTTCAATCAAATTTGACCACACTGCTTAACAACAGCAGTTCTAGGAGTCCTAGTCACCATCATTAAACTAGGACCTCACAAGACCATGACTTGCAACTTCCTCATTGACACTGTGGGAAGCCAGCAGGGTGGGTCACAAATTGTAAGCACATGACTGCAGGGACACTGCAACAACTGTAAGATAGGTTGTAACTACCACTCATTTAATAATGTTGTAAGTTTGAACAGTCATTGAGTGAGTGGTCATTAAATAAGCACTAAAGCATGTGTATTCTTGTATATACAGATAATTTATATATAACTATACATCTACGTGTGTGTGTGTGTGTGTGTGTGTGTGTGTGTGTGTGTGTGTGTGTGTGTGTGATGTTATTAGGGTACATGTTAATCTGTATTTTATCCTCCATGCTTCTTGTCCTATTTGACAAGCCACTGACTTATAGAAGGACTGGTTTGAAGAAATGAAGGCTGGGCAATTCTTCTTCCACCATATGATTGTTGGACAATCTTCCAGAGGAAGACTAAATCCATGTTCAGAAATAGCCTGGAACTACCTTTGTGCTGGCAACTTTTCACCTGGATAAATTGAAGGTTAAGCTTATTTCAGACACAATAATTTCAGACTGCTTTGGCACACACAAAGGAGAATGATTGGTAACTTTTTCCTACCAGCAGATTCCTATCAGGAGAATCTCCAACTGTTGTATTAGTTGTGTAAAGATGTATAGACATTAGTAGTCCCTAGATTTGCAACTGAGGAACAAAATGGCTCAGCAGTTGAGGCAGTACTGATGCCTATATACATCTTTATACAACAAAGACAACAAAGACAAAATCTTGAAGGAGGGCATATTAGAGTAAGGTACTCTAATATGGCCACTCAGCTGTGCGTATAGTGAAACTCTTTATGATAATCATAACATGTTCAATGAAAAACGATTAAATCTTTCATCATTCATGTACAGGTAGGCCTCAGGTTACAATGGACAATGGGGGCAAAGTTTTCATCATTAAGTAATGCAGCTGTAGAGCGTAATGTCATGATATCAAATCACTTAGCAATGGCAATCTCATCCATCCTGGTTGCTGTAACCCAGGGGTGTCAAACTCAATTTCATTGAGGGATGCATCAGCATTGCAGTTGCCCTCAGGGGGCTGGGTGGGTGTGACCAGGGTGGGCATGGCCTACTGGGTGGGCATGGCTAGAGTGCATATGGCCTACTGGGTGGGCATGGCCAGCTCGACATCGTTCGCATCAAGGGTGCCTATGGGGGCCTGGGCAGGAGTGGGACAGATCTGAGGGCCTCTGGCAGAAGGAGATGGGACCGCAGCAAGTGCCAAGGCAGTGGGGGCCATTCCCTCACTGTTTCCAGGATGACTTTGCGGGCCACATGAAACCACTTCGCGGGCCGCATCCGGCCCCCGGGCCTTGTGTTTGACATGTCTGCTGTAACCTAATGTAAAACCAAACAGGTTGTTAAGTGGGCAGGAATCTCAAGCAAGAAGCACTGGGCAATGTGTGCATACACCAGGTGGTGGAGGTTACCAGGGGCAGGCACTATGGAATGCTGCGACACAAGTGCTGCAGAGAGAAAGGGTACCACAGATAGGCCTTGTGGAATGCAGGGTAGGGTTGCTGTGGGCAGGCAGTAGGGAAGATAAGCCTGCCAGCAGGAAAAACGGTCAAGTCAGCAGTGGCTAAGGGTACTGCAAGTTGGTGGGAGCTATGGGCAGGTGGTAAAGAGCTGGGGGCAGGTGCACAGTAAAGGACGCACGTGGGTGCTACCGGGTATGAGAAAGTGGGACTTCTTGGGAGAAGAAGCACTGGAAACAGGAGAAACTTGTAGAAGAAACTTGGAACCGTCTGCTTGCTCTTCCCTATTGACTTTGTTTGTGGAAAACTGGCATGGAAGGTTGAAAATTGAAATATAAACCACATACAATTTATTCTTAGTAATCCTGTGACATTGGCTTATGTCCATTGTATTTAGAAGCTCTCCTGAAGAAACAATGAAATTCTTTCTCTACAGATGGCTTTGTAGAACAAAGGTTTGCCACTGGCAACTGCTTGCTAATCTTAATTACAAAAAGGGCTAAGCAGGATTGGACTGATTTAGTACTTGCATGAGAGGCCAATAGGAAATCCAGTTTTTACAGGGAAAGATCTTGAAGGAGGACAATGGCAAGTTACTTCTGTAGCTTGATGCCAAGAACATTTTATAGATCTAGTCACATAGGAGCCGTGGTGGCGGAGTGGTTAGAATGTAGTACTGCAGGCTACTTCAGCTGACTGCCAGCTGCCAGAAGTTCGGCAGTTCGATTCTCATTGATTCAAGATTGAGTCAGCCTTCCATCCTTTCAAGGTCAGTAAAAAGAGTACCCAGATTTCTAGGGGCAAGATGCTGACTCTGTAAATGGAATATAACTCTAAGTGCTAGTGCTATAATTGCCAAAAGTCAAGCTCAATTTGAGGGAGACTTTATGAGTAAACCACTGGGACATATATTTTATATTAGCCAGCAGGCTATATGCATTTTATAAAGCTATTAATTCAATTTTAGGCACTTTCTCTCAAGAATTATCCCATATTTTTAAAGATTGAAATTTTTACTGATTGAAATCATGGGGTAGGAATGAATATTGAAAGCAGAACCTATCATATGATGACATGGGAATATTATAAAAAAATTGTTAAATATATGAAATACTCACACCTATGACTTCTGAGAATATTATTGCAAATGCAGGCTGCAATGCTCCATTGATCACAGCAGCAAATGTTCCCACTAAAAAGAAAGGCCATTCGGATAGATTTAACTTCATAATCTTAAAAAATGAAACTTTGGGAATATTTTCATCCTAGAATATGAAAAGAGATGAAACGTAATCCAGCATATTGTTCTCTGGTTTCTATACATGCATATACATATGTAAGCAAGTGCATATGTGCTGTCAGACACATAGATACAATTTTTAAAAATTAATATTATAGCGCTGATTCCTACCTCCCAAATTTCAAAGGTTTGTATGTGCCTAACAGTCTTTTGTCAGTGCCACCAGAATTTCTTGAAGACAAACTTGCAGCCTGCAGGCCTCATACTATTCTTTAGGTCATTTTGTGTGGCATGCATCACTGACATGCATATGTTTGGCTAAAAATGAAAGTAAAACTCCCTGTTTGGCTGGGATAAGACTATACTCTTAGCCCTGCATTGAGGCCCTGTCCCCTGTCACAGTACGGGACAGACAAAGCAGCAACACCATGCACAATGTCTACAAGAAATGCATCAAAAATTGTAAAAAGAAAAAAATATATCCATGAACGATGCTGATAAGCTAAGCATGCTTATTTGGAATGGCCATATGGGAAGACCAATGGTTTGATGGGAAAACCAGGCAGAGTACCTCAACTACTTGTTCTGTTGACTAACTGGAACATTAATAGGAATGTTCTTTAGTAGAACAATTTGTTGCAGATCCCAGCTGTAGAAACAAAATACAATTAATAACTTGTCCCCGAGATGCAAATCTCTAATCCCAAAAGACTTACAGGCTGAACTGTCTGGACCTCAAGGTTTTTTTCCTCCATTTCTGACTTTTTAATACTGCTGCGAGTAGAACGTCTCCTCAGCTTGTTTGAAAAAGCATCTTTGCTTATCTCTTCTGGGTTGTTTTTCAGATGGGATTCTTCTGCTGCTAAGTCTTCTGAGTCTTCAACCTCAGTGGAAACTGCCTGAACAAACATGTGTTTGTTGATGTGATAAAAAAGATTTCAGATCTCCAAATAATGCTCGGGATATAGAGTCCAGTTGAAATGCATTAATGCTATTTGTGATCATATCTGACTTTTGTGATAGAGGTAGGAATGATCACTGACAATATAAAATATGGAATGGGTCACTAGATTTATATATAGTTAATTGTATTTATGTTTGCTTTATTCTCAGAAATGCAGTAATGGATGATGATACTGTAAAACATTAATTATCCCTCCCCTCTCTGTCCCGCCCTCTCATTTACTTGTAATAAGTTCTGTCTCATTTTATTCTGCTATCTGTGAATAATATATCCTGTATTTCTGGGGAGACTTTCTTGAGACTACAGAAGGACCCTGGCTGTAAAATAGAACTACCATCACAGTAGGAAGCCAGCAACATCAAACTTTTGCCTGATTGATCAATTGCTGTTTGAAATCCTATGTGGAACCTATAATATTTTTTTGTAAATGAAAATGGTGGGTGGATTCAGCCCTGGATTACGTATGTTTCAAAGGGAGCCCACTCTTTCAGGAAAAACAAACAAAATTATAATGGAGTGCTTGAGCCCTAGAAAAGGCACTCAGGACTTTTTACAGTTTGCTTCTGATAAACATTATTTGAAACTTTCCCTATCACTGAATTAAAGAGGTAGCCATTCATCCTTGATCCAGAAGAAAAATAAATGGACCCAAAAATTCCTGCCTCATTATCCAGACTTAATTATATTAGCTCTGACCTGCTTTTGAATTCCTCCATCCTCTGTTTTAGAGGCAATGAGAAGGGTTCCATAACTATTTCACTGTTATTCTTTTCAATATTACATTGTTCTTCTGTTTTATTGGTCCAACCTTATACCAAGATTTATAGAGCTTGACTGAGTCTAGTAAACTGCATAATCTGGCAGACTCCTGGCTCAGTGTTGCTAATGTATATCCAGCTTTTTAAGGAAGCTATGGCAAAATGGAGGGAGACTAATAAAACAATGCCAATAAATACCATTCTGATCCTACCCTCTTCTGGTCAGTTGGTTTTGCTTCTAATATAACAGTATCGGATTTTACCCATGTTTCAGCTGCCTCCCAACCTAAATCTTAAAAGAGTTTCATCCTTGAGTTGGTTACAAAATGAAGGCATAATTATGGAGACATGGCAGGCAAAAAGATTTAGACAGGAAATATTGATAGTGTACACTGCAGAGGGGTTAAATTTTCAAATGAAAGAAAGGAAAAGAAAAACAATATGAAGAAATTGATGCCTACCTGCATATTGACAAGTTTGAAATAAATTCCTTTCTTTTGCATAAGCTCGTAATGGGTTCCTTGCTCTCTAATGACCCCATCTTCAAAAGCAACTATAACATCTGCATTTCGGACTGTAGACAAACGATGAGCTACTATAATTGTTGTACGGCCTTCTCTTGCCTGAAAGACATATCCAGATTCAATTAAAGCTGTCAGATGTTTATTTGCTTTATTTTCATATTTAATATAATTAGACTGAAGCCTTCATGCCTTTTTCCCTTTAACCTTTTGCAAATTGTTAAAGCAATGGCTATATATTTAACAAAATGAATAAACATTTGCACTAAGCAGAAAAGTGAATGATTTGTTCAAGATACTCAGAGAGAAGGATTTTAGGGCATAAAACTAAATCCAAATCTCTTAGACTGTATTCAAGCAGGTAATCTACCTCTTTGGGTGGAATCTATTTTTTATGAAAGTTTCCTTGGCTATATTTCAGGGGTGATGGCAATGAAAAAAAATGGCAAAAAAGAATTTATAGTTAGCTATCTTCATAGTTTTATTAACTTTTCATTTCTTTCTTGTCAAAATCTGTGTCATTATCCTGTGAAGGTATAATAATTCAGTTAACATATGACATTGGGAAGCTAATCAAGGGTAGATTTCATTAGTACCTGGATACATATCTGGGCTATAGATTAATCCAGGAAAAAATGCCAAATCACTTTTCTGTTTTTTTATATATATAAAAAAATCTGCATGAATGTGTCCATGAAGTCACTACAAACTGAACTTGACTTGAGGAGATCTTCTGTTAATCTGTGCCTAAAATTTGCTGCCAACAAAGACTTTGACCTGTTCTAAATCTCCCACCTCCAGATAATGTGCTAAACCTTTTTAGTCCCCAGCTTTTGGGGAAAAAACAACAACATATCAGCCATTCAATTCTTGAAATGTTTTTCCCCAGTATGGTGCTGTGCAAATCTGTAAATTTAATACTTCCATTGTGTTCAGGCAGCATTCCCCATTGATTTGGACAAATACTTCTTCAAATTCAATAAGTACTATTGATGTAATTTCCAAACAAGTCATAGTTTCTTTTAAGTACCTTTAAAGGAGGTATCAGTGAAATTGGGCTATAATGAGAACTAAAAGTCATGGGCACCTGATCTTCACACTATCTCTCTGCAGCCCAACTTTAGTTTCTACTGAATATTGCTAATTCTCAGCAGAAGGTTTCAAAGAGGCATAGGAGACTAAAGGGAAGATCGCATCGGGCAAATGAAATCCAGCAACTCACTGTTGATAGTCAGATCTTTTACCAGCTTCCCCCCACTGCCCTTTCCTTTAATACGTTAGGTTCAGTTTCATTTTTAAAAACCTTATCCAAAGCTGCCTGTACGATAGCTTCACTTTCTGTATCCAAAGCTGATGTAGCTTCATCCAGTAACAAAATTTTTGGGTTTCGCACAAGAGCCCGGGCAATCGCTATACGTTGCTTCTGTCCTCCACTTAGCTGAGCTCCTCTTTCACCAACCACAGTTTCAAACTTCTGCAGAGCAACAACAGAACACATTTGACTTTATAACTTAGAATCAATAGTAAAGTTGTCATCAAGGGTAGCATCAGTATAGGTGGTACAACATTTCATTTGAAAATAAGTAGCAAATCAATGAATAAGAAGCATCGGCCTATTTCTTCCGCAAATACACCCTACATTCAATAGCAAGAAAAGAAAAACTGAACAAAACATTGATATTTTAGGGAATGTATTCTCACCCCCATAATGCAAGGAACCTCATGGTCAATACTATCAATTGATTTATAAATCATTATTTGGTTGAACCTTGATTTGTTGAATAAACCTAATGGGCTTAATTCAGAACACTAATCCATAAACTGTAACTTACAAATCACAATAGCAAAACTCACATCACATTAAGCCATAAAAAAGTTTTTTTGCTTTTGGCTGAATGTGCTGCATGAAATCAACCCTATGGTATTAAAACATGCTTACTAATACAGAGCTTCTAACATCCCTGCAATGATCGGTGGAAATCTTAAAATGTCATGAGATTTAAGAATGCTTTTTATTTTTATTTTGTATGTCTATTTGGGACATTTTAGTGCACAAGTTGCTAATACATCATGTGTGACCTAGTGTGAAGCTTTTCAAACTTGTAACTTTAAGATGTGTGGACCAACTTCCATAATTCCCCAGTCACCAAGCTGACTGGGGAATTTTGAGAGTTGGTCCACACATTTTAAAGTTGTCAAGTTTGAAAAACAATGGCCTAGAGCAGGCATGTCAAACTGCTGGCCTGTGGGCCGGATGCGTCATGACGATACCACGCCCACCCCAATGCCGGCAATGGGGGAAAAGTCGCAATACGTCATGCGATATCACATGATGTTACAATTTTGACATGCCTGGTCTAGAGCATGGATGGGAACAATTTGAAGGGATGGGAAGCAGAACCTAGGGTTGTGATCTTCTGAAGAGCTGCAGCGGGATAGCCATTGATTTTTGCGATGTCATCATCTGAAATTGTTTAATTCATTTTTTAAATTTTTTGGGAATTATTAGGAGTAGAAGTGGGAACTAATCAAGGAGAGAAGCAACCTAGAACTAAGGAGAAACTTCCTGACAGTTAGAACAATTAACCAGTAGAACAACTTGCCTTCACTGGAAGTTTTTAAGAAGAGACTAGACTGCCATTTGTCTGAAATGGTATAGGGTTTCCTGCCTGAGCAGGGGGTTGGGCTAGATGACCTCCAAGGTCCCTTCCAACATCATCATTATTATTATTATTATTATTATTATTATTATTATTATTATTATTATTATTATTATTATTGTTGTTGTTGTTGTTGTTGTTGTTGTTGTTATTATTATTATTATTATTATTATTATTATTATTATTATTATTATTATCATTATTATTAATTATTCATCCTACCTGGCACCACAATGCAAAACATAGACTGAAAAAAGTAACCTTTATCATTCTGCAATTGAATTCTAATAGAATATTTATTTTATTTATATCCCTTCTTTCCTACAGGACTTTAATATGATATAGCAAATCTACCTCCTTCAATTCCCTCCTCCCCATAATTTTGTGAGATAAGGTAGGCTAAGAGAGTGTAACTGGCTGAAATTAGCAAGTTTCTTTATATATATATATATATATATATATGTTTTCGTAGATTCTCGCGGGTGTCTGTATGTGTAGATCTAGAGTCTCGGGTTTCTTCCCGCGTTCCTTTCATCTTCAGAAAGTTGTGGCGACGTTTCGACGAAATCCCATCCGTCATCATCAGGCCGGAGTGTTCCTCCTGCTGCTTCCAGGAGCAATGCGTGGTCTGGCTGTTCCTTTCCTTCCAACTGCCGGTGGGGCTGTGTTCTGACTGAGTGGAGGCGTGGCTGCTTTCTGATTGGGTGGGGGTGTCCTCCGATTGGGTGGAGGCGTGGTTGTCTTCTGATTGAGTGGAGGCGTGGCTGTCTTCTGATTGGGTGGATGCGTGGTTGTCTTCTGATTGGTTGGAGGCGTGGCTGTCTTCTGATTGGGTGGGGTGTGTTCTGAATGGGTGGGGTTTTTTGTTGTGTTGTAATATCCTGAGTGTTGTGATTTGGTGTCCTGAGGAGTGGGCTGTGTAGTGGCCTCCAGAGCTTTGGTTTGGCTCCGAGTTCGAGGACCTGCTATGTATCTCTGGTATGGGTCAGTCAGGTTCGTGTGTGCGTTCTTCTGCTTGGGTGGAAAACTGGAAAACCAGGGCATATACCAAATCCCATGCGCCTCCTGTCCAGCAACATACATCGGACAGACTAACAGAAGAATAGAGGTACGTGTAGAAGAACATAAGAACTCAGTACAGAAGAAAGATCACACATCTTCACTAGTACAACACATAAACACTACGGGACACAACATCAATTTTGAAGGTACAAAAACAATCGCCAAAATAGAACATCTCAATAGCAGAATAATCAGAGAAGCCATTGAAATAGAAAAACACCCAGACAGTATGAACAAGCGAGACGACACCTCCCGCCTACATGACATTTGGAAACCAGCATTGATAGAGAAACGAATTTCAGCAAACAAGGATTTAAAAAACCAACAAACAACCCCAAATGCCACCAGCCCCAGCAAGACTCATCCACACCCAGAACAAAAACTCTCCCACACAGAAGACAGAACAAGTCAAGCAAAAGTGCCATCACCCAAGCAGAAGAACGCACACACGAACCTGACTGACCCATACCAGAGATACATAGCAGGTCCTCGAACTCGGAGCCAAACCAAAGCTCTGGAGGCCACTACACAGCCCACTCCTCAGGACACCAAATCACAACACTCAGGATATTACAACACAACAAAAAACCCCACCCATTCAGAACACACCCCACCCAATCAGAAGACAGCCACGCCTCCAACCAATCAGAAGACAACCACGCATCCACCCAATCAGAAGACAGCCACGCCTCCACTCAATCAGAAGACAACCACGCCTCCACCCAATCGGAGGACACCCCCACCCAATCAGAAAGCAGCCACGCCTCCACTCAGTCAGAACACAGCCCCACCGGCAGTTGGAAGGAAAGGAACAGCCAGACCACGCATTGCTCCTGGAAGCAGCAGGAGGAACACTCCGGCCTGATGATGACGGATGGGATTTCGTCGAAACGTCGCCACAACTTTCTGAAGATGAAAGGAACGCGGGAAGAAACCCGAGACTCTAGATCTACACATACAGACACCCGCGAGAATCTACGAAAACAAATATCATACCTCTACGGGGAGGACATCTACCAACTAACCAGGACTTACGAAAAGTCAGAAGTACGAAGAGCAAGAATACTAAGTGACATACCTTTCCTATGCCAATGTCGAGACCAAAATATAAGACCAAATTGTTTCAAATTGAAATTCCACATCAATACCACTTCAACCAAACGCATTCTAAGAAGAACAGAAATGGCATTACTAAGAAATGAACTCCACAATAAAAGATTTCAATTAGACCAAACAAACAAGGACCTACTAACATTACATCTCAAACTCAGCAACATTATTCACCCGATACTATGGGACAAAGTGAAACAACTGGCGGTTTGGAGAGCAGAAACAGAGACCATCTATAAAAACAACAGACATTCAAAGAAACTCAAACAATTAGAGAACTACAACAACCAAACAACCACATCACAACAACATCTACAACAAGTAGTGCATAACATCTCCCACAGAAGACTAACAACAGCAGAAACAAACGTCCTAGCAAAAGGTTTCAACTTCGCTGTTGCACCAAAGAAAATTCCCACAGAAACCATCATATGTGGAGTTGAAACCAGCTTAACTAAACTCAATGCAGATGAAGCAGACCAAGTCAGACATGAAGTCACCCACATCCTATGCACAAGCAAACCACCCAAAAGCAACCTAACAAAAGAAGAACAAGTAGCATTGCAAAACCTAAGAAAAGACAACAGCATAATCATACTACCAGCAGATAAAGGCAATGCTACAGTGGTAATGGACACATCAGACTATGAAGAGAAACTGTCCAACTTACTCAAAGAAACTACATACAAACCTATATATACAGATCCCACAACCTATCTAGAAAAGACCACCAAGAAAAAGATAAAATCAACTTCTATAAGCCAAGAAATCCAACAAACAATCATTCCCAGGGAGAAGTCATCCAGATGCCCAAAACTATATGGCCTCCCCAAAATACACAAAGATGGAATCCCACTAAGACCCATAGTAAGTTCTATAGGCTCACCACTACAAAACTTAGCTAAATACCTAGCAAAACAACTACAACCTCAAGCAGAAATGGCAGCTTCATATGTCCAAAACTCATACCACTTTATAGAATTAGTGAAAAATCTACAGATAGACCAAAAAGACTTGCTAGTCAGCTTCGATGTGGTATCACTATTCACCCAGGTGCCAGTCCAAGAAGCTCTATCAACAATAAGAAGCAAATACCAACCACCAAACCATATTATAGAACTAGCAGAACACTGCTTATCAAACACATACTTCATACACAGAGGCCAGAGATACAAACAAATAGAAGGCGCACCAATGGGATCCCCTCTATCACCAGTTATCGCCAACCTTTTCATGGAAGAATTTGAAACTAACGCTCTGGAAAAGACTACAAACAAACCAAAACTGTGGCTCAGATATGTGGATGACACCTTCGTGATCTGGCCCCACGGAAGAAAGGAGCTAGAAAACTTCCTAACACACCTGAACAGCCTACATCCCAAAATAAAATTCACCATGGAGATTGAAACAAACAACCAGTTACCTTTCCTGGATGTACTTATATACAAAAAACAAAACGGCACCCTAGGACACACAGTCTACCGAAAGAAAACGCACACCAACCGTTACCTCAATGCGCAATCACATCATCACCCAGCACAAATAAATTCAGTAGCCAAAACACTAATAACAAGAACCAGACGCCTTGCAGATAAAACACATATACAAACAGAACTACACACCCTGACAGACATATTGACAGCAAACAAGTTCCAAAAAAACAAAATCACCAATATGATTCAGCAGGGGACTCCGAAACAGAAAAACATCCAAGAAGAAGAACAGAACAACGGACGAGCCATCTTGCCCTACATAAAAGGAACAACCGACAAAATCAGTAAAGTACTACGCAAACATAACATCAAAACCGCATTTAACACTGACAGAAAGATATCAACCATCCTGAGAAATCCCAAAGACAAAATAGAACTGGAAAACCAGGGCATATACCAAATCCCATGCGCCTCCTGTCCAGCAACATACATCGGACAGACTAACAGAAGAATAGAGGTACGTGTAGAAGAACATAAGAACTCAGTACAGAAGAAAGATCACACATCTTCACTAGTACAACACATAAACACTACGGGACACAACATCAATTTTGAAGGTACAAAAACAATCGCCAAAATAGAACATCTCAATAGCAGAATAATCAGAGAAGCCATTGAAATAGAAAAACACCCAGACAGTATGAACAAGCGAGACGACACCTCCCGCCTACATGACATTTGGAAACCAGCATTGATAGAGAAACGAATTTCAGCAAACAAGGATTTAAAAAACCAACAAACAACCCCAAATGCCACCAGCCCCAGCAAGACTCATCCACACCCAGAACAAAAACTCTCCCACACAGAAGACAGAACAAGTCAAGCAAAAGTGCCATCACCCAAGCAGAAGAACGCACACACGAACCTGACTGACCCATACCAGAGATACATAGCAGGTCCTCGAACTCGGAGCCAAACCAAAGCTCTGGAGGCCACTACACAGCCCACTCCTCAGGACACCAAATCACAACACTCAGGATATTACAACACAACAAAAAACCCCACCCATTCAGAACACACCCCACCCAATCAGAAGACAGCCACGCCTCCAACCAATCAGAAGACAACCACGCATCCACCCAATCAGAAGACAGCCACGCCTCCACTCAATCAGAAGACAACCACGCCTCCACCCAATCGGAGGACACCCCCACCCAATCAGAAAGCAGCCACGCCTCCACTCAGTCAGAACACAGCCCCACCGGCAGTTGGAAGGAAAGGAACAGCCAGACCACGCATTGCTCCTGGAAGCAGCAGGAGGAACACTCCGGCCTGATGATGACGGATGGGATTTCGTCGAAACGTCGCCACAACTTTCTGAAGATGAAAGGAACGCGGGAAGAAACCCGAGACTCTAGATCTACACATACAGACACCCGCGAGAATCTACGAAAACAAATATCATACCTCTACGGGGAGGACATCTACCAACTAACCAGGACTTACGAAAAGTCAGAAGTACGAAGAGCAAGAATACTAAGTGACATACCTTTCCTATGCCAATGTCGAGACCAAAATATAAGACCAAATTGTTTCAAATTGAAATTCCACATCAATACCACTTCAACCAAACGCATTCTAAGAAGAACAGAAATGGCATTACTAAGAAATGAACTCCACAATAAAAGATTTCAATTAGACCAAACAAACAAGGACCTACTAACATTACATCTCAAACTCAGCAACATTATTCACCCGATACTATGGGACAAAGTGAAACAACTGGCGGTTTGGAGAGCAGAAACAGAGACCATCTATAAAAACAACAGACATTCAAAGAAACTCAAACAATTAGAGAACTACAACAACCAAACAACCACATCACAACAACATCTACAACAAGTAGTGCATAACATCTCCCACAGAAGACTAACAACAGCAGAAACAAACGTCCTAGCAAAAGGTTTCAACTTCGCTGTTGCACCAAAGAAAATTCCCACAGAAACCATCATATGTGGAGTTGAAACCAGCTTAACTAAACTCAATGCAGATGAAGCAGACCAAGTCAGACATGAAGTCACCCACATCCTATGCACAAGCAAACCACCCAAAAGCAACCTAACAAAAGAAGAACAAGTAGCATTGCAAAACCTAAGAAAAGACAACAGCATAATCATACTACCAGCAGATAAAGGCAATGCTACAGTGGTAATGGACACATCAGACTATGAAGAGAAACTGTCCAACTTACTCAAAGAAACTACATACAAACCTATATATACAGATCCCACAACCTATCTAGAAAAGACCACCAAGAAAAAGATAAAATCAACTTCTATAAGCCAAGAAATCCAACAAACAATCATTCCCAGGGAGAAGTCATCCAGATGCCCAAAACTATATGGCCTCCCCAAAATACACAAAGATGGAATCCCACTAAGACCCATAGTAAGTTCTATAGGCTCACCACTACAAAACTTAGCTAAATACCTAGCAAAACAACTACAACCTCAAGCAGAAATGGCAGCTTCATATGTCCAAAACTCATACCACTTTATAGAATTAGTGAAAAATCTACAGATAGACCAAAAAGACTTGCTAGTCAGCTTCGATGTGGTATCACTATTCACCCAGGTGCCAGTCCAAGAAGCTCTATCAACAATAAGAAGCAAATACCAACCACCAAACCATATTATAGAACTAGCAGAACACTGCTTATCAAACACATACTTCATACACAGAGGCCAGAGATACAAACAAATAGAAGGCGCACCAATGGGATCCCCTCTATCACCAGTTATCGCCAACCTTTTCATGGAAGAATTTGAAACTAACGCTCTGGAAAAGACTACAAACAAACCAAAACTGTGGCTCAGATATGTGGATGACACCTTCGTGATCTGGCCCCACGGAAGAAAGGAGCTAGAAAACTTCCTAACACACCTGAACAGCCTACATCCCAAAATAAAATTCACCATGGAGATTGAAACAAACAACCAGTTACCTTTCCTGGATGTACTTATATACAAAAAACAAAACGGCACCCTAGGACACACAGTCTACCGAAAGAAAACGCACACCAACCGTTACCTCAATGCGCAATCACATCATCACCCAGCACAAATAAATTCAGTAGCCAAAACACTAATAACAAGAACCAGACGCCTTGCAGATAAAACACATATACAAACAGAACTACACACCCTGACAGACATATTGACAGCAAACAAGTTCCAAAAAAACAAAATCACCAATATGATTCAGCAGGGGACTCCGAAACAGAAAAACATCCAAGAAGAAGAACAGAACAACGGACGAGCCATCTTGCCCTACATAAAAGGAACAACCGACAAAATCAGTAAAGTACTACGCAAACATAACATCAAAACCGCATTTAACACTGACAGAAAGATATCAACCATCCTGAGAAATCCCAAAGACAAAATAGAACTGGAAAACCAGGGCATATACCAAATCCCATGCGCCTCCTGTCCAGCAACATACATCGGACAGACTAACAGAAGAATAGAGGTACGTGTAGAAGAACATAAGAACTCAGTACAGAAGAAAGATCACACATCTTCACTAGTACAACACATAAACACTACGGGACACAACATCAATTTTGAAGGTACAAAAACAATCGCCAAAATAGAACATCTCAATAGCAGAATAATCAGAGAAGCCATTGAAATAGAAAAACACCCAGACAGTATGAACAAGCGAGACGACACCTCCCGCCTACATGACATTTGGAAACCAGCATTGATAGAGAAACGAATTTCAGCAAACAAGGATTTAAAAAACCAACAAACAACCCCAAATGCCACCAGCCCCAGCAAGACTCATCCACACCCAGAACAAAAACTCTCCCACACAGAAGACAGAACAAGTCAAGCAAAAGTGCCATCACCCAAGCAGAAGAACGCACACACGAACCTGACTGACCCATACCAGAGATACATAGCAGGTCCTCGAACTCGGAGCCAAACCAAAGCTCTGGAGGCCACTACACAGCCCACTCCTCAGGACACCAAATCACAACACTCAGGATATTACAACACAACAAAAAACCCCACCCATTCAGAACACACCCCACCCAATCAGAAGACAGCCACGCCTCCAACCAATCAGAAGACAACCACGCATCCACCCAATCAGAAGACAGCCACGCCTCCACTCAATCAGAAGACAACCACGCCTCCACCCAATCGGAGGACACCCCCACCCAATCAGAAAGCAGCCACGCCTCCACTCAGTCAGAACACAGCCCCACCGGCAGTTGGAAGGAAAGGAACAGCCAGACCACGCATTGCTCCTGGAAGCAGCAGGAGGAACACTCCGGCCTGATGATGACGGATGGGATTTCGTCGAAACGTCGCCACAACTTTCTGAAGATGAAAGGAACGCGGGAAGAAACCCGAGACTCTAGATCTACATATATATATATATATATATATATATATATATATATATATATATATATATATATATATATATATATATATATATATATATATATATATATATATATATATATATATGTATGTATGTATATATGTGTGTGTGTGTGTATATATATATATATATATATATATATATATATATATATATATATACACACATACATACATACATACAATTGATTTTCTATTTTTACAATCAAGTGCCTAATTAAACAACGTGATGACTGAGTTCATTAGTAATTTTGTGGTACATGTAAGCTTCTTCAAACTTAATCCAATATTACAGCCACCAATACATTCTCTCTTCATCTTTTAATAGACATTTTTCCACACTAAGCAAAAACAATTCTTATTGTTGTAAGTAAATATACAAATGCCTATCAACATTTGTTATATTTTTCTAAAGGTATCAATAATGTCAGTTTAAAATATCTTTTAACCAAAGAATATCTTAACTGTATTTACATTCATTATCCATTTATTCAATCTATATCCTATTTTTGCTTTTTTCAGTTCTAATTCCCTTCTATTAATAGACATTTTTCCACACTAAGCAAATATAATTCTTATTATTGTAAGTATAGAATTGCCTATCGATATTTATTATATTTTTCTAAAAATGTCAATAATATCAGTTTAAAATCTTTTCTAACCAAAACATACCTTAATTGCATTTGCATTCAATATCCAATATTTACAATTTTAATTCCCCATTCATGTTCAAAATATCCCAATCATTTATCATTTCAAAACAAATTATATTTGGGTAACCAAAAGTTTCCCTTATTCAAAATTCTTAACATATTATTCTTTCCCTTTTTATACCAAGATATGATATTCTGATTACAAATCCTATCTATCTAAAATTAGGAAGTTTCCAATGTTGAGAGTAGACTTGAATCTAGGTCTCCCTAGTTCTAGTCCAATAACTTAACTGGTACTGGTTCTCTTGTGATACTGGGTAACCACATGCTGTCCATAGAATACCAATGTAGTGAGAACCTTACCATTTGGGCTTTTCAGTACTGAAACTAAAGCTAAAGGAAAACTGGATTAGCAGTCTTCCACAATCTGGTCAACATATCCATATCCATTGATTACAGTTCCCATAATTCTAGTTGGCCCAGCCATGGTGCTTAGAAATTACATCAGTTATAATCATCTGATGGCACCAAGAAACTTTGGAAAAACTGGGTTGGAGTACCATTTTCATTCCTGTGAAAGGTTTTCAAGGGCTCCATGTAATTTTACTGATGCTATTAGTGTATTATCTTAAATAAAGATGAAATAAATGAAAAATACACATGGCCTTAAGCTAATAAATCCCTGCCATTTGTCTTCCAGACAGTTTGGAATTATAACTACTTATTTTCTGGGAACTATAATGCTAATGTTATGCTTCTTTATGTTTCCTGCATCTCCACTGTAATTTAAAGCATTATAAAGCACTATAACTTAAGACCTTAGAATTATCAAAGGCAATAACCAATATATTTTCTCACATCAGGTAAATTCATGATGAAATCATAAGCATTGGCTTCTTTGGTAGCTTTTTCCATCTCTTCCATGGTGACATTTTCACGGCCATGTCTAATGTTTTCTGCAATTGTTGTGGCAAATAGTACAGGTTCCTGGTTTACAACACCAATAATTTCTCTCAGATATCTTAAATTCAGGCTTTTAATATTCTGTCCATCAATGGTAATCTAAAACAAGGCAAAAACTGTTTATTTAATTTTATCCTATTGTTGGTTATATTATATTAATTATTTTAATAGAATAGTTTTTATTGCATTCTTTATTTTACAAAAATGTGATTAAATATTACAAAACAGAAAGAAAAAATGTTCTGGTATTATTTACACTGATTATTGTATGATTCACAGAAATGTTTATTTTTTTATCTAAATTACTTTTGAGGATATAGCCACTCTTAAAGTGCTCTAGAAAACAAAACAATGCTTAATTTTTAATGTTTAACTGGAATGGCCAGATAATCAGCCATGAAAATTAGGATGCATTAATTCATTTCAATTGATATATCTTATTAGTACTAATCCATAACTTAAATTTCCCAAGAACACTGGATAAATATCATATTGAAGAAAGATTGAAATTAATGTTTAGGATTTCTCAATAATGAAAAAGTTTTCCATATGTTTTCCAAAGCGCTTCCTTTTTCATTGTCTTCCTACATTGTATACAAAATGGTTACCATATCAAACTGTTAAGATTTACAAGTAAAAACCCTTTAGAAGAATAGCATAGCACAGCACTGCATTGCACAGCACAGCACAGCATAACATAGAATAACTATACTTCATTGGTCAAGTATGATTGCACACACATGGCATTTGTGTGTTAAAAATCTCTTTAGCTATCATTCCAGCAATGTAAATGGTATATAGGTCTCTTCTTTCATCCTCATCTCCTACTCTTCCTGGAACTACCTGATATGATGAATTGGGTGAATAAAAAATCTCAAACACTATCAAGAGATTCTGATTATCTTACCTAATATCATTCCAAATCTTGCTTCCAATGTTGCCACCTGTTTGACTTCAAGAACTGTACTCATTCTCTACAAAGAATTTTTTTCCTGCCTGCGGAAAGTTATCTGATATATAATATAAAATATGTTCCAGATACCCTGAATGGCTTCAAATATCTTACCATGCCTTCCAAGGGATCATAAAACCTTTGTATCAATTGGACAGTTGTACTTTTCCCACAACCACTGCTGCCAACCAGGGCTATTGTTTGTCCACTATTGATCTGCAGATTCAGTCCATTTAATATCTGAATGAAAACAGAATAACATGTGCTGGATCACAAGTCACAATAAAATGGATTTTATTTCACAAAATAATGGCAGAAAGATATCCATGCTCCTAGATCAGGGCTTTTCAACTTTTTCACAAATTGTATCACTTTTAGGACATGACAATATTTGATACCACCAGTGCTTAGCAAGGTGTCAAAAACTTGATGACTAAAAAAAAAAGGGGGGGGGGATTTTGGGTTTTACTGACTAAATTCATTTGTTGTTATAAAAATGGCTAGTTTATAATATTATGGAAAAGTAAAATTTTGAGGTTCAATATTAATGCTTCCTTCTACTGCAACACAGGAAGTCTGTTCTTTTTCCCTTCTCCCCCTCTCTTTTTCCTCCCTACTGTGTCCTATTATTTGCTTATGTATTTTTGTATTTTATTCTATAATTAATAAAATATTACAAACTGTAGAAAAAAAGGAAAAAAGTACCAGTTTTAATTTATTCGGTGGCTATTCCTTTGCTGAATCACTTTCCCTTTGCACTGACAAATGTTTGATGAATTTATCCATGTTTATTAATATGCACCACTACCAGCTAGCTCAGGGGTCTTGAAACTTGGCACTTTTAAGACTTGTGGACTTCAACTCCCAGAATTCCTCAGCTATCATGGCTGGTTGAGGAATTCTGAGAGTTGAAGTCCACAGGTCTTAACGTTGCTAAGTTTGTAGACCCCTGAGCTAGCTGGTCAGCCCTTCGTTCTCTTCCACAGTGTAGTAAGAATGCACCCCCCAATTCCTTCCCTGTACCCTTAAAGACACAGGAATTAAGTGCAAAGCAAGAAAGGCTCACAAAATAAACACATAAACTCCGTTTTTTTCTTTAAGCTGCCTCAAGTGTGTCTCACGTCACAATGTTGCAACTCAAGACTGAAAGGCTCCAGCAATTGCAAAAAGCTTTAGCCTTAAATTAAGCCTGTTTACTTTCAAAGAAAACTTTCTAAAGCCATAGACAGACTCGAGATAAGGGAGTAAAACTAATTACATTTGTTTAAAAGGATTAAACCTATGGAAGTCAACACTTTGGACTCATTGCTAGCCTAAAATACAGACTAAAATATTCCAATAACCAAAGCATACAAACCGAGCCTCTGAATTACAAAACACTGTAAAAACTGTACAAAAATCCTTATGGTAACCCAATCAAGCTGCCAGCTTATCCAGAACTAAATAAACCCACCTCCTTTCCGACATGCTCGTCTGCCGGCTTTTCATTTCATCAGCGCTGATTGCATTCTCCTGGCAGAAAACGAACCAGGGGACCTTTTCTTCCAGCAACAGCTACTGCTTCTTCTCTGTCCCTGTTTCCTCCCTGCCTGCTGAGCTCTCTTCTCTTTCCCTGATGTCTTTTTTCCCCTTTCCTGCCCAAACTACCTCCTTTTATGGCCTATCCTCCCCCCTCCATTTTTCTTCAGTTCACCTCCAGCTCCATGCTGCTTCCGGAAACACCAATCCGCTGGAGCCCTGCTGAGCCCAGACAGTCCTGCAGCTGCAGCTGCCTCTCCCTCAGGCTTGGGTCGCTTTGGCTCATTCCCCTTCCCTGCTACCACCTGCCACATGCCAAGATACCACAGGTGGTATGCATACCACCGGTTGAAAAGCCCTGTCCTAGACCATGCAGCCCTAACAAGTAATATATGGCAATGAAATATATTTAAGGTTACTCTCAATAAATGTTATTGGCAAACAAATTTCTGAAGTTGCTTTGATGATACATTTATTATTGCTTTAACCTTCGGCATTTATTTATGTATAGGAAATTTTGTCTTTTTTTGAAAAAACAAAAACAAGGAATTGTAGAAGTGAACATTCAGGGCAAAACATCAATTACATAAAATTTTACATATTTTTACAGAAGACTTCTCTATTTTGGTGGTCTCCAAAGGTCTTGGGACTGTAACTTAGAATGCTCATGGTGGCTGAAAATTCAAATGTGATTCCAGCCCATTTGGAAGGGATCTGTAGGAAAATCTAATTTAAAGCAATAATATGGTGTTTATGCTATGAAGTCTTTTTAGAATTGGTTTAGTACATATGTTTGCACCACATTCTATTCCCTAGGCAGTTCTAAATAAAGCTATATAGTATTGAGATCTTCCTTTATTATTTGAAACTGATTAATTATAATTTAAATGGCAATAGTGAAAAATACTTCCTGGTTTAACTTATGATACCTTGACATCTGGCCTTGCTGGATAATTAAAATATACATTTTGGAAACTGAGATTTCCTGTCATTTTGTCAGGTTTATAGCCACTTTCTGAATAAATATCAATTTGCGGTTCCTACATAAAAGAAAATAACAAATTAAAACCAGTTAGTTTCATGCATTTGCAGATTGAAAACAAAAGAAAATGCAAGTTCTGTAACATGAAAGTTTACCTATAGGGTTTGCTATTTTTACATAGCCATAATTGTTTTTCACATTGGTTTGACGCAGCACACTACATACAATCTTCCTCAACCTGTGTACTATCCAGATCTGTGACCTTCAAGTTTCAGACTTGCAGGAAAGGCCATGCTGGTCAAGGAAAGTCCGAGAATTATATACATCTAGAGGGTATCTTGTTGGTGAAATCTTTGCTTAGCCACAGTATCATGGTTTTGTTTTAACATAAAATATGAATCTATGCATTGTGATTTATAAACAGTGGGTTATAGCTTGCTATGATTTATAAATCTAATTAATTCTGATTCTAGTTAAAACTATAATTAAATATACTTTGATTTACTACAATGTATGAACGTACATCTTTGTTTACAGCCAACTTAGATCTTTAGGAACTAGATTTTAGCATTGTTCCTTGTTACTAACCTACATTTCCCTTATCTTATAGGAACAGAAAAGTTCTCATTAAAAATATACTCAAAATAAATTTGACATTTTTTCCCCCTTCGTGTCCTTCAATACCCTCAACGTTTCAATTTCTGGTTTGGTTTCTTAGGCAATATCTTACAGGAGGTTATGTCATTGTTCAACTATGCTTGCTGGGGCATACAATTATCAACTCTACATTAACCTATCTACATTAACCATTTACAGAGTAAGTGCAAAACTTGACTTAATTTTATTTTCTTTGCTATTAGTTGTCACACTATACAGCTATTCTTGTATTCTGATCATTCATCTAGCCCCTCCTTTATTCAACTCCTAAAAATATATTATTATTTATTATTATTTATTTGATTTATATACCGCCCTTCTCCCAAAGGACTCAGGGCGGTGTACAGGGCAATAAAATACCAAAAAATACAATACAAAAATTAAAAACAGATTAAACAATTGTGCCCGAATATAATAAATTAGTTAAAATCAATAATTAAAACCCAAAACCCATCACCCATCAGACCAGGCCAGCTTGTTCAAATAAGTGAGTTTTTAGATCACGTCGGATCATCAATGAACTGAACTGATCATTTCACTGTAGTGAGAAATGCCACAATCTATTTTCTCTATTGATTTCTTAGCCAATGTTGAAATACAATCTTTTATCTTTTACTGTTACTATTAGTTTTATTATTAGAGATTTGCATGACTATTCAATAAAAAACAGAAAGATGCAATTAACAATATCTGTAATGGCTAAATTTGAAGAATTTACCTTAGGCATACATAGATTTGAAAACAAATCTGATATGTTTTCTACATGCCCAAAGCTACAAAATTCAGCCAATCAGTAAAGGGCAGCAAAAAGTCTTTTCTCTATCTAATGGCCATCTGGACTGTTGCACTATCCAATCAGACATAGTTCTCAAATTGCAACCAATTGCTTATTGACCATTTGAAGTTACAACAGATTCCACCCTCCCAAAGTTATTTATGACATGGTTCAGAAATCATGATGGCTGCCTGCTCTCTGCTCATGTGTGTGCATTTCAGACACTCTGCAATCAGTATCATGTAAGTCACGGACTATCTGTATTGTAGTTCAAATCATGCCAGGTGCAAAGGACCATACATTAAGTTGCAGTTCAGATTTATTGCTCAAGCTTATACATAAGAATCTAGTCAACTAAAATCCAATATTAAATTGATGCCAGGTAAGGGAATTCAAGAGAGGTCATACCTGGACCATTTGTGGGAATGTTATGAGTCTAAGCTGATGACATGCTTAAATCTGTCCCCAGTTCTATCTGCTCTTTTCCTACAAATCATGCCATTAGGGATCTAATGGCCTTGTCACCTGGTTTTCACCAATGATTATTAAAACCTTTAACTGATCTCCAACTCTTTGGCTCTTTTTGTTTGTAGGCATAGTTCCAAAAAGGATACTTACATTGTCTATGATTTTGAATATTGCATATGCAGCTCCTCTAGCACTAGCAAATGCTTGTAGGTTTGGAGAGACTTGGCCAATACTAAATGCTCCAATGATCACAGCAAAGAATACCTACACAAAAAGTGTTTCAGAACAGAAAGAAACATCCATTGTCAGCTGTATAGTTCCCACATACAATAATATAAAAATGATTGGCTGAAGTTCAGCAAGCAAAAAATGTCTACTGGAGGAAACAATGATGCTTGAATATTCTCAATATAGTGTTTGAATAACTTCATTCAGCATACAAAAGTAATGGTATAAGTAACCATTTCAAAATTTGCATTGTAAGAAAATATTGTCATTTTCACTGAGATGATGTTAAAATAATCTAACCAAATTCTAATCCTCTGCACTATCAAACTAAGCTTTTAAAAAGTAAATATGGATTTTTTAAATTGCAATATATATTTATTTTTTTATTTGTTATTTTTATTTATTTATTTAAAGAACTGTCCTGACTCTCAATGACTTTGGGTGGTTCACAAATATATTAAAAACAAAGAAAAAACTATAATACACAAAAAAGGAATAAAAGTAAAGTAAAATATAGTTAAATACACAACTAAAACAGAATTATGTGTATTAATGAAAGCTGGGCTGGTCTTTGGCTGGTCAATGCTTTCAGTTGACACAACAGACAGGAGGGGGTCCAAATACTGCCAGTTCATAACATGTTTAAGTAAGTAAAGAGACACACAAGATGGATGGTAATATAATTGCACCACTTGGGGATTTGGGGACTTAAGCTATTCCTACAAAGTTGGAGAGGACAGTAATAATATCAGGAAATGGGCCGAGGTTTGGGCAATAGCACAAAGTAGATACATCTGTGTTATAACACCAGCTCTTCAAGATAAACCAAACTAGGAAACCAAAGTCATGTAGACTAATGATACTTTTATCATAAGGTTATAATAACAGAATTCTGCAAGTCTGAATGTGCTCCCTGGTTCCCTTTATCTTCATGAGAAGTAGAAAGGGCCTTGTTTGAGATGCTTTCTCAGTTTATAGATCTGCCCTCACTCAGGTTCATCAAGATCATTCTTTCTATTCATTATATCTTTACCTTTTTTCATGTTTATGGAGATTCTTAGTCATCCAGGTCATGGTTGTCCCAAAGGCGCTTTCTCAGGAGGCAACTGGACTTTCGTATTTTTCTTTGAACATGTTTCGCTTCTCATCCAAGAAGCTTCTTCAGCTCTGACTAGATGGTGGGGAGTGGAAGGATTAATATTGCTTGCAGACAGCGCATTATTTTAGAGAGACATTGAGGCCACTTGGACATTTATCTGTGTCTTCAGGGTGTGAGATTAAGAATGGATTTCCAGAAAATATTGCAGACTACAGGAACCTTTTGTGTTTCAGTTTGAGATTCAGACACAGACTCATCCACAACAGCCGGTGTCTGATCTGCAGCCAAGAAGGCTCTACACGTGATTGCACTACTCAAGTGACCCTGAGGACACAGGTAAGCCCCAAATGGCTCCAATGACTCTCTGAAAGAATGCAAATGACCAGCTGTCTGCAAGCAGTATAAATCCTTCCACTCCCCACCATCTAGTCGGAGCTGAAGAAGCTTCTTGGATGAGAAGTGAAACGTTTTCAAAGAAAAAGTCCAGTTGCCTCCTGAAAAAGCACCTTTGGGTTTCCTTTTTTCAGTAGACTTTTTCCTTAGATTTTAAATAAAAGTTAATCCTAGTTTAGATCACATGGTATAGTTTTTAAAATACCATGAAACCAAAGGTCAAATTTACAAATGGCAGGTGAACAAATTTTTCAGGTTTTGACTTTTCTCTAAAAAGCTATGTTGTATAGAAGGAATTGTGAATCATAGTTTAGCCCATCCCTGCCAACCAGCATGAAAATTATTTTTGACATTTATTAGAATTACAATTTTGCTATGTGGTACATACAATTTACTTCAATGCATGCTCTAATATTTACTGAATTTGATAATTCAAAAATTCTGCTGCAAAACTATGCTTTTTTATTATCTTAAGCTGCAATACTATGCAGTGCTTGGAAAAACAGGGAAGCATTAAATATCTCTGTATCATTTCCTAAAAATACCTTAAAAACATCCTAGGTCAGAAAACCTACAAGCAAAATATATAATAGGCCTTTCCTATTTAAGAACTATGATTGCCTACAATACTTGGCAGGCAAAAAGAAAAAGATTAAAAATAAACATGGTCTATAAATAAATGCCCTTTCCCATTGGCAAACCACACTCTTTCCAGTTGGAAGGATTTGAAAGCAGAAAATATGCAGTGCCTCGCCAAACAATAATATATAGTTTTATTTGTCTTGTCTTATTTGTGTCCTAACCATTTGAATGACTGTGGAAACTGGACAAATAATCATGCTGGGCTGCACAATGAAAGGAAGCTAGTACATGTACTAAGGCACATTTCAGGTGGCAGCCTAGCTAATGGGAACTGAAGTGGGATGCTAAGGAAAGGGGAAGGAGATTAAGAATAACTAGAATCCAATGAACAATTCAATTACCAGCAGAACCTCAACAAAGGATATAATGGAGGAAGCAGAGAGAGAAAATAAACAGAATCAAAAGTGTATTCTTAAAGGGAAATCTAGCCTTGCCAAAGCAGCTTTGTCATGACATAAAGTGGAGCAAGGGTCCTCTTGCACAAGTTATTTCAACAGTTAGAAGAGGGAGCAACAGGAATGCTACTCTAATGGTTCAAATCAAGAAGAAGTTTAACTCCTTTGTCATTAAGCTGATGTTGCCAGGACATCCATAAGTGAGACAGGAAGTTGATAGCCATCTCTCATGAGAGCGCATATGAAATAAAATACCATATGGAGTCTCCTTCAAGTTAACCTCAACTTCACAAAAGTTTCTTGGCAATAGTACAGATATGAGTTTCAATTGCTTTCTTCCAAGATACCATTTGACCTTCCTATTCCTAGATCTATTGCCCTGGGACTTTGTGGTGATCTCATACATGCTTAGCTTTTCAAGATTAACCAAAACTCTGACTAACAAAATATTACATAGGATTTGTACATGTGTATTGCAAAGTTGTTTTCACACCATAAAGACCCAGCTTTGGAAATTGGTTATTATTATTGATTTTATTTTACTTTATTTTTGCAAAATAAAACTGTATAGCTAATTGCTAACACTTACTGTAAGGACTCCTCCAATACTGTATTTTTCCTCTATTATCAATGTAGTTCCATACCAGAAAGCCAATGCGTAGGAGGCATATATTATTAAGAAAGCAACTCCAAGGGAAATGCTGGTACTCATAGCCTTCCTTATCCCAATGTTTTTAGCCTCTTCTAAATTTTTATGATATCTGAAAGAAAAATGGCAAACTCAGTATATTATATAATTGCATTTGACATAAATGGGGTGGACAAGCTTATGCTTTAAATCCAAGAATACACTAAGGCAGAAGCTTGTCCACCCCAAGGATAAAACACCCAGACATAAACTAAGCAACATGGTATGTGCAATACAATGCAGTGAGACATGTGCAGATCTGTATATTGGGAAAATAAACAACCACTTCATAAATGCATGGCACAGCATAGGAGAACAAACCCATCAGGACAAGATGCAGTAGTCTATCTGCATTTAAAAGACAAAGACCACTCTTTAGAAGACAGCAAAGTCCACATTTTGGACAGAGAGGACTGCTAGTTTGAAAGAGGGATCAAAGACACCATCTATGTTAAAATTGAACAGCCCTCTCTAAACAGAGGGGAGGGATACGACACGATCTATCTTCAGTCTACAACACAGTACTTTCAACAGTTCCAAGAAGGCTCCATACAATTTGCACCACTCAGATGATCTTGAGGACACAGATAAACCTCTAAGTGGCCTCAATGACTCTCTAAAAGAATGCAAATGACCAGCTGTCTGCAAAGAATATAAATCCTTCTATTCCCCACCAACCAATCAGAACTAAAGAAACGTCTTGGATGAGAAGCAAAACGTCTTCAAAGAAAAAAACAAGAAAGTCCAGTTGCCTCTTTAAAAAGCACCCTTGGGACAACCGTGATAATAATAATAATAATAATTTAATTTCTATACCGCCCTTCTCCCAAAGGACTCATGATCTGGATGACTGAGAATCTCTATAGACTAGGGGTGTCAAACTCAATTTCATTGAGGGCCACATCAGCATTGCGGTTGCCCTCAGGGGGCCGGGTGGGTATGGCCAGGGTGGGCGTGGCCTACTGGGTGGGCATGGCTAGAGTGCGTATGGCCTACTGGGTGGGCGTGGCCAGCTCTACATCATTCGCATCGAGGGTGCCTATGGGGGCCTGGGCAGGAGTGGGACAGATCTGAGGGTCTCTGGCAAAAGGAGGGTCTCTGGGCCAGGGTGAAGACAGTGGGGGCCGTTCCCTCACTGTTTCCAGGGTGGCTTCGTGGGCCACATGAAACCACTTCGTGGGCCGGATCCAGCCCCCGGGCCTTGTGTTTGACATGTCTGCTATAGACATTCAGCATTCCATCCTTCCAAGGTGGGTAAAATGAGGACTCAGATTATTGGGGGCAATATGTTTACATTTGTAAACTGCTCACAGAGTGCTGTAAAGCACTGGAGAGTGATATATAAGTCTAAGTGATATTGCTATTGCCAAGTTCTATCAGTCTTTTTGGCCACAAAAAATATTTACTTTTGGCCAAAATTAGCTATTCTAATTATTCAGTTATTCCCTTCTACTTGCAGCTATACTGTCCTTTATGTAGCAGTTTGTGTATGTGTGCAACTCATATTCAAATTCATTTAATTTCCTTTTTTATCATGAACCCTTGAGATTTACGCTGGAAAGCTATTGCAAGTCCTGCATGAATGGATGAGAGGAATCAGTAAAAAAGAAACAGAATCAGACTATAGAGTACCCTTTTTCATTTCAATTGTAGAGCATCACTGAGAATCAAGCAGAAACATCCCAAATTTGCAGTTTTGAGGGAGTTTTTTATTTCAACTCTCTGCTTCTTGAAGACAATAGGAACTTTGGTCCAAAAGATCTAGAATGGCAACATTTTAACATGACTAAAATTTAGATCAGGGGTGTCAAATGCCAGCCCACAGGCCGGACACGTCACGAGGAAACCGCGCCCACCCCATTCCAGCAATGGGGAAAAAGCTTCGATACGTCATGTGACGTTGCGAGTTTAACATGTCTGATTTAGATCAACTTTTATGAACAAATATGGAAGAGTGTGGTGATGAATGTTACTGGTCTATCACTTACTTGTTTTTGGAAGAGTCAAATATACAGAATGAAATTAGCCAGGTATGTGGGCAGCCCCAGAGATTCTGTGTAAAATTAATAAATTTTCCTGACCTTTCAATTTCTTTCTTCTGTCCTCCAAAAGCTATCACTGTTCTGATAGCGCCTAGAACTTCCTCAGCAACTGAACCAGCTTTTGCGTATGCAGCAAGTTCCTGATTAGTGAATGCAGAAAGGATCTGTGCAAAAGAACAAAGTTTTGACTTTTCCATTTAAATCTAATACCAGCTTCATTTTCTTACATGAACATCTCCAGTGAAACATTGGAGATTAGACACTGCCTACCATCTAAAAAAGTCTACAATATGTTTATTCTTAAAATCAAGTAATTTCTACCTGGCCCATCTTTGTTCCCCTTTCCATGGCCAGAACTATCGCTTTCTCACCTTTCTCTCCTCTTCTTAATATGTTCTGGCATTTTTTTTCTTGTATAATGTGATTGTGCCTAATATGTTAAGGTTCTTTTGCAGCACCTTAGACTGTTTTGGAGAACCCAAAATGCTTGCTTTAACTTTATTCTTCAGGTAGCAAAATTCTACATAGCTATCAACAATGTTCCATCTTATCCTTTAGAGAAGTTTTACATCATTGGGCAAAGCTTTTTACTGTTGTATTTCACTCTTCCATTGGGCTGCCCTCAGCTTAAAAAGAGGCCACATACAGTCACAGACTGCATTGCCTGGTGTTTTCCCCCCCCACACCATGTTTTTTTCTCATGGCAATTGAAAACTAACTGCTGGAATGGAAGCATCACTGCTTTGGAAGCATCACTGCTTCAGATAAGAAGGCGGTGCAGAGAGTGGTGAAAAGATTATTGGCAGTTCCCTCCTTTCCATCCAGGACCTAGCACATAAGCATTGCTTGAGCAGGGTCTGCAGGATTGTCTGGGACACCACACATCTTCCACATGACCTGTTTTCCTTGTTACCTTCTGGGAGGAGGCTCCGTGGTATCCGAAGCAGAACATCCAGATTCAGTCACAGTTTTGTTCTATACAGTATCAACCTTGTGAACTCTAAAGCTTCCTCCTTCCATTATGTATTCAAGAGGGACAGTGATTAATATTATATGCTACTTATGTGTAAGGGTGTAGGTCTATACATATATTGTTTAGAGTATGTTTAAATGTGTGTTATGTATGTGTTGCTTTGAGCAAGCAACTAAATTTCATTTTTAATGTGTGCCATTGTGCCCACAGTAAAAAACTGACAATAAAGGTTATCTATCTATCTATCTATCTATCTATCTATCTATCTATCTATCTATCTATCTATCTGGAAGGATATGGAGGATGGGGAAGCTGGCAAAGGCACCATATTCTGTTGGCTATAGGACAGAATGGTTTAGAAGAAAAAGGATAACAGCTGAGATTCCCAAGAGCCAGATAAGCCTCAAATATGGAGACAAGCAGAGTGGTTTTTCCCAAGCATGAAAAAGCCCTCTCTTAAAGGACAGAGAACACTCTCAAATGCAGATACATTTTAGTGAGTCAGAAATGTTGAGTACAGAAGTGAAATCCCATAAGCCCCTCTCTACATAAAAGGAGAAAAAAAAGAAAAAAAGCATGCCTCTAGGGACATCTCACTGATCTCTTGTGGGACGGTTATGCTGTGTGTGTGTCTGTGTGTGTCTGTGTGTGTGTGTTTTCCTGTGGGTATACATCTGCACTAATGGCAACTTGCATGGAATTTCTTAAAGGGGTCAAAAAAGTGAAGATGTCAGTCATGACTGAATAATCTTTTTATGTATGACTTAATGTAGATATACCATTCAGGAAAATTTAGTACAGTTTTAGATTAGAATATACTGATCTGAAACCAAAACTAATCAATCAAGATCCAGCAATGAAATAATGTGTTTCTTCTTCTTTCCTAAAGAAGATATATATTACATCCACAACCACCCAGGACATTTTGCTAATGACATGCAGTCTCTGAACATACATATATAATCCCTACTATTATTTCAAGAAACACAGAAACAATCAAAACTCGATTTTAGAGGGAAACACAATGGCATTTTCATGACTGAAAGGAGTTTGTGTACTATACCATTATATTTCAGCAAAAGTATACCTGCCTTTGCCCAAATTGCAGCCGAGATTCCTAGAACAGGACTGATAGCAAGGATTACAAGAGTCAATTTCCATCCTTCAGTGAATCCGACTATAAATCCTGCTAGAAATGCTGATATTCCCTGAATCAGCATTCCAATTTTATCACCAATTCCTTCATTGATTTTGGATACATCACTGAAAATAAATTAGAGCAAACTTGTTGAGGCAATATTCAGTAAATGACTATCAAGATACTTTTTTGCTGGTTTTCTGACATACTTCAGTTGTATAAACACAGCACAGTTTGAGTGCATACATGGATATAGAATATATATTCCTCCTGCACAAAATACACAATTGTACCATGTATCCTGAATAAAGGGGAAAATTATAAAGGAGTGAGGTAAAAATGCAGTGAACTGGAAGAAGTACAATTTGTAAGTATTCTATATAAAAGCTAAATGTATTTAAGATAAGGCACTGGTGGTAACTTTTGTTCTGCTAAGCAATGAATGAATTTGATGGAGATTTCAGAATCAAAGATGCTTATCCATTTTAGTTTGGCAATTTCAAGCAGAAGTTTCCCTTCGACATGCTAATCTTGGAGACAATAGAAAGCAGAGGATCCTGATGTCCTCCAGTGCTATACACATACAGTACTTTTTCAGAGCTGAACTTTACTAACACAAACTAAGCAACTGAGATTACTGAAGAAAAAGCACGAAATGTGTACTCACTCTATAAGTCGTGTATTTAATTCTCCAGCATCATTTACATCAAACCATCCTACTTCTTGCCTCATAATGGCATGGAAAAATTGTTGCCTAATTCTTCTGACCTGGCGGCCAGCCGCAAGTGTCCAACATGCAATGTATGCATAGGCAGAGACAAGAACTCCAGCTCCTATACCTGAATACCAGTATGCATAGCTGAAATACAGTATTGTAGAGGTAAATTCAAGAAGGTAATCTATGTTTGTCTGTAGCATCATTATTAATCTTAAGAAAGGAATTGACCAATATACTCAATGTAAACAACTAAAAAACAAGAACTTGACAGATATGATCAAAAGAATATTTGTTCAGATTGTTTCATAGTTATTAGGGTCCTAAAAATATTATGAGTCAACACTGATGCAATTAGTCTTCCTATTCTTCTCAAGAAATTTGCATTCAGATGGCTGTATTACCCAACATACATAGCAAGGATGGCTATTTGTTCCTCTGCCCAGTGAATTATGAGGCTTCTAGTACTACACAGCATGAAGGCAGCAGCTTGGAGAGGTTTGTTGCATAAAACAAACTATTCAAAGCATTAAGCCATTATGACTTGATGAATACATTTATATTGCTTTAATCTGCTGAAAGATCCTTGTTGTAGACATAGGCATCTACATTTAGCCAAAATGATTTGTGACATCACAGTGGAAGCTCTGCCCTTTTATATTATCTTCCTTGACCCTCCTCTTCCTTTGCCTTTTCTGTCTACCACACTTAGTTGTAGGGTGGTAAATGCCTACATGTAAGGTACTGGGGGAAAATAGCAGGTTGGCAGAACCATTTTTAGCCTCTTTTCTCCCATTTTTGCGTAAATGCAGTTACCTGAAGTATAAAATTGCAGTCTTTCACCAATTTTCTAGATTCTGGGTTGTCGCCAACATCAGAATGCACACACGCATTATTCCCTAACCTGATGATTTCCAGATTTGTTGAAACAGAATTTCATGAGGCTGTATCTGAGTTGTAGTCCAACACATTGGTAGTCATCAGGCCCTTGAATGAGTGCCTCCCCAATCCAAACTACAACATTCATAATAATTGATGTACAACATAGCTCTTCTATTTGGGACAGATAACATGATTGCTCTGATCATACCTTTATATGTAGTCCTGGTATACTATTTTATGAACACCACAACTTGCTTTAATACCGCTAACTAAAGTGCATCTATTCAGATAAGGATTTCAGTACTACTGACATAATGATGCATCACTTTAATCAATTTTTTCTCATTTTTGTTGAATGTTATAATCAATAACTGATCTTGAGACTAACATGGCTTCTCTACCATAGGCAACTTCACTGTTTGCATTGTATCCAGACGTATAAACTTTATTATAGAAAGTTATTCAATCCTTGTTTAAAAATATTAATATCATTTATTACACACACACACACACACACACACACAAATTTAAGGTACCTTGTCATTGTTTCTTCTATATCCACAAAAGGTAAGCTCTGGGACTCATTTAAAAGTGGATTATCTAAGCAGAAGGAAGAAAAAATGGTTTAAATCAAGTAAAAAAATATTAAGGAGATATTAACAATATCCCCAGTCACAAGATTATCCCCAGTCACAAGATTATAAAGGTTTTTAAAACTGTATAAATTATCAAATGCCATCATTTGTTTATATCAAGACAATTGCCCCTGATAAGATTCCTTGTGGCTATTCCTCCAATTCTGTTCTTAATAAAGAAACATCTTTGTTTTTAGTGAGATTTTGAATGACTGTGCACATCATGATTTGAAAAAAAATATGGTAGGATATGTTATTCAAAAAAAGGTAGCAAACTGAAGAAGTGCCTGCTTGTGTTATCAATTTAGCTTGTGATTTCAGTCCTTGCTCTACAGATAGACCTCATTTACTGATTACCTCATGCAGTGATCATGTCAACTTTGTGACCAAGGTAAACATTTACTAACTGTACAGTTTCTGTCTCTATATCTCTCTGTTATATATTCGCCATTCCAATCAGTTAGTATACATTAGTAGTGTGCCTGACCCATTTTTCTTTCCCCCTTCAGAAAGTGGAGAGATTGGGAAGGAAGAGTTTACAAGAGTAAACATTCCCCATTATGTGCCTGCTTACTCTCTTGAAATCCCTTTCTCTCCAATCAATGTAAATAAACATTAATTCTCTTTTTCCTAACTATCCCAGCACTCCAAAAGTTGGGGGAATGGGAAAAAGCAACGCACGTTGCAACACGTTAACGTGTTTTCCCATTTAGTAACTGCTTTGCTTACAAATAAAGTTGTATGTCTCAACTGTGGTTGCTAAATGAGGACTACCTATAGCCATGTTATCCTAGAGAAAATAGGAGTATTGTAGTCATCTCTTGTATACACAGTTCTCTGTCGATAGCAGGTTCTGTTGGAGAGCATTTCGGACTTTCTGTTTAAGGAGTTAATTATCCTTGTTGTCATGGCTCCGTTAAAATGTTGTTGGATCTAAGGTTGTAAGACAATCTAAGGGCTAGACTATTATGTAGCCCTTAGAATCAACTCTGACTAAAATTGTCTTACATAGGTAGCATTATTTTTTGCCATTTGGTGGCAGAAAATATTAAAAATATAGTGTAAATTCTAAAATAGATTTATACTTTATAATACAAAGGAAAATGCTAAACTGTGGCAACATACAAGAAAAGTCTCCCAGATTATTTACAAAATGTTATCTTCTGTCCTTAAATGTATATATTTATTTTAATTAAATATTATTGTTATTTGAAAGTACTGGTCTTTTTTACAGTACTACTAAATGGGTCTGCATATGATTTTCAGTAGCTTACACAGCTATTTTTTATTTTGGTCCCACCAATTTTCAGAACATGGCCTTGTAGAAGAGGATTCCAAAGTTTAATTTGGCATAAGGCTGGTTTCCTATGTTTCTATCACTGCTTACATGCTCCAAAGATTATTCTTTACAGTCAGTCTAGTTTTGGCAAATGATTCTAATTTGTACATAAACAGTTATTATTGGTGTTAGGTATATTGATCTAAATATATTTATTGTGTTTATCAGATACATTTGTCTAGGTTTTTTCTCTTGCAGTATCAGTCTTACATGGATGACTATATACAGAACACAGAATAACAGAGTTGGAAAAAAACTTTGGAGGTCTTGCAGTCCAACCCTTTGCCCAATTAGCAGACCTTACACCATTCTGAAACTTTTGGCAATTTTCCTAGGGATTCACTGTAAATGATAAATGCTTCAACTCTCTCTGTCTTTGCATTCTTTTCATGAAATTATTGACTCCTTTTACCTAGAGGAAGACTTCCAGATCCAACAAAGGTATCTGTCATTTTTCCAAAAACAATCATCATAACTGGAAGGGAAGCCCCATGAAGGGCTGCAAAAATAGTGCCCACTATCATTAATAATTTATCCAGGGAATCGGAGTAACGAAACTGAAAAGCAAATTATCAACATGTGAAAAAATTGTCCACTTATTGATATCTGTCATACAACTAGAACACATACATCTATGAGATAATTCCACAATTAACAGACAACATTTACTGACTTTTCATTTTTTCATATTCTTGCATTAAATGAGGCAAACATAATAAAATATGGTTTATATCAATAATTTAAAGCACTGTTATCCAGTATCTTCTTTAAAAAATAGCTTGAATACAAATTATCAAATTGCATATAATATTCACAGAATGAATGTTCTTATTTAGTTTTATTGAACACACACACACACATTTTGAAAGTTTTGCTACTTTAATTTAAATTTTAAACTTTAATTTTAAAACAGAATCAATCTGTTAGAAATATGAGGCTGAGAGTTTTAATCCTGTCAAAGGATTATCTTAGGCCAATCAGCTCTAGGCAAACAACTTGTGAAATCTTGCCAAGAAAACTGCATGAATTAGTCCATGCAGACAGTAAAAATCAATACTGACCCCAGGGCACAAAAACAGAACAAAATAAAACAACCAACTTTTATAACTTACCACTGCAAATGGGCTGACCATACTAATTTTTTCTTTGATTTTTTTCTTTTCCCTATAAAATAATGTATAGTCAAATTTCATTTTTCTACAAAGAAAGAAACATATTTATACAATTCAAATAAATAAGAAATATAATTTGTACTTCTCATAATGAAAGTGCTAATGATCCTAACTGAGATGCTTTAAAGTCTGCACTATTCCATAATGTTAATTTAGCATGACAAAAAGAATCAAAATCCATTTTTTTCATAAATAGCATACTATATTTGAAACAGTGCAACAGTGTCAGTAATTATGTTTAATATGTTTTATTTTGAACTTCAAAATTGTTTAATTCTCAAGTCATTTTAATAATAATAACTATTATAGGATGATATTTTATTGTTTAGTTTTGAACTTTTTCTTTGCTTCTGGATTCTCTATTAATTGACCTAAATCAGAATTAATTCAAACAAATAATTACTTTTTAGTACATTAAATTATGATATGTATAAATGATTTATGTATATTATTTATTTATTAAATTTATTTGCTGTCCATTCCACCACAGGGTGACTTATGTATTCTTATTCCATGTAATATTTCTCAAATAATTACATAATATTTCTCAAACAATTACATCAAATATGGATGTTATGCATTCAGATTTCATTCAATATTGATATATGAGAATGCTGAAACTTGATCCTTTTCAATTTAATTGGTTTTTTTCATTTTGGGGGAATAAAACCATAAGTATCATTAAGTAGTTAGAACCCATTGAAATCAATGAGTTATCAAATAATTATAATTCCCTAAATCTTAAACTGATCCATAAACACTGTAAGCAGGAGTAAAGTATTTACGTTTTCCTATGATTTTGGTAACTGAATTCACCCACTCTGCCATAACTTGTTTTGCTTGGTTTTGTGCTGAGTGAATACAGCCACTGTGGTTTAATAGTAATAATAATAATAATAATAAAGTTGGAAGGGACCTTGGAGGTCATCTAGTCCAACCCCCTGCTCAGGCAGGAAACCTTATACCATTTCAGGCAAATGGCTGTCCAGTCTCTTCTTAAAAACCTCCAGTGTTGGAGCATTCACCACCTCTGGAGGCAGGTTGTTCCACTGGTTAATTGTTCTAACTGTCAGGAAGTTTCTCCTTAGTTCTAGGTTGCTTCTCTCTTTATAATCTAATTGCCTAGCATTATATGTCTACTAAGCCATTTTGACTTTCTGAGCCTGCTAGGATTTAAATGAACTACAGTTTATCAATCAATATGTGAATACGACAATGTAGGGATCCTGGAGTGTGTACTTTTGACAGAAGCGGACAACTTATTACAACCAAGGTTCTTATTTCCAGGAAGATAAACTGTACATGCAACTCAGGAGTATTTTGTCCTATCCCAGAGGGATATAAGAGGAAAAACAACAGCTGCTGAATCTGCCTATCTACAAATAGGGTCAATGGGGAAGAGGGACCGAAGTGGCAAAGTCGGATATGTTTGTCCCTCTGAATGTCCTCGGGTACCAAAAACAAACATGAACGCAATATAAATGGCCAATTATATTTATACACTTTCAACTGTTTGTCAGAAGGCAATGATGATGATGCAGAACATAAGTAACACAGGGTTTCCTTTAATGATATTTCATTTTTGAGAAAAATAATTCTCTTGTTGAAAATCTATAGGCAGGCAGTTTTCAACAAAGCTTTTGAAAAATGTAAAGGAAAAAAATAAACACAGCAAGATTGAAACAGAGAAAAAAGAAACAAAGTCACTGAACTCAAATGAAAGCTCAGGAAAGCCATAAAGGATCCCAATGTCCTTTTACAGCAGATGAATAACAAGGTATACTAAGAAATTTGCAACACTAAATATTAGAGTATATAAAGAATATAAGATTTAAGATTTACCGGGATGTAATTACCGTATATACTTGAGTATAAGCCGAATTTTTCAGCCCACTTTTTGGGCTGAAAAATTCCACTTCGGCTTATACTCCAGTCAACAAAAAAACTTACCGAGGACTTGTGCGCGGCCGAGGCTTTGGTGCTTCCGGGATCGCGCGCACCTCTCCCAAGCCACCGCCATCCGGAGACCTGCCGAAGTTTGGGGAGGTGCGCGCGCACCTCCCCAAACCTCCCCAAACGTCGGCAGGTCTCCGGACCTCCGCGCCTTGCCTGCCTGCTTCTTTCCGCAGCGGAAAGAAGCAGGCAGGCAGGGCGCGGAGGAACGGAGACCTGCCGACGTTTGGGGAGGTTTGGGCGCCTCCCCAAACGTCGGCAGGTCTCCGTTCCTCCTGCCGACGTTTGGGGAGGTTTGGGCGCCTCCCCAAACCTCCCCAAACGTCGGCAGGTCTCCGTTCCTCCGCGCAGACCTGCCGACGTTTGGGGAGGTTTGGGCGCCTCCCCAAACCTCCCCAAACGTCGGCAGGTCTCCGTTCCTCCTGCCGACGTTTGGGGAGGTTTGGGCGCCTCCCCAAACCTCCCCAAACGTCGGCAGGTCTCCGTTCCTCCGCGCAGACCTGCCGACGTTTGGGGAGGTTTGGGCGCCTCCCCAAACCTCGGCAGGTCTCCGTTCCTCCTGCCGACGTTTGGGGAGGTTTGGGCGCCTCCCCAAACGTCGGCAGGTCTCCGTTCCTCCGCGCAGACCTGCCGACGTTTGGGGAGGTTTGGGCGCCTCCCCAAACCTCCCCAAACGTCGGCAGGTCTCCGTTCCTCCTGCCGACGTTTGGGGAAGTTTGGGCGCCTCCCCAAACGTCGGCAGGTCTCCGTTCCTCCGCGCAGACCTGCCGACGTTTGGGGAGGTTTGGGCGCCTCCCCAAACCTCCCCAAACATCGGCAGGTCTCCGTTCCTCCTGCCGACGTTTGGGGAGGTTTGGGCGGAGGAACGGAGACCTGCCGACGTTTGGGGAGGCGCCCAAACCTCCCCAAACGTCGGCAGGAGGAACGGAGACCTGCCGAGGTTTGGGGAGGCGCCCAAACCTCCCCAAACGTCGGCAGGTCTGCGCGGAGGAACGGAGACCTGCCGACGTTTGGGGAGGTTTGGGGAGGCGCCCAAACCTCCCCAAACGGCGGCAGGAGGAACGGAGACCTGCCGACGTTTGGGGAGGCGCCCAAAGCTCCCCAAACGTCGGCAGGAGGAACGGAGACCTGCCGACGTTTGGGGAGGCGCCCAAAGCTCCCCAAACGTCGGCAGGTCTCCGTTCCTCCGCGCCCTGCCTGCCTGCTTCTTTCCGCTGCGGAAAGAAGCAGGCAGGCAGGGCGCGGAGGTCCGGAGACCTGCCGACGTTTGGGGAGGTTTGGGGAGGTGCGCGCACACCTCCCCAAACCTCCCCAAACTTCGGCAGGTCTCCGGACGGCAGCGGCTTGGGAGAGGTGCGTGCGATCCTGGAAGCACCGAAGCCTCGGCCGCGCGCAAGTCCTCGGTAAGCTCCGGGCGGTCACTTGCTTCGCGTCTCCTGAGGGAAGGGGGGGCGACTGGAGCGGGCGTGTTTCCTCACCTGCTGGGCGCCGCGATTTGCCCGGGGAACGCGCGGGCCCCGAATGGCAGCGTGGAGCGAGGAAGCGGACAGCCAGGGCTTCCCTGAGAGCCGCAGCCACACAGGGTATTCCTGTGTATTCAGGCTTGCAAAATGGCGGATCGAGCCTCTGCTGGCGGCAGAGGCTTGCAGAACGGCGGATCGGCTTATACTCGAGTCAATAACTTTTTCCAGTTTTTGGGGGTGAAATTGGGGGTCTCGGCTTATACTCGAGTAGGCTTATACTCAAGTATATACGGTATGTATAACTGCACAGGGGATTTCAATCCCCAGTTAGTTTATATGCATGTTTGTTAAGTATTTGTTTGTCCTTTTCCTTTTCTTTCTTAATTTGAAATGTATATACTTAGTGTGTATGTGTCTGTAAATATTTATAATAAACTTTAAATAAATAATAATAATAAAAAGAATATAGAGTCACCTCATATGGGCAACAAACAAATCTAATAATAATAAATAAAATATTGGTATTTAGCTTATAATCCATGGTGTGACAACAAATTTGTTGAATACAGAAGTTAGCTGTGAAAAGTGGTATATTTTGAATGGATATTTGGCCTCTATAGAGAAAGAATTGCGCAGGATAAATCAGATAAATGCATCAACTGAAAATGCAAAAAAGCAACCAACTAAAACCAAAAAACCTACTTTTGGCTTCCAGGTGCATCTTCAATAACAATATTCTCCTCATTCACATTTCCATTAAAATGTTTCTTTCCTTCCTTTTCAGAAACCATTTCTACCTATAGAAAAAATAAATTTCTCAGAAAATTAAATGATAAACCAATTTATTGTATATGTTGCCACTAAACTAAGAACAGAAACACACACAATTTTTTAGATTTTTTTTAAAACAATGGAAATAATATTAAAAACCACTATTTAGTAATTTGCTTGATTAAATAAATCTTGGATGCTTTTGCTCCAGTTATACATATATTTATACATTTTCTTTGCTTGGAACAATCCCAAGAGATCGGAATGTCAGATATTATTTCAGGAATTCACCTATACCCAAATTTATAATGATAGCAGGTGAGAGGGTGTTCTTTAGCTTAGTGGACAGTAGTTTACACAGAGGAAAAATAAGAAGTGATGCATAAAATAACATAAATAAATAAAAAGTGAAAGGCACCAGTAACAGCAAAGATGGAAACTTGTTTATAATCATATAATTCATAATTTCCAGCTAAGAGTTGACATTGCCATTGTTAATAGCTGTTACTGTTAACAAAATGACATTATCTGCTTAAACTTGACAAAAGTGTGATTCTTGACTTCTGAAAATTCAGCTGGGGAAACAACATCAAGGTCCTCTAAGGACAGCAGTTTTACTTAGATATCATAACTTTCCCCCTCTTTTTAAACACCATAGTTAAGTGCACAGTCTATATAATTCAGTGAAAAAGATAAAAGACAGACTTACTCTTTTGGATATACTGATTGCCTTTTGTCTTTAAATTATTCGGAGTCTAGGAGTTGAGGAGTGATGATGGACTGTAGATTGGTGGAAAGAATTTGTTCAGTAACAGCCAGCTGTTATAAAGCAACGGTTTATTGTGGCAGACAACTGTCAGCAGTAGCCCTTCCCCTTCATCCTTGTTCTGCCCTGGAAAGTTATATCCATGCTGATTGAACTCCACCTCTGCCATAACTAATATTTAACAAAGCTTGAAGTGAAGCTTATGAACTCTTGCCCTCTAACTCCTCCCTTAAAAAAAGCCCCTACCTTAAATTTATGCCTTTGAAGATCAGCATTTGTTTCTCCAAATAGTGATCCATGTCCTAATGTCTTGGGGTTTTTTGTGTGTATAGTAGGAGTGAAATGGAGCAATCCTTTTCAAGCATTTATATATATAATAGAGAACAAAAGAAGAATAAATATATGGAGGGAAAATAAAGCTAAGGGATAACATGAGATACGAAATTAATAAAAGAATAAAAAATAAGAAAAGTCAGAGAGAAAAGTGTTACAATGAAAGCCTTCCAAATTATTTCTTCAAACATTATTCTACATCTTTTAATAGGTACTTCCCATATTCAGTGGAAGTATTGCTAAATGGATGTCAATTTCCCTCCAAGTTACTGTTTGTTCTGTCCTTCATGCAATGTTGATGGCTTATTAGGAATATTTCTACCCACTCTAATACTATAAAACCAGTGGTGGGATTCAAATATGTGAACAACTGATTCTCTATGTGGATGCCGCTACCAGATGCCCATTCTGGGCCTGGACAACAAGAAATTAGCTACTGGTTCTGCTGAACTGGTGCGAATTGGCAGAATCCCACCACTGTATAAAACTCAAAGCAACATTTAACGAACTATAATGCCTAGGTTGGCACAATTGTCCCAGACATTTACATTCCAAGTTAGAAATATTTTCATTAATTTGTTAGACTATTACCAAATTTAACCCCTTTGTTAGGCACACAATCATACATCTAGGAGAGGTTTTTAATTGTCTGATTGATCCTTTCAATTCACTGAATACAACAGAATTCAGATAATGAGATCTTGGTCTTGGATTGTGACTTTCTTGTATTTGCCAGCTGCTATTCTGTTTTTCCTCCAGAAAATATATGAAAGGAATAGAAAGGAGTATTGTGCAATATTTTTGGTATGGGATCATTCCAAATGTATATTTCAGTTCCTGTTTTTTAATCTTACTAAGACTGTAGTCAGTAGAAGTGTTCCAGTGTTCACTTGATTAATTAAATAATTGGTGCTGTGGTGGTGCAGTGGTTAGAATGCAGAATTGCAGGCAAACTCTGCTCAGCCTGGAGTTCTATTCTGACTGGTTCAAGGTTCACTCAGCCTTCCATCCTTCCAAGTTGGGTAAAATGAGGACCCAGATTGTTGGGGGCAATATGCTGACTCTGTAAACGCTTAGAGAGGGCTGTAAAGCACTGTGAAGTGGTTGTTGTTGTTGTTAGTTGTGAAGTTGTGTCCAACCCATCGTGACCCCATGGACAACATTCCTCCAGGCCTTCCTGTCCTCTACCATCTTCTGGAGTTCATTTAGGCTCACACCTATTGCTTCAGTGACTCCATCCAGACACCTCATTCTCTGTCATCCCATTCTTCTATTGCTCTCAATCTTTCCCAGCATTAGGTTCTTCTCCAATGAGTCCTTCCTTCTCATTAGGTGGCCAAACTATTTGAGTTTCAACTTCAGGATCTGGCCTTCTAAAGAGCAGTCAGGATTGATCTCCTCTAGGACTGACCGGTTTGATCGCCTTGCAGTCCAAGGGATATAAGTACATATATGTATATAAGTCTAAGTACTAAGTGCTATTGCTAATTAACTAAAATAAATTAAAATAACTTCTTGTATAGATATTGTATTAAACATTACCTTACTTCTACTCCAGGCTGAGCAGAGTTTGCCTGCAATTCTGCATCCTAACCACTGCACCACCACAGCACCAATTATTTAATTAATCAAGTGAACACTGGAACACTTCTACTGACTACAGTCTTAGTAAGATAAATCTATACCATAATGAGAATTATAGTGTATTGTAGTGTAGAAATGTTGTTATGGCTATCAATCAGATTCAACAAAAGATGAAACAAAATAACAAAATAAAACAGCATAGTTTATGGAAAGGTCATTGATGCAATTCAAGTGTATCTGGTTTTTCAAATAGTGTAGCAAAATTCATAAAAACTACAACAAATTGGATTAACAGCTTTTATACAGGATAAATTAGAATTGCCTTAGCACTTTGCTAAATAAAAAGTTTTAATTGCTACATTAAAAGCTGTAGAACCTATGAGAAACTATATCAAATCAGTCCACCTAGGTTTGTCACAAACATTCAGTGGAATTTACTGCAACATAATAAATCTTTCAATATCATTATTTTGTACAATTATGCAATACTGTTGCGTAATAACACTGCCAGTCCTAAATTCATAGTGAAGAGAGTATATCATCTTGAATAAGATGGGACATGTAAGAATAAAACTGAGTATTCTTTAAAGAAGTTATTTCTTGATAGATCAGACTACAATATGTTTAGTCCAATATTGGAATGAAATGGATTTGAAAACCTGTGATTTTCAAAATGTTGAAAACAAAAGCTCCCAATATCTCTTTCATTAGTTATTTTTCTGGGAAATTAATTCTTATGGAATTATGTAATCCTTTAAAACTCTGAATTCTAGGCTGAATATTAGGACGGCTTCCCCTCCTTTTCTGTATAAATATTAATCAATAGCTGTTATGAAATACATGATTAAACAGGCTTCTTTTATTATCCCATATAATATGTAACAGGATATGAATCATTTGATGTTAAGTAATATCAACCTCTCGGATGGTTAGGTAATTAGATAATCTTAGAACTTTTATCAGTTAAGGGAAGAAAGGTGAATCAACATACGATCTTTTTAATGAGGCTACGCAAGCCGAGAATTGTGTCTTCTCCTAAAATGGTGCCCGCTTTTGGGACGGCACCATGCAATATCCATAAAGGAGGGCCATGTGGAGGATTGATTGTTCTTTTTGGAAGCAATTTTCAAAAAACTGAAGTGAAACATGATGAGGGGTGTGTGTGTGTGTATGCGGGGAGAATGTGGGACTTAGCAGGCAGGAAGCAGATCCAAGGCCTATGGATCCCAGCCAGATGGTCCCAAGAGACCAGCAGGCTGGAATAGGTAAAAAGATAGACGGGTGCTGCAACATCCCTGTGGTTGGTTGTAAGGGAAAATAGATTGCAAAGCACCCAAATTTTGTTCACATAATGGTGAGGACACTACAGTAGCCATAATTTCCATGTACAGGTTGTAAGCATATATCCACATATATTATATGACACAAAGAAACAGTCTAGTTCGGGTTATGCATACATGTGCACGGCGAGAAAAACAAACCTTGTGAGTTTACCAGATGGACGGCATAGGGAACAAAGCTATTACAGAATCGGGTAGTCCTGTTAGAAATACTTCAAAACCTCCTCCCAGAGGGGAGCAACAGAAATAGACTGTAAGTTGGGTGTGTGGGGTCTCTAACAATGCTTTGAGCTCTAAGCACATAGCACTTATAAGCAGCATCCTGAGTATCAGGAAGCAAGCTTCCTATGATCTTCTCAGCTGTCCTTATCATTCTCAGTATGGACTTTCCATCTGAGGCACTGCTGCCACCAAACCAGACAGTGATGTAGTTTATTAAAATTTATTTATTTATTTATTTATTTTTGGGACTTATATGCCGCCCTATCTCCCGAAGGACTCAGGGCGGCTAACAACAATAAAAAACAACAATACAAAAATTAAAAAAGAATTAAATAGCCCCAAAATAAATTAACTACACAGTTAAAAATTAAAACATATTTAAAAACCCATCATCAATCCAGGTCAGCCTGATGGGAGAAGAAAGTTTTGAGGTCGCGGCGAAAGGACCGGAGGTCCGGGGCCATCCAAAGCTCAAGGGGGAGTTGGTTCCAAAGGGCTGGTGCTCCCACAGAGAAGGCCCTCCCCCTGGGGGTCGCCAGCCGACATTGTCTGGCCGACGGCACCCTAAGGAGGCCCTCTCTGTGTGAGTGCACTGGGCGATGGGAAGTCGTCCCCGGTAGCAGACGGTCCTGCAAATATCCCGGGCCTAAGCCATGTAGGGCTTTAAAGGTAAGTACCAGCACCTTAAATCTCGCCCGGAAGACAACTGGTAGCCAATGCAGCTCACGCAGGAGGGGTGTAATATGTGAGTATCGGGATGCTCCCATCACTACCCGCGCGGCCGCATTCTGCACCAGCTGAAGCCTCCGGGTGGTCTTCAAGGGCAGCCCCATGTAGAGAACATTGCAGTAATCTATCTGAGAGGTAACGAGTGCATGAGTGACCATACGTAGGGCATCTCGGTCCAGAGAGGGGCGCAATTGGCGCACCAGGCGAACCTGGGCAAATGCCCCCCTGGCCACGACTCCAATATGATCTTCAAAACTGAGTCGTGAGTCCAGGAGGACGCCTAAATTGTGCGCCCTATCAACGGGAGGCAACACTTCTCCTCCCATAACCAAAGATGGAACCTCTTGGACAAGTCGAGATGCCGGTACGTAGAGCCACTCAGTAAATGCTCTCTATTGTGCCTCTGTAAAAAGTGACCAGGGAGAAGGGGAAGGAGAAAGATGTGCTCTCCTCATCCAAGGCAGGAAATGCAAACGCTTGTTTGCACGCTTCACTAAGGATGATGTGTAGAGAGACCAATTCAGATTGTTAGTTATCTGCACCCCAAGATACGTAATACTGTTGACCACCTCTACAGCTGTACCTCTACAGATACTGAGTGGAGTATGACTATGCCGGCTCTTTCTAAAATCTACAGTGATCTTTATTTTATCAACATTTAGAACCAGATTACTTTTATTGCACCAGTTCACCAGAGCCTTCACCTCTTCCCTATAAGCATCTTCATTGTCATCCCGGATAAGACCCACCACTGGGTCTTCACAATATGATTCATAGCAGATTTGGCACAGCAGTTGTGGGTCATCAAGTAGTGGACTCAGGATACTGCCCTGTGGAGAACCTGTATTCAAGGAGATGGAACTGGAAACTTTCTTTCCAACTTGAACAAGCTGGGGCCTATCAATAAGGACTATCTGTACCAATATTTATTACTGTATACAGTTGAAATTATTTATCAGTGAAGATTCCTATTTAATTTTACTACCTTAAAAGAAAATGTGTATAGCATCCACTGAATAAAATTGGCTATAATATTTCAAAAACTGAATCCTGAATTATTGGAGTGGGCATATAATGATTTTCAATGTTCAGATTTGTTGAAACTAGCCATACAAAAATGGCGTATGACTGTGTTTTATACTAAATTGCTTGCACTTTGGGATCTTTTTTAGCCCATGAATGGAGTGGACAATTTTTAATATATAAATAAATATGTTACTGAATGTAGGGCATTGTTTTTAGATACACCACCTGCTAGGACCAGCATGTGTTGCTTCCATGTATTTTTCAATAGTTCTTGTTGAGATTGTAGATAATTGTCAAGGAGGAAATATGACTGCAGTCACATAGGCTTTCATATTTGGCACAGGGTTTAACTAGCTTCCACCTTGTCTCTTACAAGTGCTTGTTTCTTGTAATATGGGAAATCTGTTTCTGATTATTTGCTTTTAAATGTTGGAATTCATTGTTAAAAGTCACTGAGAAATCAAAAGCCTGGGGCTAAAAAATATATCTTTCAAGTTTTTGTCTCATTTCTTCAAGACGTTCTTTAAAGTTGGGTGTTTCAGGAGCTATAACAAAGCTTACTTTATAAAACTAGGAACATGAAAAATTGAAACAAGCCTTTCTTTGAGTACTCTTCCAATCTCAGATCTGCAGGAAAGCAAGTGCAAATGTTGCACTAAGCCATAGCTTGTTTAATGATTGTATAAAGACTTCTCATTCCCATCACCAGGCCTCTTATATCTGACTAGGCCGCCCTAGAATAAAGCTCAGGGTGATAGTTGTCAGTAGTACTAACTGCCATCGTGGTCCCTTCCCCACTTCTCTAACACCATGTGAATAGAAGCAAGCTGAAAAGTTGGCAAATGCCTTCCCCTTTCTATTACTGAAAAAAAGCACAAGAAAACTGAAGCCCAACAACCGGTAGCCAGTTTACAAAAGGTTTTTTTTTCTTAAATGGCACTGAGAAGGCAGCACCATTCTAGAGCTCTTTGTCACAATGCAATCCTCATCGGTAGATCCTTAAGAAGTAAAAGATTCCCAAAGGATGAACCTGTTGTAGTTTATTGAATTTCTGATGCTCTGTTTGACTTGAAGTAGAAAGACTGGGTAGCTGTAAAAAAATGGTATATGAAGAAAGGAGAAAAGAAGGGAAGAATGGAAAAGTCCAGGTTTAGAAGTAAAGAAGTAGTACTTCTCACTCTTATTGTATCACACAATGTCATCTGATGGTAGTCCTCAGTCCCCTAGGCTCAAGGTTCTCCCCCTGAGCCATTTAATGATTTTGCTGGAAAAGATGCTGACATTCCTCTGGCCTGCTCCGTTTGCTACAATGGCAGCAGAAAGTCTTGTAATGTCAGCTGGGATATGTCTAAACCTAAGGATTCCAAAAGGGGAAATATTCCCCTTGCCTACCTGAATATAGGTTGCCATATTCATATTTGAGTGCTGCAACCTATAAATTCAGAGGGCCAAGGATGGTGTGCTTGTTTCTTTTGCCTTAACAAAGGTGCAAGTCATTTGCTATGTTAGACAGTTTTTGCCTGGTTTCCAATCTTTTTGGTTTAGGAAAGAATTTTTTGTACAAAGTTCTGGGACATTATAGAGAATCTTTTTTTTATTGAAAAGTTTTACAGTACATTTTTTAAAAAAACAAAACCCCTCCCAACCCCCTCCCCTCTCCCCAAACCTCCCCAACTCTTCCCTCCCCTCCCCCTCCCCCCTCCCCGACTTCCCAAAGCTAAATACAGGGTATAAAAATACAAACAAACATAATCTACAATATGCAAAAGACAATAAAATATTAAATTCTATCGCACTTTAACTCTTAATAAAATAACTACAAGCAATTTATATATCACATAAATCCAATACTTATTCAAATGCTAGGTGAAACTTTTTAGTCCCATATTTATTCTGGATGTAATCAATCCATCTTCACCACTCCACAATATAGAGAATCTTAACATTGCATTTCAGTCTTTTCCCATCAGATTTCAAACTGGCCTTAACTGAGATTTCGGTAATGGGAATAAGATGTACCTGATACTATAAAACCACTCATGCTTAAACTATGTGACTATTGTATTAATTGATCCATTAAGAGCAATACTGGAGTGCATACTTTATCCTCTGGGAAAACATTTATTAGAAATATCTATCAAACTGTGAAATAAAAATATAGTGTAATCATCTTGAACTATCTGAGTTACAAGTACAACAAGTAATTGTAAAGAAGCACTTTTTTCATTTTTGGCTGACTTGTGATAAAACAAAGAAACATTGGGGCCATATTTATGTTTTAATTCAGAAGATTCTTAATCTCTCTGATAGATAGATAGATAGATAGATAGATAGATAGATAGATAGATAGATAGATAGATAGATAGATAGATAGATAGATAGACAGACAGACAGACAGACAGACTATTGGACAAAGAACTTGGAAAATGGAATTTTTTATTTTATATGTAAAATAAAAACTTAAAGTTGTAACTATATTTTGTATTTATTGCATGGAAAAAAGTTGGAAGTCACTGCTTTTCTTTCTTGCCCTCTTACCTTTTACCTTATTCCCATTTCTTTTCCCTTCTGTATTCCCTTATCTTAGTTTTATGTGTATATATTATAATAAACTTTAATTTAAAATGATATAATCTGAATAACCCATGAAAAGCAAAGTGGAACTAATAAACTAAATGAATTATCATGTTTAAAAGAGCCTTGGTGGAGCAGTGGGCTAATGCCTCCTTAAGTAACACCAGCTGCCTGCAATTAGTGCAGGTTCGCATCCCACCAGGCTCAAGGTTGACTCAGCCTTCCATCCTTCCGAGGTAGGTAAAATGAGGACCCAGATTGTTGGGGGCAATTAAGCTGACTTTGTAATAATGCCGCTTGGGGTGTGTGTGAAAGCCCTAATAAGCAGGCATATACATAGAATGAAGGCTACTGCTAAGCTTGTAAGCTGCCCTGAGTCTTCGGAGAAGGGCGGGATATAAATGGAATTAAAATAAAAATAAAATAAATAAAAAAGACAATTTCTGAGTTGAAAATACCAAGTGATGCTAACACCATATTAGATATGTTGAAGCCAAAGCATTCTGTACATATTCAAAGCATGGTGCAAAAATAAATAAATGCTAAACCTTGGAAATAAAAATTGGCCAGGAGCTAAAGGCTACAAGTATGGAGTACTATGGTTCCTGTTTCAATAAGCGATATAGGATACATCAAAGGTAGAGCCTCAGTATAGGGTCTCTGGCTAAGACTTTAATCTTAAAAAAGAAATTGTTCCTTCTGTGGGCTGGAAGAGTATAATTTGCAAATAAGTCCTTTTTTAATACTGCTTTTTCTGCTTTTTCTTTTATTTTCCTTTATTTTTCTTTCACAAGTTATTATGCAAGCAGAAAAAAGTCAAGGAAAATCTGATGTTACTTAATACTTTGTAGCAAGATTAGCCAAACACCTTGGCTAATGTGAACTTCACAGACCTGTACATTAACTTCAGTGAACCTTGTTCATTGTACTTGAAAATGAACTTGAAAAGAAATATAGTGGCACTAAATCTTTGTTAACCTTTAACCAAGATGGCAATAAACATCAATTCTAATTATACTCTTTCCCCATAGATTGTGTTCATCACCGAAAGAACATTTATAAAACCTTGTGCCTACATAAATATTTTTAATCAGAAAATATTTTTAAAGATAGTACTCGCTTACTAACCACTTGTTCATCTACTGTTCAGAGTTATGACAGCCCTGAAAAAAGAGGTTTATGACTCAAAGTTGTGGTTGTCCTGGCATGGAGGCCTCCATGCCTGGATTGTAAGCTAGCAGAAGAACAAAGAGAGAGCAAGCAAGCATAGCATAGCTGGACTAGACTAGACAAAGAGCAGCCCCTTGAGCAGAGGTATTTATGGGGGGTCTCAGCCCCTCCCTTACCATAAAACTCTCTCGCCAATGGGGTTGCAGGGGACGGGGACCCCTGACCCACCAGTGGAAGCAAAGAAGCCTCTTTGCTCCCATCTGATGACCTTTTTGGGGAACTGCCAATGGCTGGCACAAAACATCTAACACCGGTCATGTGATTGTGATTCATGCACTTGGCAATCAGTGCACATTTCTAATAATTGAAGTGTCCTGAAGTCACATGATTTTCATTTGCAACCTTCATAGTCAGTTTCCAACAAAGAAAGTCAGTGGGAAGCTGGTGGAAAGCTTTATGGTGATTTGCTTAACTGCAGCTGGAACTGATGTCATAAATTAGTACAGTCAGAGGACATTTCAGTTTATAATCACAATGTTTAGTGACAGAATTGCCAATAAAATTGTGGTCAGTAAATGAAGATTACTTGGATTTACATTTTACCATTAATGATGAAATAATATTCCCATCTAAATGAGAGATGTTATCTTAGTGACAGTCAAATTATAAGATACTGTTTGTCATGAGTCTTGCAAAGGTTTATTACTTCATCTTTGGTGGTAAATTAGGGACTTTCTAAGCCAACCTATAGAATGGGTTGCATTAGTCTTGCTCTCTCAAGCATGCATTAGTCTTGCTCTCTTAAATCTGTGTCCTTACTTTGTTGAATAGGAAGAATTTTAGAGAACTTTTTCTAAGTAAGCTAAGATGGACTCCCCATAGTGTATATATATATATGTTCCCCAGCCAGGGGATGTTTGTATTTATGTATGTATGTATGTAGTTTGTATGTATACATGTGTGTATATACAGTATATGTATAATTGTTGTAAGTTTAATTATTCAGTAATAACGTAGTTGGTGATTTTTAAAAAAAGAAATAGTATTTTGCTAATAGATTTATTATTATTCCACAGTAAACTAGAACCTACATGCTAGCTGGGAAATTCTGGGAGTTGAAGTCCACCAACTTGTGAAGGTTCAGAAACACTGTCTAAATAATTAATATCTCAAACCATTTTGTATTAAATATATATAATTCGTTATCTAAAGCTCCTTTAAAGTTTAAGGGCAATGAAAACTGGTGAAATTAAAGTACTTTAGTTAAATTAATGTTTGAATTATTGAACTATAATGTATCTTTGTAGTTTTTAGCATGCCTAAATTCCCAACACTTCACAATATAATATCAAAACAGGGCATTCCACAAAGCACAGGATATCTGGTAATTGTATAACGTACCTTCCCCACCCTTCAGCACTTTCTACAAAGGATAAACCGTCTTACATCTGCAATTTTTAGCTTAAAGCTTAAAAAGGGAATAATTGTTACCTAGAAAAATTAGGTACCACAGCTTCTGCAAAAACTATTGATAAGCACTTAAAGATGCTGCTTTAGGAATAACAAACAGGGATTATATCAGTAGAAAAACTGGAGTGAAAATAAATACATTTTTGATAGAAATTTAAAATGTTTTTTTTCCAGTGTCAAATTGTAGAATGAGAGGAGGGGAAACATATATAAAAAAGAAAACCATGTGTTTTTATCAAGAATTAATAATTCCTCTAACAGAATAATGAAACAATACTTATTCAAATATTTCATACTTCTTTATTTAATCTTTAATGTCTTTGTACATATTCTATTCTTTTAATTTACAATGTATAATAACATTTTTGCCTTCTGACTTTTTAATGACTCATTACTGAATCTGAACTGATTAATCTGTAACTTCAGAATCTCACAGCTTCAATACAGTCATGACAAGCTTTGTTAATCATACATCTTCTCACGCCACAGCTGGGGTGTTAAAATCCAGTGCAAAAATTGTATTCAACTTTTCATTAGCTTAGTGCATTTGCTTATATATTCCTCTATTTCCTTATAATATTTACACTATCCCTTCTTTTTAAATCTTTCCTTTATGTCAAGAGAAAATAATTTAGCTAACTGGGACATGATCTTTTAGTGTCATTGCTGTGTGGCCATAATCACAAATATTACAAAATCCATACTTATTATGTAATTAAACATGGAACTAACTACAGGAATCTAAAACAAAAACCAACAACATTTTGATTTAGCATTTTCATTTATTTTGCCAAGTCTGCACTCCATTCAACTTTTAAAATGAAAAATTGTTGAAGAAATATACGGTAAATATTCTGACATAAAAATCTGTAGTGATAATACAGATTGTGACTTTAACAAAAGGCTACTATTTCAACTAATTAATATATATTTCATTCTCTCTTTTCTATTTGAATTTCTATTGTTTTGATGATTGAGAACAACTGAAAAGAAAATACATGATATTTCTTATATATAGCTTTTAGAAGTCTCTAACTTACCAATAGATTCCCAAATAAATACATTATAGCAGTAGCAATGATAAAAATAATAAATTTGAAGTCTGACTCAATTGAGGAGGTTTACATTACTTCCAACTAGCATGACTTGCAAAAAACATTGTTACCACTAGAGGAAGCTCGTGTATGAACAAAATATCATTACAGCTCATTTAAGTTGACCTCTTTTATTATATTATGATGTGCATTTGTATTACTCAATTTGCAAACAATGTGGATCTTCTAAATAAGTAAAACAATTACAGTGGCCCCAACAAAGTATGCTTTTTGAATACTGTAATATATTGCTATGGTATATTCTTGTGAAATTCTTAAATTGTACTGTAGTACAGGTGAATGAAGGCAAATATACGTGTCAGGATTAATACAGCTAGCCTCTGACTTACAAGCACAATTGAAAAACGGAACTTGCTAAATGATATAATGATTGAGTTGTGTCTGACTTTGGAATCTTTTGTTACTGCAGTTGTTCAACTAATCATGTAGTTGTTAAACAAATTCTCCTTCCCTCATTGCATTTGCTTGTCAAAAGCCACCAGGGAAGGTCATAAATGGAGATCACATGATCCAGGACCCTGCAGCCATTGAAAATACATGTGAGTTGCCAAATGCCAAATTTTTGATCATGTGATAACAGGGATGTTTAGATGCAAGGACTAATTTGAGAGAGAAAAATATGAGCTCAAGCAGATCTTATACCATTTCAAATAAGTGACTGTCCAGTCTCTTCTTAAAAACCTCCAATGATGAAGCACCCACTGTTATGTATGGGGGTTTAAGAGATACAGTAAGCCGCGGCATAGCCGATACCACCAAGTGGCGCTGTACCAAAACTGCTGTGGCTGGTTAGTTTCGGTGGGAAACTAAGGTTTAAACTGATTGGCTGAGGGCGTACCTGGCCAGGTATATAAGGGTACAGGTAACCCCTATTTTCTCAGTACAGTTTCTACCACCAATAAAGAGCCGCTATGCTGAACTCATCGGCCTGGCGTCTTTCCTGCGTTCTAGAACCCACTACTCAATAGTGGCAACGAGGGTGGGATCCTGCTTCACCTAAGAGCTGAATTCACTGTGGGACGGCATCGCTTGCTGAAGGAAAGAGGCATCTTTCCCTCCCCATCAACGACCGGCTAGTCACCACACTAGCGGTCACCTCCGAAGCAGGACTCCTGACACAGCAGAATGGCACAGATCGACCAAATCCACGAATTCGACATCCGCCACTCCGAACGATGGGCCTCACACCTGGGGCAGGTCGATGGCTTCCTCTGAGCCAACCGGATCACAAAAGACGGCCAGAAAGCAGCGGCCCTGCTCTGCATGAGTGGCCCCACAACCTACGATTTGGCCGTCAGCCTGTTCATGCCAACACCGATAGAGACCGTCGCATACTGAGACCTAGCCAAGAAGCTGAATGCTCACTTCTGGCCACGAATGTCCGAGCTGGCCTGGCGGGGCCAGTTCGAAATGTGGTTTCAATGGCTGGGTGAGTCACCGTCAGAATTCATCACGGCCTTGCAAGAGGCCGCACGCCTGTGCAAGTTCAGCAACCTGGACAAGAGGCTGTGCGACCAGCTCATGTGCGGCCTACGCGACAAGCGCCTACAACAGCGACTGTTTGCGAGGCCCAACTTGACCCTCCAAGATGCGCAGGACAAGGTCTTGGCAAACGAGGCGGCTGGCGGGGCAGTACACGCGGTCCAACCCCGACCCAGCAGCCCAGGATCCATTCACCTGGCAAATGCTGTGTACAATAGGAGCAGCGAAACAGATGGGGAGGCTGAAATCGACGTTGTTCACCAGAGGCCAGAGCAACCACAGCAACGTCACGGCAACCAGGGGGCCCAGTGGAAGCCAGCAACCTTCCCCAAGTGTGCCGGCTGCGGCGCAACCTCCCCCAAGTGTGCCGGTTGCGGTGGGAACCACGCGAGGGTGACCTGCAAGTTCCGGACGGCCACGTGTTGGGCCTGCGGGAAGACAGGCCACATTGCAGCGATCTGCTGTAACCATTCCCAAGACGGCCTACACGAGCTCCATCCAGAGGATGCATCGCTGAAAGGTACTGGGGCCCATCAGCGCACTACCATAGACTATTTCAAAAGCCGGAGGGCCATCTGCAACACAGGGGTCCCCCGGCTGCTCATCCCCAAAATTAAACTGGACATCCATTTGCAAGGCATTCCCTGCAAAATGGAGCTTGACTCCAGATCTGCAGTCTCAGTAATTTAACATGAGACTTTTAAACTTGTGTGCAGTCGGAGCAAGCGGTAGGCCAAACTGAGGCCTTCCAGCATAACCTTAACTGATTTCCAATATACCCCCGTAAAAATCAGGGGGAGGCCACCCTTTCAGTGCGGTTCAAGAACTTCCAAGGGCACTTGGATATTCTCGTGGTCGAGGGCCGGAGGACTAGCCTAGTCGGGTTGGATATGGTTTAAGGCCCTAGGCATAGGGATCTCAGGCATCCACAGTACCCAGGCCAACAGCACCAAAGCCGTCTGCAAAGCGTTTGCAAGATGTACTCAATGACAAATTAGGCAGGTACACCGGGGCCCCCATCTCCTTTAAACTGAACCCCAACATCCTACCCGTGAGGATCAAACCCCAGAGAGTCCCCTTTGCGCTCAAACATAAGATTGAGAGCGAACTAGATAAGCTAGTGGAACAGGGGGTTTTACAGCTGGTAGAAGGGGGAGAGTGGGAGACTCCCATAGTTACCCCCCTCAAATCCAATGAGGAAGTGAGAATCTGCGCTGATTATAAGTGCACAATAAATCGGGCCCTTAATCAGCATGCTTACCCGGTTCCAACGGTCAGCCACGTTCTTGCTTCCCTCCAAGGCGGCACCATCTTTGCAAAGCTGGATGTCGCGCAGGCGTACCAGCAGCTGCCAGTTACCCAGGAAACGGCAGACGCCCAAACAATAGTCACGCACAGAGGAGCCTTCAGCGTTAACCGTTTGCAGTTCGGTTTCAGTGTAGCTCCAGGAATATTCCAGGAGGTAATGGAACGGACTCTAAAGGGCATTTCAGGGGTATGCCCTTACTTTGATGATGTCCTCATCACAGGGGACACAGAAGAGGTGTTGGCTGAGAGATTGCAGGCAGTTTTCGGTAGGTTTCACTCTGCAGGTCTCAAATTAAAAAGAGACAAGTGCAGCATTGGCGTTAAAGCCACAGAATTTTTAGGTTTTAAAATTGATGCCAAAGGGATTCACCCTGCAGAATCCAAGGTGAGGGCAATCAAAATGGCCCCCACCCCCAAGAACAAGGCGGAACTGCAAGCCTTCCTTGGGCTCCTAAACTTCTACCACTCTTTCCTCCCCCACAAGGCAGCGATAGCTGATCCCTTGCACAGGCTCCTAGACAAGAAGGCTGCATGGAACTGGACCAAGGTCCATGAAAAAAGTTTTCAAAATTTAAAACAATTACTGTCCAGCAAATCTACAGTCACACACTTCATTGAGTCAAAGCCCATCTGCATCGCTTGCGATGCCTCCCTCTATGGAGTAGGCGCAGTGGTGAGTCACCTAGAAGGAAATGGGGAACAGGTGCCCATCGCATACTATTCCAGAACATTGTCAGGGGCAGAAAGGAATTATGCCCAGATAGACAAGGAAGCCCTGGCAATAGTGGCTGGGGTCAAAAAATTCCATGACTACCTCTATGGCAGGGAGTTCACCATATTCACTGATCATAAGCCTCTATTGGGGTTGTTCACTACAGACAAACAAACCCCCCAAATTCTATCCCCAAGGATGCTCAGGTGGTCCATATTCCTATCTGCATACACCTATAAACTGGTTCACAAACCAGGCAAAGAAATGGGCCATGCAGATGGGTTAAGTAGGTTACCCCTAGCAAACGCAGAACCCGATCCAGCGCCGGCAGCCCAAATACTGGCCATCCAGGACCTACCCGAATGCCCCCTACATGCAAAGGACACAGCTGCTGAGACAACATCAGACAGAATCCTGAGCAGGGTTCAGTCTTGGGTAGTCACGGGGTGGCAAGAGAAGAGTCCAGGCCCGGAATTCCAGGCTTACTTCACAAGGAGGCATGAATTGTCTGCCCACAAGGGATGCCTGTTGTGGGGTAGTAGGGTCATCATTCCGGAGACACTGAGGGACAGAGTCATACAGTCATTACACAAAGGGCACCCAGGCATAGTTAGGATGAAGGCGTTAGCTAGGAGTTACCTGTGGTGGCCAGGTCTAGACAAAACAATAGAGGAACGGGTACACAGTTGCTACACCTGCCAAAGGTCCAGGCCGGAGCTGCCTGTGCCTGTCCACAAATGGGAGGCAAGACACACACCCTGGTCCAGGGTCCACATTGATTACGCTGGTCCTTTCCAAGGACAGCTATTCCTAGTAGTGGTAGACAGCCACTCCAAATGGCTAGAGGTAGTGCCAGTCACTAATATGACCACAGCCAAAACAATCCAAGTGCTCAGGCGGCTCTTTGCCACACACGGCCTCCCTGACATGTTGGTCTCAGATAACGGGCCTCAATTCACCTCTGCTGATTTCCAAGCATTCACGAAAGCCAACTTGATTAGGCACGTCACAGCCGCGCCCTTCCACCCCTCAACCAATGGACAAGCAGAGTGCATGGTGTGAACGACCAAGGACGCGTTGAGGCGCATCATCAGTGGTGACTGGCATCACAGGTTGGCACAATTCCTGTTAGCACAACACACCACACCATGCACAGCCACAGGGAAGAGCCCAGCAGAACTTCGTTGGGGCAGACACCTCATCACCAAATTGGACAGGCTCCACTCCGACAGAGTGGCTGCGGAAACTGAGCAACCCAACCCCCCTAGGGAGCCGATGACTTGGTTTGGCCCAGGAACTATGGTCTGGGACTGTTGTGATTCAGGGTCAGCCTGTGGATTCGGCAGTTGGGTCGGATGACTCGGATGACTCAGATGAGGGGGAGGAGGGGGGTGTTGAAGAAGAACTTGCTGATGATGGCTTGGAGGCTCCGCAGAGCCCCCAGCCAGGCCCCTCTTACTTGGTGGAGACCCAGCTGTGCGAGCCCGACAGTGTGGATGAAGATGACCCACAGCTGGCCCTGTTCAAGGACGCCCGACGCAGGAGGCAGTCAAGTAGGAGCAAGCAGAGAAAGGCTGTGGGACTTCTCGGAAGGAGGCAAAGAGAGGCCACGCCCTGAACTCTAATAAAGGGAGTGTTTGGGGGAGGGCTGGTTTGCTGAAAGCAACCGCTCCGATAGAGGATCAAAGCTCCGGTATCTTGTTTCATGTTTTGTTTGTTTGTGTAATAAATTTGGCAGACGGATTCCAGCCTCTGCCGTTTGTACAGGGGTTGCCTTTCTGCAAGGCCGGTAGCAGGCTGGTACAGAACAGGGACATGCGTGGATTCCGGGGGTGGTGGTTGACAGAACCGGGCCTTTATCATTGTAGGGGTGGAGGGGGGCCGACAGATCAGACGACACATAGACCAAGTCAGGAAACGGGCTCCTGAAGGGTCACAGAACAACCAACCGGAGGACCACAAATCATCACTATCAACCCTACCAACAGACAACTGGACCTGAGCCTGAGGAGGACCTCATGGACCCACTACTGTTGCCAGAGAGCCCTGCCCGGCCCGGGCAACAGCCGGCCCAGGGCCATCATGACAACCCGGCCACAGGGTCAGACTCTGGGGTGGGTCAACCAGAAACGGCCAGCCAGGACTCAGCCACTGACTCTGCTGTCCAGGACAGGGGGGAACCCCTAAGACGGTCATCCAGGACTCATAGACCACCCCCCTATCTCGCCAAATATGGGCGGACATGAGGGGAGGCCGAAGGGCATGGTATTACGGCGTGTCGTTGTTAAGGCTGTTGTTACTGTATTGTAGTTATTTGCTGTTCACTCTATTGAAAGTATTGTTTGTTCTTAAAGGGGTTAGGGGTGTTATGTATGGGGGTTTAAGAGATACAGTAAGCCGCAGCATAGCCGATACCACCAGGTGGCGCTGTACCAAAACTGCTGTGGCCGGTTAGTTTCAGCGGGAAACTAAGATTTAAACTGATTGGCTGAGGGCGTACCTGGCCAGGTATATAAGGGTACAGGTAACCCCTATTTTCTCAGTACAGTTTCTACCACCAATAAAGAGCCACTATGCTGAACTCATTGGCCTGGCATCTTTCCTGCATTCCAGAACCCATTACACAATACCCACAATGTCTGAAGGCAAGCTATTCCACTGATTAACTGTCCTTGCTGTTAGGAAGTTTCTCCTTAATTCCAGGCTACTTCTCTCCTTGATTAACCCATTGTTTCTTGTCCTGCCCTTAGTGCTTTGGAAAATAAATTGAACCCTTCCTCTTTGTAACAGCCTCTCAAATACTGGAATACTGCTATCATGTGCCCTCTAGTCCTTTTCTTTAGACTAAAACCCAAATCCTGAAACCGTTCTTCATATGTTTTAGTCTCCAGATCTTTAATCATCTTAGTTGTTCTTCTTTGCACTTTTTCCAAAGTCCCAACATCTTTTTTGTAACATGGTGACCAAAACTGGATGCAGTATTCTAGGTGTGGTCTTACTAAGACTTTATAAAGCAGTACTAATACTTCACGTGATTTTGATTCTATGTCTCTGTTTATGCAACCAAGGATTGTACTAGCTGTTTTGGCTGCTGCTGCACACTGCTGACTCATGTTTAAGTGATTGTCGACTATGACTTCAGAATCAAATATAATCTTGTTAATTTCTGATATCAAGTAAATCAAATAAACAGTAAAAAGCAAGCTAAGAAAGATATGGGTTCATAAATGCATGTGATTCTGCTTTGGATTTTAGCACTATCATATAATACACTCACAGTTCATGATATAGCATGATAGTAGAGAGCAAACCTAAACATTGCAGCCATAATTCAGCAAGCCATGAGGTAACATGAAAGTGTAACCAAATTATGCATTCAAAGGTACTGGAAAAGTGATCTACAATGTTATTTTCAGTGATCATTATGTTATTTATTTATTATTTATTAGTTGAATTTATATACCGCTCTATTCCCGAAGGACTCATATTCATAGTATGTTATAAAAACTCAAATATCTAATTGTTGTTCTAAGCAGTTTAGGTGAATACTTGATGAGTATAATTGTTTTATTTCTTTCATATGCCAGATGTTTAGTTTTTAATGATGACTAGAATGAACCTATGGAAAGGAGTACTAAAATATCATTAAAATGAATTTCTATAGCTTCTAGGGCTAAAATGGAAATGAAATGTATTTTTTTCAATGAAGTCAGGCTTTAAACTCCAAAATGGATTTCTTGATCAAGAGTGATTACTCTAAATAAATGTGATATGTAGTTCTTAATTGGATGTAAATTCACTGACATAGTTGATTAAACAAAAGAAACACTATCCAATTTCACCTTAGATACCGTGTTTCCCTGAAATTAAGACCAGGGTAAAATACACACACACACACACACCCTCTAAAAGATGTACGAGGTCTTATTTTTGGGGAATTCTCCTCTGTCTCACTCACAGTGGCGGTACCGACAGCCCCATCCAGCTGGCTCACTTCTTAAGTGGCCGCTTGCGCGCATCACCCCCAGCCTCTGTTTTGCCATTAGAGGCCTTCAGGAGAGACCTCTGCAGCTGAAAATGGAGCTCTGGATTTATGCGCACAGCACTCCCCCCAGCCTCCATTTTGCTATCAGAGGCCTTCCGGAAAGGCCTCTGCAGCCAAGAACCGATCTGCAGAAGTCCTTCCTGAAGGCCTCTGATGGTGAAATGGAGGCTGAGGGTGATGTGCGCAAGCAGCGGCAAGCGGCCACAGAAGAAGTGGACCGGCGAGGTGAGGCAGGTGTCAGGGAATGGGAGGCCTGGCTACAATGGTAAGCACCACCACCCCTACCCCCGCCCCAGCTTGATTTTTAGGTGTGCTCCTCCTCACCCCAAAACTAGGGCTTATTTTTGGGATAGAGCTTATATTAGCCCCACCAAAAAAAAACAAGCCAGGGTTTATTTTCAGGGTAAGTTTTATTTTTGGGGAAACATGGTAGGTAAGCAAATTGCTTGTTTTATTTTATTTCTTGTATGATTTATCAACAGGCCTCATCACATAGTTTATAGAACAAGAAAATACATATAACATAACTAGGTGCCATAACAGTTTATAGTCTATCTAAAAGGTAGATTGTACATAGTTGTTAAATGAGGACAAATCAAAGAGAAATAGATACTAGTGCTTAAATGATTATGTTATGCTATAAATGTGTAATGCTTGTTGTTGTTAGAAGACAAACAACTTAGCAGATGGTGATGTACTTTAATCTGGAGTTGAAGTTCAAGTCCATGGAACACCCCAAATTCATCATGAATTGCATGGTTACCAATAGGCTTTTGGGTACAATTCAAGGTATTGATTGTCATCTACAAGCCCTACATGATATAAGACCTACTGATATGAGGGATCATATTACTCCCATCATTTTGCCCATCCCATAAGATCTAACAGTTGGTGGGCTCTGGAAGCTAAAAGACATGCCTTTTCTGCCAAGGTATTTGCTTTTTGGAACAGCATCTTCCCAGAGGTTTAAATAGGCCCCTGCTTCCTTCACTTTCTTCCTTTTAGTGATCTTGGAATATCAGGCTGTCTACCTAAGCCTTGGGCTAGGTGTGGGATACATTCTACAAGGCAGTGTCTTATTTATTATAAAACTTATATGTTTCCCAACCATAGCCCTTTTCAGGTGCATCAAATTCCAGAATTCTATTGCCAGTATGCTCATGGCTAAAAATTCTAGGACTTTATGCCTGCCACAGCCATCAAAATTGATTCTATGAGTTTGGACAAATCACTCTCTCACAACTAGGATGAGTAGACATCTGGACAGGCAAAGGAGTACACCAACAATTGGGAAGGGAATAAATGAGAGGAACAGGAGTAAATATACTGCTAATGTACTTGACAAAATTACAGCAAAAAACTACAAAAAATATACTTAGGCCCACATGTACTGTATATGACATTAGTTTTCTAGCATCAGAAAACTAGGTTTTTTCAATCATAGCATTTTTCCAACTGTAAGGAGTCAGCAAACCCCTCCCCCCTCTGAGAATGAAATATTTTGGGGAATATTAAAAAAAAGGCAGGATAGAATATTTCCCCTGAAGGAGAAAGGAAGGGGGAAAAAAAATCTTAGGCTGAAACAGCCCAGTCTTCCTTTCCCCAAGCAGAAATCTCTTTAGAAATGCAGATTTTCTAATCCATTCAGGAACACTGGAGCCATGAAGGCTGGAACTGATGGGATTAGAAAAACAAAGGCTCCTAAAATATACATCCCCCCACCTAGCTCCAAGGACAGGACAGGACAGGACCTCTAGGACATAATAAGATTAACCCACCACCATTAGAATACCAAAAGGGCACACTCAAGTTCAGGTCAAAGTACATTGCACAGAATAGACACCTCAAATACAAAGCCCAAAGAAGGTATAAAAACCCACCCACTCTCAACTCCATGTGGTCAGCTGTCCCAGAACTGATAACCTTTATTGTCATTTTTTTTTACTGTGGGCACAATGGCACACATTAAAAAATGTTGTTGCATTTTGTTATTGCTGTTGTGGTTCTGCTCATCAATAAACGGGAACCTTCTTTCCTAAGCAACCTCCATTTTTATTTCCAGTGTCTTAGCCTCCATTTTATTTACTCACAGCTTGGAACTGGACCTAGGTTTTATTTCAACACAACAAATCTTTATTTTCAAGAACCAAAGCTAGTGATAATATAGAATCAACAACCACACACTTTTCAAATTTCACTATAGAAACATAAATATATTACATATGATGATTCAGAAGATCTATAGGCTACAGTGATCCTAGGTTTGAAGGGGTTGAATTGAAGCCAGTTGCTGGAATTAGGAAATAAATAATATAAAGCTAGGCAGTGGCGTCAGTTATCTGAAGAAGGAAAGATACAAATGTTAAAGCTTTTTTGCAGCAGAAAAATCGGTTGGGGTTGACTAATGCCTTGTATCTCTCTGTGTATGCATGTAGGTAAAATGAGGACCCAGATTGTTGGGGGCAATTAAGCTGACTTTGTAATAATGCCGCTTGGGGGGTGTATGAAAGCCCTAATAAGCAGGCATATACATAGAATGAAGGCTACTGCTAAGCTTGTAAGCTGCCCTGAGTCTTCGGAGAAGGGCGGGATATAAATGGAATTAAAATAAAATAAATAAATAATTAGGCAGGCTTCTTGTCCACAAATGATATGCAAGAATAAATATGGTTAATGCTTTGAGGGTCTGGGATCTCAGTGTGTTTTTTAAATAACCTAAATCTCTTACAGTACGTAACCCATTGGCTGGAAAACAAGAAAAGGATAAAAAGAGAAATAGAAAAAAGAAAACCCCCCAAAGAGGAATTGGGTAATACTTGATTGAGAGACCACCAAGAGATCTCAGGCTGAAGATTGGAATTTTTAAAAAAATCGCAGAAGACGACTACCTAGGAATCCTTGTAAGGCAGAAGTGAGAGGGTTTTCATTTTTTCCTACGTATACAGCCTTGCAATACTGGCTTGCAATTATGGCCATACGCAGAAAGCTGTAGAGATAACCGTATTACTTATGCATATTTTTTTTACTCTCCCGGCGGCTTTTCCGCGCTGAAAACCATCAAGCAGAATATCTTTGGGCTTCCTCGGGTCTCTCTGTGTGTTTGATGGATTTTTGCTGCTTTGCCCTCGTCACAGATTTTCCGAAACAATGAGTCAGGGAATAATAGATCCGTTCTCTACAAACCCCAGGCGCGAGGAGAAGAGGCAAGCTCAGTTAGAGGCAAATTACCTTCGTTCCGGTGACAACCGCGCAACGCTGGCCCCGCCCACTCGCCAATCTGAAGACCCCACAAGCACCTTCGCTTTCTGCTTACCTGACAGGCGCATCCGTTGCAGGAGAAGTCGTGAGCTTGTCCTTAAGAAACGCATCCCAGTTTAAGGCCCGCCCTTTCGCCCTCCGGATTGGCTGGCGAGGCCGGTGCTCTGCGGTCTCTGTTATTGCTGCTGTGCTGCTGTCGTTGCTGCAACGAATTTTGTGGTCCCCGGCTGGGAGCAAATCCTTAAAACAGGAGGGGGGGCGGTTGAGCGACCCCCGCGGAACTCCGTGACTCGCTGCGTAAAAAAAAAAGTTATCCATCTCCTCGCGAAGTGGCAGCTGGGGCTGAAAAGAAGCGGTGGCGGCCGTGTAAGCCCCCCTCCCTCCCGCCTTCTCCTCTGGAACAAAGGCGCCGACAGTCTGCTTTGCCCTCGCCGGAGAGATGGCGTCGTTCAACTTCGGGGGGCTCAACGCTGCTTCTCGGAGGAAGAGCATTTATTCCCGCAACGCAGCCGTCGAGAGACGGAATCTCATTACCGTCTGCAGGTAAGTTGGGCTCCCTGTCTGGCTCCATTTGGCATTAGCTGCAGACGTATTAATGAATCTCTCTCTCTCTGTGTATGTATATGTATATGCACACACAGAGAGAGAGAGAAACACACAGAAACACACCCAACACCCCTACCTTCTTTTTGGCCTTTTAGCTGTAAATAAAATTGATTGATATATATATTCCCTGAAGTTTGCTTCTGGTTGAAAAAGGTAAGCAGAGTTGAACATAATTCATACTTATGGTCTAGTGTTTATGTGTGTGTCTGTGTATATACCCAGATGAACACAATAATACAGAGGGAACTGATGGCTAAATATGACTCTTTTAGGCTCGTGCCTCAGCATGCATATTTTCTAATGAGACAAACTGAGACAGGAAGATCATTTTATTACAATTTATAAGAATATTCAGACAAAAGGGATTCTTCTCATTTAAAGAGGGAACCCCAATCTTTAGCTTACAACACCTTTTATAGTTAGCATAACAAAGAAACATCCAAGAGGAAAGTTGATTGGATAGGACAGGGGTCTGCAACCTGAAAAAGGAAAAGAGCCACTGGGAACCGGTTCCATCACACATAAAAAAGTGGGAGCCGTGTGTGTGCGTCCATGCATGCGCATGCAAAAAAAATGTTTTGCGCATGCGCAAAACGGATTTTTCTTGCGCATGCACGGACACGCACGGTTGCCTTTTTTTTATGTGTGATGGAACCGGTTCCCGGTTGCACGATGGCGACGGCCCGTCTGCAAAGCTGCCGCTTTCGGCAGCCTGCAAACGTGCCGCAGCAGCTTTCGCAAGAAGCGGCGCTGCTACCCATTCCGAGAGATGCACGCGCACCTCTCCGAACGACCGTAGGTGCGCGCGCACCTCCCCAAACCTCCCCAAACGTCGGCAGGTCTCCGTACCTCTGCGCGAACGGGCAGCGACCCCGCTTCTTGGGAAAGCTGCCGTGGCCCATCTGCAAAGCTGCTGAAAGCGGCAGCTTTGCAGACGGGCCGCGGCAGCTTTCCCAAGAAGCGTCGCCGCTACCCATTGCGAGAGATGCGCGCGCACCTCTCCGAACGACCGTACGTGCGCGCGCACCTCCCCAAACCTCCCCAAACGGCAGGTCTCCGGACGGCGCCGGCTTGGGAGAGGTGCGCGCGCACTCTCCAAACCGCCGCCATCCCATTTGCACAGCTGCCGTGTTCGTCAATGTTTGATGAACGCGGCAGGTCTCTGGATGGGATGGCGGCAGTTTGGCGAGTGCGCGCGCACTCTCCAAACCGCCGCCATCCCGTTTGCACAGCTGCCGTGTTCGTCAATGTTTGATGAACGCGGCAGGTCTCCGGACGGGATGGCGGCGGTTTGGCGAGTGCGCGCGCACTCTCCAAACCGCCGCCAACCCGTTTGCACAGCTGCCGTGTTCGTCAATGTTTGACGAACGCGGCAGGTCTCCGGACGGGACGGCGGCGGCTTGGAGAGGTGCGCGTGCACCTCCGCCCTTCGGAAAGGTGCGCGTGCACCTCTCGGAACAGGCGGTGCCACTCTCCATTTGGAGAGGTGCGCACGCACCACTGCCCATTCGAAGAGGTGCGCGCGCACCAGGCGGCTGGGAGCCGAAGGAGACGGCTCAAAGAGCCGCATGCGGCTCCGGAGCCGCGGGTTGCCGACCCGTGGGATAGGATAACAGTAACCTCCCCCTTGCATAGGAAATCAGTTACATGTGGTTAACCATGTTACACATTTGCATCCCCTAACATCACACATATTCATTAAATGAGGCCTGACATCAGAAGAGACGTAAATTGTAAGGAAAAAAGTTGTTTGGAGTTCACTGAAGAGATAAACCAGACCCCAGTTTGTACTAACAAACTTTTTCTTATCTTCAGCTTGTTTATCTCTTCAATTTCAGAATGTTAAAAGCTATTACTAAATTCCTGTCTGTATTGTACCTGAACAGAGAAAATAATCAATCTGAAGATTTATCTTTTCAATTTAGGAATGTTAAAAGCTACCTAACCCATCCATACAGTTATCCTATATTCCAATCTGTAATGAACCAACAGTATTTTAAAAGAGAAAAAATACATCAAATTAAAATACAAAATAACTTTGTTAGTTAACAAATTACAAAACCCATGTCATTTGTCCTTCAGAACACTGTTAACTTCCCAGTGAATTGGTATATGCATTTACATGCTTGCAAACTGCTAGGTGGGCAGGAGCTGGGGCAAAGAACTGGAGCTTACCCTATCTCACGGCACTTGGGTCTCAAACCCTGGCTGTGAGCTTTCCAGCTCACAAAATCAGTGGGTGGATGGATGGGTATACACTTACATATATGTAAATATGTGTATGTATATATATTCCCTGAAGCTTGACTTGTGTTTGAAAAGCTCAGCTGAGTTGAACATAATTCATACTTGGTTGGGTGACCACCCGAAAATACATGGAGAGATTAAAAAATGCATCCTGGAAAAAAGGTATTAATGCATTTCTGCCATGAAAAATGCCTGAGCATCCCATTCTGTCCATGTTTTCTGCAGTTTGTGTATCCCGAGTTCTGTTGTCAGGATTTTCCTGTAAAGTGAATATGCATAATATTACTGCCTGTTGGTGACTGGAATGATTATTTTGCAACTTTCTGGTTTTTTAGCTACTAATATGTTTTCCAGCTTTTGCCATAGGAGTTATTCACCATGTGCTATGAAAGCAGCGTTGTTGCAAATGTTAAAAATGCTAATGGGGTAATCAAATTTTATAAAACTTTTGTGTATACTCTTCTAAGGAATTTCTTGTTTCTCTTCTTTACCACTGCACTTTCTTCATTCTGCCTCTCAATTCTTTCCCATTTATATCTTCTTAAATCTGAAAACAGATAAAATGACAAGTATTCCACTTTCTTGCATTGGAGTAAGATTTATGTCCAGAATTTGTCATGTTGGTTAACATTATTGTGTTTTTCTTCTCTTGTGTTTTTGTATACTCAAAATATCATTTCAGAAATATTCCTGTAGTAAATCATCTTTTTTCTATATGTCCTGCTGACTAAAAATAAGGGCCTCATGCGTTACTATAAGTAGTTATATCTCAATTAGGTTTTTTTTCTTAGGAGTCTGTAGCGAAGCTCATTGTATTTTAAATCTAATTATGTAGTTTTCATTGCAACAATGAGCTGGTGGCCTGCCTTTCCTTTTTTCCAGTACGATATTTCTTTTTAGTGTAGAACTGTGGGATTCCTTAGTGCTCTCCCATTAGTATTAATGAGGCCCAATAATGCTTAGGTTTCCATATTCCTTAGGTGTTGCCATTGTAGCATGCTAGGATGCTAAATCCTGAGTCCAGTAGTAATCCAGAAAAGAGGCTAAACTTTTGTAGATTATTATTAAAATAATTATACTGGTGATGAATTTCCATTACTCAGAAAAAAACAGCATTTGCCTTGTACTTCTCATCACTGAATCTACGAATCCAGGTTTATTATGGTAATCTAGTGTAACTGAAAAAGTTGATTGAATAAATAACCATTTATGAGGATATTATGCAAATACAGCTTGATGCATCCTTGGTTTATTTTCTGTATAAAGTAAGGCTGACATTTATTTGAGATGGAGAGATAAAAGCCTCCATTTAAAGCAAGACAAAATGGATGGCACAGAGTATTTTCTGTGATGAAGGTAAAAATGAATAGCATAGTTTCTAGTGACAATGATATATGTCATGAATGTTATAGCATTTAACTAGAAATCCTAACAACACATAGGCCCTTGTTTTCATCATCAAGCTCTGTTTCTCATAGTGATGGATATTTTCTTTATCAGCTACTTCTAAGTATCTCATTTTCCCAATATTACTATCACTATTTCCTGAGCGCTTCCAGGCAGAGACCTTTTAGAACAGTACTATGATTTAAAAGCTATTGCAGATCTATTCCAATTACACCTATTTAATGGATTTTCTTTAGAGAAGCAGTACAATAATTAATGGAAAAATATATGCCTGGTCAGTGCTTTTTTTGTCATAGAACTCACCGGAACGGAGTTCCGGCACCTTTTTTCAATGGATTTTTCCACGTTTTAAAAGTAACTTTTGAAAATTTGATGTTTGGTCCACATGGACCTGAATCTCCCTGTTGAGTGTAGCAGGTTGGCGGCAAAATCATTAAAATGGTGGATGCAGGCTGCTTGTGTGTCGAGTCTGATGCATGCGTACTTTGTCCACACTACTTGTGATAGTGCTGCTCAGCTTGTAATTGGTTGTGTGGTCGCGCACTGAGTGCTTACTGCGGGCAGTGACTGTTATGTTTTGTTACACAACTGACGTGTGGGTATGTGTACAGTAATTGACTACATGCAAAAGGTAAATAATTTCTTATTTTAAAAAATTGTTGGTGAATTGAAAATCTTTTTAAAAAATTTAGTGTAAAAGTGTGACCCCAAGTTTAAAAATTAAAAAAAAAATACTTCTCAAGCACCGGTTCTGCTAAGAATTAAATATATAATTTTTTAAATAAAAGATTAACAAGATGTGAGTTCCAACACCTTTTTTCTTACAAAAAGCGCACTGTTCCTGGTTAAAAATAAAAGATAATACTGCCTGGATTGCCTGAAAAAATCCAGGCATGGTGATTGCATAATAAAGGCCGTATCTGACAGCATATATTCTTTGTAAAGCTTTATTTACTCCGTTTAGCTGGTTCACTTAGCATTATGATGCTTTTGATATGCAGAAATAAAATATGTAGATTATTATGCAGTATGTACTTTAGGGAAGAATAATAAACTTACTTTCAGTGTTAGGGTAAAAGCTAGGAGAAAGTTATGTTTAGGAAAAATACCAAAATGTTGAAAAGCAAATTTCAGTATTAAGTTGCCTTAATACTGTACAAAATTTGATACAGTTGCAAGAAAAAGTATGTGAACCCTTTGGGATTACGTGGAGTTTTGCATGAATTGGCCATAAAATGCGCTCTAAACGTCATGTAAGTCACAACAATAGAAAAACACAGTCTGCTTAAAATAATACTACACAAACAGCTGTTGCCATGTTTTAATTGAACATAAGATGGAAACATTCACAGTGCAGGGTGGAAAAAGTATGTGAACCTTTGGACTTAATAACTGGTTGACCCTCCTTTGGCAGCAATAACCTCAACCAAACGTTTCCTGTAGTTGCAGATCAGACCTGCACAACGGAGTAATTTTGGACCACTCCTCTTCACAAAACTGTTTCAGTGTAGCAATATTCTTGGGATGTCTGGTGTGAATCGCTCTCTTAAGGTCATGCCACAGCATTTCAATCGGGTTGAGGTCAGGACTCTGACTGGGCCACTCCAGAAGGCGTATTCTGTTCTGTTGAAGCCATTGTTTTGTTGAATTACTTGTATGCTTTGGGTCATTGTCCTGTTGCATCACCCATCCTCTGCGGAGCTTCAGTTGGCGGACAGATGGTCGTACGTTTTCCTGCAAAATGTCCTGATAAACTATGGAATTCATTTTCCCATCAATGACAACAATCCGTCCAGGCCCTGAGGCAGCAAAGCAGCCCCAAACCATGATGTTCCCTCCGCCATGTTTTACAGTGGGGATGAGGTTTTGATGTTGGTGTGCTGTGCCTTTTTTTCTCCACACATAGTGTTGTGTGTTTTTCCCAAACAACTCAATTTTGGTTTCATCTGTCCACAGTATATTTTGTCAGTAGTTCTGTGGAACATCCAGGTGCTCTTTTGCAAACGTGCTGCAATATTTTTTTTGGACAACAATGGCTTCCTCCGTGGTGTCCTCCCATGTACTCCATTCTTGTTTAATGTTTTCCTTATTGTAGATGTGTCAACAAAAATGTTAGCATGTACCAGAGATTTCTGTAGGTCTTTAGCTGACACTCTAGAATTCTTCTTTACCTCATTAAGCATTATGCGCTGTGCTCTTGCAGTCATTTTTACAGGATGACCACTCCTAGGGAGAGTAGCAACAGTGCTAAACTTTCTCCATTTGTAGACAGTCTGTCTTACCGTGGACACATGAACATCAAGGCTTTTGGAGATACTTTTGTAACCCTTTCCAGCTTCATGCAAGTCAACAATTCTTGATCGTAGGTCTTCTGAGAGCTCTTTTCTGCGAGGCATGGTTCACATCAGACAGTGCTTCTTGAGACCAGTAAACCCAAAACAGGTGTGTGTTTTTAAAGGGCAGGACAGAGGTCAGCAACACATCCAATATCATCACACTGATTGGAGTCAAGGTTGGCTCATTCCTGGCTCCAATTAGCTCTTGGAGAAGTCGTTAGGCTAGGGCAGGGGTCTTCAAACTTGGCTCTTTTATGACTTGTGGACTTCAACTCCCAGAATTCCTCAGCCAGCATGCCTGGCTGAGGAATTCTGGGAGTTGAAGTCCAGAACTCATAAAAGGGCCAAGTTTGAAGACCCCTGGGCTAGGGGTTCACATACTTTTTTCACCCTGCACTGTGAATGTTTCCATCTTATGTTCAATTAAAACATGACAACAGCTAATGTTTGTGTAGTATTATTTTAAACAGACTGTGTTTTTCTATTGTTGTGACTTACATGACGTTTAGAGTGCATTTTATGGCCAATTCATGCAAAACTTCACGTAATCCCAAAGGGTTCACATACTTTTTCTTGCAACTGTATGGTTGAGTGGGAAGACAACTGTAATAAAATACTTTAATTTTCAAATTTGTATGTAATCTTTAGCCATTGAAGTATGTTAATATTTTACCTATACTATATTCTAGTAATTTCACAGTTAATTGCTACAGTTCTTATATATATCATATGGTTGCTTCCATTTTTGTTTCTAAAAGTTTGCTATCTGGCTGCTAAGTACTGAAAAAAATGTCTGTTTTGCCAAAACATATTTATTTTGATAAAGTAATGTACTAATTTAACCTTACCTGTTAAATTTGGTAGATATCTGGTATGGTCGTTTGTACATGGAATTTGTAGAGATGAAATAGTATATTCACATACTATTTAAATTAGAGGTATAAAATAGTGGCATAATTAATATATCTTCCTTCAGTTTTTGAATACTCTCAATTTACCTCCGAGCTTTAGAAACTTGTTATAAGAGATCCTTGTAAATTATATGCCATTTCCAATAATATATTTCATATTCAAGTCCACTTTATGATTTATTGTTGTATGACAAAATGAAGCTATTTCTCCTTTTTCCTTCCCCTTTACATTGTGGAAAGGGAAGGAAGGAAGGAAGGAAGGTGATTGGTTGATTAATAGATAACATTTATTGTCATTTTTTACTGTGGGCACAATGGCACATTAAAAATGAAATTTAGTTGCTTGCTCTCAAAGTGTACACATATGTAACACACATTTAAACGTACTCTAAACAATATGTGTATAGACCTACACCCTTACATATAAATAGCATATAAATATTAATCACTGTCCATTTTGAATACATAACAGAAAGAGAAGCTTTAGAGTTCACAAGGTTAATACTGTATGGAACAAAACTGTGAATGAATCTGGATGTTCTGCTTCAGATACCATACCATACTTGTCACAGAAGGTAACAAGGAAAACAGGTCATGAAGAGGATTGTAGAGTCCTAGACAATCTTGAGTACCCTGCTCAAGCAATGCTTATATGCTATGTCCTGGATGGAAGGGAGGGAACTGCCAATAATTTTTTCAGCCATCCTCACCACTCTGCACCGCCTTCCTGTCTGAAGCAATGATGCTTCCAAACCAGACTGTGATGTTGTATGACAAGATGCTCTTGATCGCCCCTCTGTAGAAAGTGGTAAGGATGGAAAGAAGGAAGGAAGGAAAAAAAGCGAAAGAAGATGGGCAAATGAAGATAATACTTTATGCTTTGTTCCCATAAAGTCATCTATTCCTATTAGTTGTATGGAAAGAATCTGGATTATTTAAATTTTGTTTTTATTTTACTAATATACTTCCTTGAAAATATCTTATTGAAAATATCTTCAGTAAGAAACTACAAATAGTAGTAAATAAATCCTGAGATGAGCAAGAGTATCATGGTTAATTTCAAAAAAGAAAAAAAATAGATCCAGAAAACTACAGACCTATCAGACTGACCTCAATACCTGAGAAGAGTCTGGAAAAGATAATCAAGCAATGAATCTGTGAACACCTAGAGGCAAACCAAGTCATAACCAAAAGCCAGCATGGGTTTGTCAAAAACAGATCATGCCAGACAAATCTTATTTTATTCTTTGACAAAGTGACAAAATTAGTGGACCAGAGAAATGCTGTGGATATAATTTACTTGGACTTCAGTAAGGCATTTGATAAAGTAGAACATAACTTACCGGTAATACTTGACAAGATAGGAAAATGTGGATTAGATAGCATTACCACCAGATGGATTCGTAGCTGGCTGACAGGCCGTACTCAGCGTGTGGTCCTCAATGGAACCACATCTACATGGAAGGAAGTGTGTAGTGGGGTGCCCCAGGGCTCTGTTCTGGGCCCAGTGCTCTTCAATATCTTCATTAATGATTTGGATGAGGGGATAGATGGGGAACTCATCAAATTTGCAGACGACACCAATAGCCAATACTCCAGAAGATAGGCTTAAGATACAGAAGGATCTGGACAGACTCGAACACTGGGCACTATCTAACAAAATGAAATTCAATGATTTTGATTTCCACCAGTTCATTATCAGGCAGATAAAGAATTCAACTCCATAGTTACCCTCTTCAGGAATGGTCAAAGAAACATGATCATACCAAGAGTGAGGTGTATTATCCTCTAGGAGGTCTCAAAAATTCCAGGGTAATGTCTAAGGAGCTATATGGAAGAGTGTTTTGTGGATGGATAATACAAAATAGAACTTTTTGGCTTGAATGAAAATAGTGCATTTTAGCATAAGAACCTTATCTCATATGTGAAATATGGTGGTGACAGTATCATGGTTTGAGTCTGTTTTGCAGGCTCTGGACCATGACAGTTTGCCATCACTGATGGAACTAAATTCTGCAGTAAAATGTCCGGGCAAATGTCTAAATTGAAGCTCAAAAGACAGTGAAAAGTAGGCAAGTCTTATCACCAAAAGTCAAAGTCCTAACTTTAATTCTATAGAAATATTATGGAAAGATCTGAAGTGAGGAGTACATGCAAGGAAAACCATAAGCTGTTCTATGAGATGAAAAGGGCCACAATTCTTTCAAACTGCTTTGGAGAACTGATCAAAGGTTAGCAGAAATATTTATGTACAGTTACTGCAAATAAATATCTCACTGTGGGTCATTTTCAGCAAAATTGTTCATAAAATAAATCAATGAACAAGTATATTTTTCATGATGAAAGTGAATACTTTGATTTTTTAAAATTTGATTTTCTTTATCTTAAGGTGTGAAGAATGAATCACATTTTAGGTCATATTTCTATAGCAATGCAAAAAATTTAAAACTTCATAAACTTTTAACATTTCAAAAGAATATAAATTTTTCTGCATAATGTAGTAAACCTAGGCCATGGCTCTTTCAGCCTTCTCCTGCGGTTCCCAGTCGTCCTCTGCCATTTGCAGAGAGAGAGAGACAGAGAAAGGCACTTGCGCGCCTCTCTCTCTCTCTCTCTCTCTCTCTCTCTCTCTCTCTCTCTCTCTCTCTCTCTCTCTCTCTCTCTCTCTCTCGTGTGTGTGTGTGTGTGTGTGTGTGTGTGTGTGTAAAAAAGAGAGTGGCCTCACGCTGTTCTCCAACAAGCTGACAAGATTATTGGGTGGGGCTCGTGCCTTTGCTGCGGCTCTGCAGGAAGCAGCAGAAAGCAGAACCTCTCTCACATACGTGTTCTCTCTCTCTCTCTCTCTCTCTCTCTCTCTCTCTCACACACACACACACACACACACACACACACACACACTCTGAGTGGGGGAAAAGGACTGGCAGACCAAGGGCAGGAGAGTCAGCCCAATAAGAATGTGTGTCAGCTTGTTGGAGAACAGCCAGGTGAGCAGAAGATTGGAGAGAGGGAGAGAGAGGGGGGGAGAGAGGAATGGAGAGAAAGAGAGGGAGAGAGGGAGGGAGAGATCATGCACAGTAGCGTCTATTTCTTTTCTTTTCTCTGGGAAACAGGTCCATGTGGTTCTTTGTGTGTTTAAGGTTGGCGACTCCTGACCTAGGCCAATAGGAAAAATACTGGGCAATCCTATTCATATCTATTCATGAGTATGTCTTGGTGCCAGGTGTGACTTTAGAAAAACAATTTAAATTTGAAATAGGTTTTTCATATAGCACGTTTAATAAGTAGAAGGTGCAAACACTTGAAAGTCTCTGGAGTTTCATTCATTCTTATTTTCATTTTTTTCATTATGATAAAATAAAAGTCAGTATTATAGATTATGAATGAAATAAAGGATAGAAATACTGTAAGTTCTATAGGAATCAATATATATATACTCTTATATATCACTTGGAAATTATTTGGTACCCAGACTAACCTAATCATATTTCCAATCAATATGATGAAAAGCTTTAATTTCAAACAATTCTAGCTTAAAACATTTCATATCTTTACAGTAGTGTAAATATTTTAATAAAAAATTATACAGCTCTGAAAATACATTTTAGCTTACAATAGGGCAAAAACAATCTTACTACAACCATGCAAAAAAAATAATAATCTTCACTTTTGTTTAATCTTGATCCGTTTGTTTTTAGAAACTGAGCACTGAGATTTTTGATGTTTTGATGTTGAGATTTGAGTATTAGATTAGTTCAACTAAAACTAAGAATAATCAATATTGCATTTTTAAAATATTAAATGCCACTATTTAAAAGGTTGTTTATGCTTAAAACATTTAAACTTAGACAGAGATTGTTGTATTTTATTATTATATTTGAAAAATCATAGGTCACCTTTCTTATAAATGTGTCACTTTTCACCTTTATCCACTTTATCCCCAACCTTTTTTAATGTTATATTTTGTTTGTATTATATGTGTGTGTGTGTGTGTATAAAAATTATGCTAATTTTTGTAGGTTTTCTATCAAGACACTGATTGACCGTTCATGCTTTGAAACTATTGATGATTCCTATCCTGAATTCAATAATTTTGCAGCTATTTTGGAACAAATTCTAAGCCATCGGCTCAAAGGTACATAAAATCTGATTTATATGTTTTGTGGAAAAGACCAACTTCTAGAATATACTTTATTTTTATAAATATAATGTGATTTAGGTTGGCATAATTATTATATCTGTATTATAAATTCTAGGATTTTCAATTAGTCTTTACATTGAAGTTAAAATTCTATTGCCAGATAAACATATTTAGGTTGCTAACAAGTTTTGAAAAATTATTAGAAAATAAAAATAATAGTAAGCTATGGACTAATGCTGTCTTTAGTAGTGTGCCCACAAGCAAATCAAAACCATAAAAATACTCTTGAGAATCTTGAGGAATGTGGCAGTCTAACAATTTGCTTTCTTGTACATGGCTGGTGTTCCCACAATATTCCATTTGTTAAGAGTGATTTATCATAATTTCAAAATTCTAAATTCTTATTAACACCCCAAAGTTGGAGATTTCAATGTTGTTTAAAGGCAGTTGTTTTATACATCTAGTTTTTTTATAATTCTTCAAAGAATCACAGCATATCATTTATAAATATTTTATCATATGCACACACTATATTTTAGTGATTAATCATCTATTCCCTGATTTTTTAGGTCAAATCACTTGGTTTGGGTATGAAAGCCCTCGAACCTTCTGGGATTATATTAAGGTGGCTTGTCGCAAGGTCTCATATAACTGCATCTGTAGCATTGAGAATATGGAAAATGTTGCCTCTTCAAGAGCTAGGGTGAGAGTTTTAACATTCCTCTTGCTATGTGTTTTGTATTGTTAAATTTAGAATAGGAATTAGAATAGAATAGAATAGAATAGAATAGAATAGAATAGAATAGAATAGAATAGAATAGAATAGAATAGAATAGAATAGAATAGAATAGAATAGAATAGAATAGAATAGAATTCTTTATTGGCCAAGTGTGATCAGACATTCAAGGAATTTAAGTACAATTTTTCCATTTTTGATCATCTGACGAAAGTTACAAGAATAAACCCTCTTTATATGTGCACAATTTAAATCTCTAATTTGTTTTACTAAGTTTTCATCTATAGTTGTGATGCCAACCTTCTGATCCAGCTTCCACCTAGCTTTCAATTGGGTATATTGAAACCAAGAGTAACTTATGTTTTCTTGTAGTGAAGACTTTTGACTAGTTTGATTAAGGGTATACATGTGTTATATTTTTGATTTCCCCACCTCCACTTTTCTTTTTTATTATTATGATTATTAATTTTGATAATACATTATGTTAACGTCTATCTTTTTCTTGTTAGTTCTGTAATGAAATAAAACATAAAAATAAGTTTTAAAATATGTTCTCTATTCTCTGAATGATACAATCTATTCTAATATTTCATTCAAATATCTGCCTCAGAATGACAGAATAATAGAATAACAGAATTGGAAGGGACATTCTTCTAGTCCAACTCCCTGCTCAAGCAGGAAACTCTATACCTGGGGTAGGCGACCTTGGCTCTTTTATGACTCATGGACTTCAACTCCCAGAATTCCTGAGCCAGCTATGCTTCAGAAAAACTCAGGTATGCTGGCTCAGGAATTCTGGGAGTTGAAGTCCATGAGTCATAAAAGAGCCAAGATTGCCTACCCCTGCTCTATACCATTTCAGACAAATGATTGCCCAATCTCTTCATAAAAACTTCCAATTTTGGAGCACTCACAACTTCTAGAGGCAAGTTGTTCCATTTGCCTGATTTGAAATAGATATGTGAATATATTTTCTATACAGAATATATTTTCTATACATAATTCTATATAGAAATCTGTATAAAAGTAAACAAAATAGTGGAAATTTGGCAATTACAATAAAAGTCAAGCCATTGTGACTATGAATAAATATGAGGAGGATGAAGTATAACTTTGTTATTCTGTTTGGGTTTCAGAGATTGAATGACTGGACCAGATTTCTGTTTAATAATATTTATGTCATGACTTTTGGATTTCAGGGAAGGGCTTGGATTAGAGTAGCACTTATGGAAAAACATTTGTCTGAATATATTTCGGCAGCTTTGAGGGACTTCAAAACAACCAGGTATTAAATATTTTGTTAAATAAAGTAGATTTTATGTTTTCTATGATACTTTACAACTACTATTTCAAATTCCCAATTCTTATTCTTTATCAAATTTAGTCAGGAAATGATAACTTGCATGGAAGTAAGTAAGGTGAAAGCATGTATGTATTAATATACAGGGTTAAACCTTCGTATGTTATTTAAAATATTTTGTCATTGCACTTGGTAGTATATTTACTTATGACTGTTGGCTTTCAGGAGAAAGATTCATTATGCAATCTTTGTCCCTTTTTTTATTTGTATTATTGCATATAGTACATTTATGTAAAGTGTAAAGGTTATACTGAAACACTTATTCTGTAATTTTGTTGAAATCATCAGATTCTTGGATGCTACTGTCTAATCCTAGTTTTGTACAAGAAATTAGAATGAATCAATGATTCCTTAAGTTAAATAATCAAACATATATCCTAAATTGGGAGATTTAAACATAAATGTCCAGAAAGCCAGTAACAGCACTGTTGTGTACTGGGTTCTTTGCAGCAAGCAGGAGATGAGGCAAGAGAGTTCAGGCAGGAACATACTTTATTGAATGCAGGAACTGAACTGTTAATCAAGGCTTCTACGCAGCTATTTATACTATGGCCACTAGGCGGCAGCCAATAGGTTTGAAGGAGCCTATTGCCGCCTTAGAGCCAACCAATGGTGGTCCTGGAGACCGCCTGTCTGAGGAGCCAGCGACCGTTATCCAACTCCCTGATTAAGCAATCTCAACAGCATTCAAAACCCACGTGGTACAGTTCAAGTAAAACAAGCCCAATACATTACACCCCTCCCCCCTAGAATGTACACACATAATAATAAAACAATAGTTGAGAATGAAGTACAGCAGTGTAAAATATTTGCAGTAGTACAGATACTTTTCCTGAACAGGAGATAAAGTACAGTAGTTATACAAGCACTTACAATAAAGCAATTACTTTAGAACAAAATCCTGCAAATAAGCTGGAGGCTTACGTGACCTTGCATATCGCCTGGGAGATCCAGGCAACTCTCAGTCTTCCAGCTTGCCTGCCGGGCTGGGTAGACCAGGACTCATGAGTCCACGAGAGTCAGACTCTTGAGTCCCTCTGGCTGGCCATTCCAGGTCGGCCCAAACCAGAGTCCATAGTTGGAGCAGAGTCAGCACAGCGGCTGTCTTGATCGGGTTGACTTTTCCTGTCAGGGGACCCATGTTGCACTCCTGGGCTTTGCCCATCTATGACCACCTCCCTGTTGTACTGACTGCTAGAGTCCTCAGGGCATGTGAATTGCCCCACTTGGCTGCCAATTAATGGCTCTAGGAGCGGATCCTCGCTTTGTGGCCGTTCTGGGAACCACTTCCGCAGCTGATCAATATGGTGGCGAATGACTCACCCACCATCCAGAGCCACCTCATACGAGAGGGGGGCCGCACCTTTAGCAATTTTACCTGGCACCCACAAGTTCCCATGCCCATAGTTTCGGGCCCACACTCCATCACCCACTTGCAACCCCCTTGGAGGCTTTGTGTGAGAGGTGTCTGCTGCCACCCTGTCTGGATGCAGCCTGTCCAGGTTAGTGATGAGTCTTCATCCCCAGAGAAGCTCTGCTGGGCTCTTGCCTGTTGCTGTGCAAGGCGTAGTGTGCTGGCAAAGCAAAAAATCAGCCAGCCTGTGGTGCCAATCCTCAGTCACTATGCGCTTGAGTGACTCCTTTGTGGTGAGCACCATCTGTTCGGCCTGCCCGTTAGTTGAGGGGTGAAAGGGAGCCGATGTAGCATGCCTTATGAGGTTAGTCCTCAAGAAGGCTTGAAACTCTGCCACTGTGAACTGGGCCCTGTTATCGGATACTACAACGTTCGGCAGCCCATGTGTTGCAAAAAGCTTCGTAAGAACCTGGATGGTCCTAGCAGTAGTCATACTTGCGATTGGAATAACTTCCAGCCATTTAGAGTGGCTGTCGACCACTATCAAAAATTGCTGTCCCTGAAAGGGCCCAACGAAGTCCATGTGAATCCTTGACCAAGGATTATGTGTCTCCTCCCATCTGTGGACAAGAGCGTGTGTCATTTCTGGCCTGGACTGTTGACATGTGTAACACCTGTGTACTTGAGCCCCGATAGCCTTATCCCAGGCCACCATAGGTAGCTTCGTGCCAATGCTTTCATCCGGACGATGCCCGGATGTCCCATGCAAAGATTGAAGTACCCTATCTCTTAATGAACTGGGGACAATGATCCTGCTCCCCCATAAAATACAACAAAGCTCGTGTCTATGTGTGAAGTAGCTCTGGAACTCGGGCCCAGGACTGTTTTTGAGCCACCCTGTGTGAATCCAGGATAGCACCCTGCTTAAAACCTTGTCTGCAGCAGTTTCTGCAGCCAAATCCCTAGCATGGAGGGGAAACTCAGGCAAATCCTGAATGGACAAAATGCGAGCTGCTGGAGCCCGATCTGGCTGTATCTGTGGCAATGGCAACCGGCTAAGGTCGTCTGCGTGGCCCATGTCTTTGCCAGGTTTGTGAACCAGCCTGAAGCTGTAGGCTGACAAGAAGATGGACCATCTCAACATTCTCGGGGACAGAATTTGGAGTGTCTGCCTATCTGTAGTAAATAACCCCAACAGTGGCTTATGGTCTGTGAAGACCGTGAATTCCCTGCCATACAAGTAATCATGGAATTTCTTCACCTCGGCTACAATGGCCAAGGCCTCTTTGTCAATTTGTGCGTAATTGCGCTCAGCAGAGGACAATGTCCTTGAGTAATAGGCAATTGGGACTTGAGTTCCATCACTTTCCAAATGACTTAAAACAGCCCCCACTCCATATGGGGATGTGTCACACGCTAGGCATACAGGCAATGATTCTTTAAAGTGAGTGAGCACTGAATTGGAAGATAGTAGTAACTTTACTGCCTTAAAACTGCTTTCGTGAACCCTGGTCCAGTTCCATGGGGTGTTTTCTGCCACTGTGGCTTTGTTAGGAAGGAACGCACAGTAAAAATTAAGGAGGCCCAGGAATGCCTAAAGCAATCCTTTGGACCTGGGGCTAGGTGCCAGCTGAATGGCCTTCAGCTTGGACTCAGCAGGGTGGATGCCTTCAGCATCAATACGGAAACCCAGGAACTCAGTTGAGGGGACCCCTATGCTACACTTATTCTTTCTAAGTTTAAGGCCTGCTTCAATGAACCATTGAATGATGGCCTTGAGCCTCCTTCCAAGCACCTCAGTGGACTCACCGGCAATGTAGGGGTAGACCCCTGGAATGCCCTTGAGCATACGCTCCATAACACCTTGAAAAGCCCCCCTGTGTGTCACAATGGTTTGTGCAGCGGCTGTGGCCTCGTCCACAGGTAGCTGCTGATGAGCCTGTGCAAAATAACTTCGCAAAAACCGTACCCCCTTGCAGTGATGCCAAGATGTGGCTAACGACTGGCACTGGGTGCGCATGCTGCTTAAGTGCCCGATTAATGGTGCACTTGTAATCAGCGCAAATCCTGACTTCCCCGTTGGCTTTAAGTGGAGTGACAATTGGGGTTTCCCATTCACCCCCATCTACGTGGCTGTAGTACCCCTGTTCAACTAGTTTATCCAGCTCAGCATCTATCTTATGTTTTAGCGCAAATGGCACTCTGCAGGGTTTGATCCTGATAGGCATTACGGTAGGATCAAGTTTAAAGGCTATCGGAGGGCCCTTGTACGTTCCAAGGCTCATGTCAAAAACATCTGCAAACTCCTCGTATACTGACGCTAAGTTCGCCGTTTGTGTTCGGTGGGTTCCGGTGACCTGGATGCCCAGGGCATCAAACCAATCAAGCCCTATCAAGCTCATTCGCTGACGCTCTACTACAATAACGTCCAGAGGCCCTGAAAACCCCTTGAACTTGATGGCCAGTGTGGCCTCGCCCTTGACAGCGACTCGAGAGTTCTGGAAGTCGGTCAGGATAATGTTGGATGGCCTAAGCTTGGCCCACCTCTTGCTGCGGTTGCAGACAAAATGGACGGTTTCGAGTGAAATGATGGACACGGCTGACTCAGTGTCCAGTTCCATCCTGCAAGCTTGACCTGAAGTCAGAATTTGGGCTTAAGAGGGCAGTGAGCTCGTGTGTGGCAAATGCTCCGGTGACTGGAGCAAAATCCTACGCTAAATTGCCCTAGGGCCCCGGTACCTCTCCTGATCGGAATGTCCAATTGGCAGTCCGTCAACCTCTGCAGACTGAAGCGATGTGGCCGGTCTTCCTGCAGGCCCGACATGTGGCTGTCCGGAACCTGCAGTCCATGCAGTAGTGGCAGCCGCCACAACCCGGACACCGAGAGAAGGGAATTGCCTTGTAAGAAGTCCTTTGTTGTTGGTTGTTGTGCCATTGTTGGTCGTTGTGCCCTTGAAGCTTGTCCACTTCATGGTTGCTGTCAATGTCTTCTGTAAGTTCGGCGTCCTCGTGGTGAAAGGCCTCCTCGTGTTGAGTGCTTTTGGTGGGACACATGGCTTTCACGGCCCTGTCGGTGGCTTCATCCACCATGATCTCTTTCAAGGCTTCCTGGAGCAAGAGAGTCTCTTTGGCGAAGAGTTTCTGCTGCAACTCTCTGCTCCGAAGTCCACAGACCAGTCAGTCTCGAAGCCTTTCTTCTAAATCGGTGAATTGGCACAGACGTGAAGCGTGTCTCAATGCTGCAATGAATTCTATTGCAGCTATTTATACTCTGGCCACTAGGCAGTGGCCAATAGGTTTGAAGGAGCCTATTGCCGCCTTAGAGCCAACCAATGGAGACTGCCTGTCTGAGGAGCCGGCGACCGTTACCCAACTCCCTGATTAAGCAATCTCAACAGCATTCAAAACCCACGTGGTACAGTTCAAGTAAAACAGGCCCAATACATTACAAGCACTTTAAATCCTTTGTTAAACATTTATAACAAATAACAAATATGAATTACTTCATATTCCATGAACTCAACAGTTTCAGCATAATGGTAAGGAGAAAGTAGTAGAACAAGAAGCCATTCAATGAAGCTATTAGGGGAAAAAAAGCAAACACTTCTTTACAGATCACAAAATGAATTTGTAGAATTCATTATCACAAGACATGATGTTACTACCAAATTTAATGGCTTTAAATGGAAGTAGATTAATTCATGGAGAACAGGGTTATCACGCTTATTGGTCTTGAAGACTCTGTTTGGACCTTCAATACCAGTGGCAGTGAATAATGGTGGGAGAGATGTCGCTTTCCACAAGCAACTATAGAGGCATCTGTAGGCTTATGTGAAAAGGAAAATGCAACACTAAGATGGCTATTGGCCTGATCAAGCAGGCAGCGCTGTTCTTACTCTCTGAATAACAATGTCTACAATATTTTTTAGTTATGATTTTAAAAATAGTTCTTTTCTATCCCAGTAGCAGCCTGATATTTTCAAGAAAGTATGTAATGGTTAAGTTTTATCATAAAAATATGCAGACATCTTTATTCTGAATAATTTATTATTTACAAATAGGCCCTTAAATACGTGAAATCCAAATGCTTCCATAGCATCCTTGATATGTATAAGTAGAACAGGTCACTTAAATTACTGTACAAATTAATAGTTTTCTTAACAATATAAATTAAAATGTGGTAGCTGTTGGCATTAACTACCATCAATAATTTGGGTAATTGGCATGTTATTTAAATAATTGAGAATATAATAATTATAATTTAATATTTTTGTAGAAGATTCTATGAAGATGGAGCAATTGTATTGGGAGAAGAAGCGAACATGCTAGCTGGTATGCTGCTCGGTCTCAATGCTATTGATTTCAGGTATGCATTCTTGTGAAAGTGAAATTAAATCATTTTATTTAGTAAAAGGTTGATTTTCAATTAACTCATTATAGGTTTTGTCAAAATGTCATTTTTAAAAAAATATTTATTTATTTGATAGAAGTAAAATTTTCTGCAAGTTAAGCTTGACTGCTTATGATGATATAGACAAATCCATGCTTTATTCTGGGTAATATCACAAAACTAGTTTTCCATTTATTTCTTCTAGAATTTTGTTAATTATTTCTATATCTAACCTATAGTTCTGGTATTTCCTGATTGTCTCCTGTCCATCATCAATCAATTCTGATCCTGCTTATCTTTCTAGATCTCACCCAATGCTTGTTCATGTAGAGCATTATACATTATAATTACATTTTAAAATTATTCTGTATGAAGATTTCAATCTGAGATTAAAAGGCACTTTGTTTTATATATGCTGTGGCTACTTAGTGATAAGGAGATAGATCCTTTTGCGTTCCTCAAAACTTTGTATGAATTCTGCTTCAGTACATATAAAATCATATAATAATAATACTTGGAAAAGGTGTTTTTTAAAAACCCCAGAATGACATGTCAATTGCTGGTGAAATGGTGGATATGTAAGAATCTACATTTAAAGTTGAATTTTTTCATGTTAAAACTTGTTCTTACATATCTTTTGCATTGATTATGTGAAAAAAATGAATTATGTGCTGAGATTATTCAATATCAATATGTTTTAATGTTCTTAATTTCTGATTTCTCATTCTATGTCAGCTTCTGCCTCAAAGGTGAAGCTTTGGATGGCAACTATCCAGCTGTAGTAGATTATACACCATATCTGAAATTTACCCAAAGGTATCTGTTTGTGCTTTAAAAATAATAATAATATATTTTCGTATTATTTTTATTTCACATATTGTTCTCAATAGTTCATGATACTGGGAAGGGAAAGAATGAAAGAGGAGTTCCAAATGCCATTGAAAATGTTTTTATTGGAATATGGCATGTATGACAAATGAATTATTTTCTCGTGGCCAGCCATAGAATACAGTGGTTGAAGGACTGCCTCCTCATAGACATTTCCCTGTGGCCATTGTATTTGTTATAAGTGTAAATTAGGTTTTTTCACCAATTCTGTAGATAAACAAGAGACATTCTTTGCAAGGATAAACCGCATGCAAGGACACGCTGTAAGACCAGCATGTGTTATGTATGATATAGAGTGCTTCTTTCTTAATATGTAGCAGGCAAAACTGTAAGAGCTCTTTCTCTATTTTCCATTTTTCTATTTTATGATCACATAAATATGTTTTCCTTTACTTAAATTACTATAGAAGAAAATATTTACTTGAGCTACTAAGCTAAAATGAATAAAAAACTTGATTTATTTTAGGATATATATCTTTTACATACAAAAAGAGCAAGCTTTGCATGAATAGTAATGGAACCCAACTTTACCTGAATAAAACTGCTAAACATGCTTAGTTTAATATAGTAAACAAGTTGACAGAAGTTAGAAAGAAAAGTGATACATTGATCATAGATATAGTGAAAGAAGATATAGGGAGTGATAATTATATACAAGTTGTAAATAAAGGGAAGCATCCAGAATCTGCACAATATGAGAATCTGTTCTGGATCATAGAATGATGTCCTTACACCTTACACTTACATGACAGAAATATGTGAACAAGCTTAAACCATCTTTAGCTATACTGGGATTAAAGTACCGTATATACTTGAGTATAAGCCGAATTTTTCAGCCCACTTTTTGGGCTGAAAAATTCCACTTCGGCTTATACTCCAGTCAACAAAAAAACTTACCGAGGACTTGTGCGCGGCCGAGGCTTTGGTGCTTCCGGGATCGCCCGCACCTCTCCCAAGCCACCGCCGTCCGAGACCTGCCGAAGTTTGGGGAGGTTTGGGGAGGTGCGCGCGCACCTCCCCAAACTCCGCGCCTTGCCTGCCTGCTTCTTTCCGCAGCGGAAAGAAGCAGGCAGGCAGGGCGCGGAGGAACGGAGACTTGCCGACGTTTGGGGAGGTTTGGGCGCCTCCCCAAACCTCGGCAGGTCTCCGTTCCTCCGCGCAGACCTGCCGACGTTTGGGGAGGTTTGGGCGCCTCCCCAAACCTCCCCAAACCTCGGCAGGTCTCCGTTCCTCCTGCCGACCTTTGGGGAGGTTTGGGCGCCTCCCCAAACCTCGGCAGGTCTCCGTTCCTCCTGCCGACCTTTGGGGAGGTTTGGGCGCCTCCCCAAACCTCCCCAAACCTCGGCAGGTCTCCGTTCCTCCTGCCGACCTTTGGGGAGGTTTGGGCGCCTCCCCAAACCTCGGCAGGTCTCCGTTCCTCCGCGCAGACCTGCCGACGTTTGGGGAGGTTTGGGCGCCTCCCCAAACCTCCCCAAACCTTGGCAGGTCTCCGTTCCTGTTTGGGGAGGTTTGGGCGCCTCCCCAAACCTCCCCAAACCTCGGCAGGTCTCCGTTCTTCCTGCCGACCTTTGGGGAGGTTTGGGCGCCTCCCCAAACCTCCCCAAACCTCGGCAGGTCTCCGTTCCTCCGCGCAGACCTGCCGACCTTTGGGGAGGTTTGGGCGCCTCCCCAAACGTCCCCAAACCTCGGCAGGTCTCCGTTCCTGTTTGGGGAGGTTTGGGCGCCTCCCCAAACCTCCCCAAACCTCGGCAGGTCTCCATTCCTCCGCGCAGACCTGCCGACCTTTGGGGAGGTTTGGGCGCCTCCCCAAACGTCCCCAAACCTCGGCAGGTCTCCGTTCCTGTTTGGGGAGGTTTGGGCGCCTCCCCAAACCTCCCCAAACCTCGGCAGGTCTCCGTTCCTCCGCGCAGACCTGCCGACCTTTGGGGAGGTTTGGGCGCCTCCCCAAACCTCCCCAAACCTCGGCAGGTCTCCGTTCCTGTTTGGGGAGGTTTGGGCGCCTCCCCAAACCTCCCCAAACCTCGGCAGGTCTCCGTTTCTCCGCGCAGACCTGCCGACCTTTGGGGAGGTTTGGGCGCCTCCCCAAACGTCCCCAAACCTCGGCAGGTCTCCGTTCCTGTTTGGGGAGGTTTGGGCGCCTCCCCAAACCTCCCCAAACCTCGGCAGGTCTCCGTTCCTCCGCGCAGACCTGCCGACCTTTGGGGAGGTTTGGGCGCCTCCCCAAACCTCCCCAAACCTCGGCAGGTCTCCGTTCCTCCGCGCAGACCTGCCGACGTTTGGGGAGGTTTGGGCGCCTCCCCAAACCTCCCCAAACCTCGGCAGGTCTCCGTTCCTGTTTGGGGAGGTTTGGGCACCTCCCCAAACCTCCCCAAACCTCGGCAGGTCTCCGTTCCTCCGCGCAGACCTGCCGACCTTTGGGGAGGTTTGGGCGCCTCCCCAAACGTCCCCAAACCTCGGCAGGTCTCCGTTCCTGTTTGGGCAGGTTTGGGCGCCTCCCCAAACCTCCCCAAACCTCGGCAGGTCTCCGTTCCTCCGCGCAGACCTGCCGACCTTTGGGGAGGTTTGGGCGCCTCCCCAAACGTCCCCAAACCTCGGCAGGTCTCCGTTCCTGTTTGGGGAGGTTTGGGCGCCTCCCCAAACCTCCCCAAACCTCGGCAGGTCTCCGTTCCTCCGCGCAGACCTGCCGACCTTTGGGGAGGTTTGGGCGCCTCCCCAAACCTCCCCAAACCTCGGCAGGTCTCCGTTCCTGTTTGGGGAGGTTTGGGCGCCTCCCCAAACCTCCCCAAACCTCGGCAGGTCTCCGTTCCTCCGCGCAGACCTGCCGACCTTTGGGGAGGTTTGGGCGCCTCCCCAAACGTCCCCAAACCTCGGCAGGTCTCCGTTCCTGTTTGGGGAGGTTTGGGCGCCTCCCCAAACCTCCCCAAACCTCGGCAGGTCTCCGTTCCTCCGCGCAGACCTGCCGACCTTTGGGGAGGTTTGGGCGCCTCCCCAAACCTCGGCAGGTCTCCGTTCCTCCGCGCAGACCTGCCGACGTTTGGGGAGGTTTGGGCGCCTCCCCAAACCTCGGCAGGTCTCCGTTCCTCCGCACAGACCTGCCGACGTTTGGGGAGGTTTGGGCGCCTCCCCAAACCTCCCCAAACCTCGGCAGGTCTCCGTTCCTGTTTGGGGAGGTTTGGGCGCCTCCCCAAACCTCCCCAAACCTCGGCAGGTCTCCGTTCTTCCTGCCGACCTTTGGGGAGGTTTGGGCGCCTCCCCAAACCTCCCCAAACGTCGGCAGGTCTGCGCGGAGGAACGGAGACCTGCCGAGGTTTGGGGAGGCGCCCAAACCTCCCCAAACAGGAACGGAGACCTGCCGAGGTTTGGGGAGGTTTGGGGAGGCGCCCAAACCTCCCCAAAGGTCGGCAGGTCTGCGCGGAGGAACGGAGACCTGCCGAGGTTTGGGGAGGCGCCCAAACCTCCCCAAAGGTCGGCAGGAAGAACGGAGACCTGCCGAGGTTTGGGGAGGCTTGGGGAGGCGCCCAAACCTCCCCAAAGGTCGGCAGGAGGAACGGAGACCTGCCGAGGTTTGGGGAGGTTTGGGGAGGCGCCCAAACCTCCCCAAAGGTCGGCAGGAGGAACGGAGACCTGCCGAGGTTTGGGGAGGCGCCCAAACCTCCCCAAAGGTCGGCAGGAGGAACGGAGACCTGCCGACGAGCCGCGGCCACACAGGGTATTCCTGTGTATTCAGGCTTGCAAAATGGCGGATCGAGCCTCTGCTGGCGGCAGAGGCTTGCAGAACGGCGGATCGGCTTATACTCGAGTCAATAACTTTTTCCAGTTTTTGGGGGTGAAATTGGGGGTCTCGGCTTATACTCGAGTCGGCTTATACTCAAGTATATACGGTAGTATTTCTTTTTTTCTTTCAACACTATCTTAGAGTACTGGAAGGTATGTAAAATCTAACATCTGTTAGATTTTACATAATCTGCCTGATAGCAGTTACTAGAAACAGGAGTCATAGAGGCAGAATTGGACTCAACAATGGGGAGAAGAAATTTCATTCAGTTTTTTCCATTTAAATTTTGTAAGTTATTGTTCTTAGCTTTTGAGTTTGATTTCTCAGTTCTGACAGCATCAGTAGTGATGAGGAAGAGCTAAGAACACTGGGCAGTAGTGGTAGTGAAAGCAGTACTCCCGAAAACATTGGTCCTCCTTTCAGCATGGATGAGAATAGCTGGTACAACAAGTGCAAACGGGTTGAACAGAAATACCACCTTACTCTGGAACAAAAGGTAAACATTAATTGGCTGAATATATTTGGTATATTACAATTATTACAATAACAATTAAAAGATTTAATTTTAAAAATATTCTTAAAAAATGAAAAATATTATTTATTTTATGCATTTTTATTGTATGTATTTATTAGTTAGCTATAGTTCTGATAATAGAAAAACTGTTTTTGGCCACACAAGACCTGCTGCTTGGTTAGATAATATTCCTTAACTTATTGCATCTATTGAAGCTGAGATGCAGCCAGAAGTTGTTCTTTTTCTTCCATCTTTTTTTTCCTTCAAATTCAATCTCTTGCTCTGAAAGCAAGAAAAAGCACAAGCAAAACTTGCTAAATTTGTTTTTCAGTAAAGTCTTTAATCATTGATAGCAGAGATAAAAAAATTATGCTCTATCTTGCAAATTTGTATTGTGCTTTTGAAAGCGTGCCTTTGTGATATAGGGAAGAGGCATGTATACAGGAAATATGAAGTATCTCAGTTTTTATTAAATATATAGACAAAAATACAGTAAAAGTCATAATTATTGATCACAATTCAGCAATTTAATTTCTCCCTAAAGTGGTATTCTTTTTCTAGTTTATAAAAAATATACCAAAAGTTTTTCCTACTGAGTGTGCTTCACTTTTTTTACTTTGTAGTGAAACTTCTATTCTCAAAGATAGTTGCCTTTGTTCTACAGGGACTGTTTCAATATTATAGACAATTTCTGAGGGATACTTGCAGATCTCTACTATTTTCTGTTCTTTGGCATTTTTGAACCTCTATCAGTAAGCTTGTTAATTAACTCATATAAAAGACTGGAGAGAGATAATAATACTCTTACAATAAGGTTTTAGATGGGCATCTGTAAATTTCTCTCAGTTGTAAGTGCTGTTATGCCTTATTTTTAGTTCTGCTTTAGTTTTCTATAACTGATATTCTTGAGTTTCAGCTGAGAGGGAAATTAAGCATCCCTCCCATTTATTTCTTGAAATTTAAATGCTACCTGTTTGCAAATTATTCTGGATGGCTTACAGTGTACACAATGAACAATAAAATAAGATCAATGATCACCTTCTCCTAAGGCCTAAGAAGACAGTCAGATTATCAGTGCATACATACTATTCATATGGCTATCTAGGCCTTAAATAGACAAAGAAACTATGTATGTAACTAGCAAATAACTTCAATATCTGCAATTAAAATGTAAACAGTGATATAGTCCATTTGAATTATTATTTTTTATGTTATATATCATCCAGCCCTGGTATCAAAGCAAACATATCGTCAAAGTACTTTTAAAACTAAAAGTTCATGAAAGACATGTGTTTCTAGGGTTATCTAGAAGAACTAGTGCGACTCAGAGAGACTCAGCTGGCTGAATCCATCTCTCAGAAGAAGGCATTGCAACAGAAGATAGAATCTATGAATCTGGCCCATAAAATAGAAAAGGAACAACTTGAGTACATCATTGTGGAACTGCAGGATCAGCTGTAAGTTGGTTATGGTATAGATGTTTCTCTAGATATGCTCTTGACTAAGAGATTTTTTTTGTCTTTATACGGAAAAGTACAGTTAATATGTTGAGAAGTATTAATGTTGCTCAGTTACTAAAATTAACATTTTTCTTTACAAAAGATAGGCTGTAAGTTGTATCCCAGTTTTTTTAAGTCACCTCTTATTCAAATGTTTAATTTTCAAATATTATAAATATTATATAACATATTAAGGATCATCAATTCCAGTAAGTTGATTCAACATTCATCTTTTAGTGCCATCTAATCATTTCAACACCTAATTACTATGTTAACCGAACTAACATCACTACACAAAATAGAAGCATTGGTATCTTTTCTAACTGAAATATTCATCTCAAGGCACAACTAAATAATCTTTATTGCTTCAGTGAAATTGTACATCTTAATTTTGAAAGCTTTGAGAGTTCTAAGCACCAATCATTTCCCCTTTTCTTTAGAAATTGTTGATTTATATTTTTTTGGGGGGAGCAGTTATGCTGAGGACAGAAAATGGCATTTTTTTCTTTTTCATTACTTAAAAAACACTTTAGAATGTGTCCCAAATATGCTTTTTAAAAGTCACCTGGACTTTATTTTTTTGCTTGAAAACATTTTGCTTCTTATCCAAAAAGTGTCTTTAGTTCTGGACTGAAGAACATTCAATGAGAAGCAAAATGTTTTCAAAGGATAAAAAAACCAAGAAAGTCCAGTTGCCTTTTGGAAAGCACACTTAGGACAACCATGACCTAGATAATGAGAATCTCCATAGAAACTCTAGAATGTGTTCTTTTCAGATGTTTCACTAAATAATATCTTGGGATAAGAATGAGCTGTTCTCTTTATGAAAAAAAAGTTTTCCAATTTTCAGATATAAGTATCTAGAAAGGCACACATAATTTAACACATTTTCTTTATAGTTTATGAAGAAAACTGGATGATTGAAACTATTTTAGTACTATTCTTAGTAAAATACAATGTAGTTTTTAATCTTGACAACTGCCACAAATGTTGAAGTTGTGACTGTACGTTTTGAAAAATTAAGAGTGTAACGATACCACATTACATATTCAGCAGTAAAGATTGGCTGACTTCATTTAGTAACTTGGTACAACCAAAGAATAAACCTACACATGATAATATAAATTAACACAAACTAACCCAAACTCTAAAGTTAAAAACAATGAGGACCCAGATTGTTGGGGGCAATAAGTTAACTTTTTAATAATGCCGCTTGGGGGGCCCCGAAAGCCCTAATAAGCAGGCATATACATAGAATGAAGGCTATTGCTAAGCACATTGGTTTGTGCTTTAAATTGTAAGCCGCCCTGAGTCTTCGGAGAAGGGCGGGATATAAATGGGATTTTTTAAAAAAAGTTAAAAACAAATTGTAGAGTTTATTTCATGTTCGCAATAAAAAAGAAATTAAGAAAGCTACTTTGCATCCATCTTTCATCAACATTTTTTTTCTTCTCTCACTCTTGGCTTGTACCCAAATTTGCCCACCTTTAATTATGTTTCTAGGTATGACCTATCAAGCAAAAAACTGATTTGCAATTCCTTTTGATAATATTATGGTGGATCTTAGAAATAAGATTTTAAGAAAGTGTCATACTATCCACCTTTTAAAAAGATAAGTTCCATTCATTCAACTTTCCCAGAACTCTTTTATATTATATTATTATATTATATATAAGTTGTATAGAGATAGATATATATATATCTATAATTATATTATAGATATAATTCTATAATGTGAAAGTTTTATACATACATACATACATACATACATACATACATACATACGTAGAAATGACTAGGGAGGAGT